>NC_058081.1:358026045-358333766 GCF_014858855.1 Bufo gargarizans | reverse complement strand
ATTCAAATGGACAAAGGAGGATGAGTATGTCCTCATTACAGGTGAACTTTTATGCCACAACCTTTAAAGTGGCTTGGACTTGATACTGTTTCCGTAGCTCCCATTCACTTCTATGGTTTGTCTGTTATTATCCATATTCCTGGCCACCTCTGGCCACTGCATGAGCCGCAAAGTTTTGTTTTTTAACCTACTGCATAACTCCTTCTATAAATCAGTCCATTTTTAAGCAGCTGTTGTACCTCCTAGCTACTAGTCATTATCAATAGTAGAAATATATTACAATTCATCCATTCAAAACCAGGTAATGCATGGTCACACATAGCCTTTGCAGTGATTAATAGAGAGGTGTTTCCGAGCAGGAGCCCAGTTGGAAACCCCTTTAAGCTTAAAACTCTAAGACTGACTAAACATTATTAGATGTTAAAAGATATCAAGAGATAAACTGAAGAACCTTTATTTAGAGAAGTTTTCAGAACAGCATGCATTTAGAGTCCCTTTAATTATATTGCATTTATGTGCTTTCCCTAATTTGTTATATGTCTTGCGGCTATAGACACACTCAGTAAAATATTATTTAATCATTCCATTCACCCAGATTTATTTCAGCTCCAGAGTCTGGGAGATCAATGACTCTATTACACAAATACAAAATTGTTCCCTCTTGGGCTGTACATCAGTTATTGTAAACAGGATTACATCTCCACTTAAAGGAAATCACTCCTGTACAGTTTCTCTCAGTATTACTATATGAAGATATCTCAGAGTGGCACTAAGTTGGGAAAAAACTGTTAGAATATTACTCTGACATTTGCAATTTAATATATGCTGGGTCTGGGACAATATTCTAGTTGCCAATCTTACAGCAGATCTGCAAATGGAGTCCTTATCGCCGGTAAAAAATGTTACATTTGGAATTGTAAAGATTTAATGAAATATTCCATTTTCAATGAGGTCTCTGCTGCCATGAATATAACATTTGGTATTATCTGATACAATGCACACGTCCTGAATTCCGTGTATATTTCATTAATATTAAAGTTATACAAGTCATTCTCAGCAATGACATTTCAAGTCAATATGGCAGACCAAGACAATTTCTGTTCTAAAATAAAACTATAGACTAGGGGAAGTGCTCATACATTCTCAACCAGTCACTCACCAGTACTGTCTTATTGCCACTTTTAAAACTCATTTTTAATCCAGGGGTGTCAAGTACAGTACAAAAGAGTGAAATTTAATAATATCCTTAGTACAGTGTGTGTCTTCGTACATGGTGGATACATTGTGGATTTGCCATCAGAGTTCTGTTTGGCAAATCTGAAGCCATTAACTGTACCAGCAAATGGATAAAATCTTATCCATGCTCTGCATAAAAATCCACGGTATAAATTGACTTGAGGTGCGGATTTTAAATCTGTGGCATGTCTATTTATGCTGAGGATATCTACCACGGATTTCACCCTTTGCGCAAAAGAGAGTGTGAGACCCACAGCCATTTCTGTCGCAAAATCTGCCCGTAATATGTATGGATTTGGATCTATTTTTTGTTGTGGTATTTGCTGTAGAGCAACAACAAAATATGCAGTGCACTTTGCCACTGTATGTTCCATCCCATGTGGACATATCCTAGCAACAGAACAGATCATAAGAACAAAGGTTTGCAAGGTACTGTATTTTTTACTTTGCTTTTGATCATTTAGAAGAGGAAAAAAATAAATAAAATTTTTTCATCAGACCTCAGATCAAATCCCCATTCTTCATCAGATGTCAGATCAGACCTCCAATTTTTATCAGTCCCCCAAATCAGACCCTCTAAACTTTATCAGATCTCCAATCAGGTCTTGATATAAAAGCACAATGAAATTCCAGCACTCACGATTTTGGTAGCTAAAATCTTCGTCTTTTATTCAGGCAGTAGACATATAAACAGGACATCCACCCACAAGTGCAGCAACCTTGACGCGTTTCGAACAGTAGTTCTTAGTCGTAACAATGAGCAGTGTCTCCTCTGGCACCTTTATACCAGTCTGTACTAAAATGTAATTGCTTTTCCCCTCCACCTGAGGGGTGGGGGAGTGTAGGAGGCAGGGAACACTTTAACCTCTTGTTTTCCAGGTGAGGCACTGCTCATATGTTTCACAATAGAAAATTCATGCATCTATACAAAGTCACTGATTATTACAAAAATTTGTGTTGAAAAATAACCATTGAATAAAAACAGTGAACATATTAAAATTGTCAAAGAATGTCAATTGTCAGGATAGCATCAGAACACCATATTGGTTATATATAGCCAACTTATTTGTATGGATCCACATATATTAGTGCTGTGTTGCTAATTCTGGCATGGATCCCTTTTCTCTAATTACTGCTCTTGATTGAATTGAAAAAATGCATGCATACATAGCTATGATGAAAGGAAATGTGAAAAAACAGGAAAGTCATGAGTTAGTAGAAATACATAAGTTCATTTTTCTTATTGAGGCCATTTGGATGTCTGGCATTCAACTTAAAAATCCAAAAAGCCTCTCTGAGTCTCACTAAACGTTTAAAATCACTAATCCGGATTTCTATCCTATCATGTCCAGAACTACCAATATGGACACCTTTCAAGATATCATAGAGAGGGAGCTAAAAGAAATACATAGTCACATCCAGGACGAGGGGGGATATACCAACCTGCCTATGAAATATAAAAAAGCAATCAAGGAACTAGCCGATAATGAACGTATTGTTATAAAAATGGCCGATAAGGGAGGCTCCGTCGTCGTCCTGGATTGTGACATGTACTGTGAACAAATGAATAAATTGCTCTCTGATCTCTCAGTATATCAAAGGTTAGATATTGACCCTTTACCCAAATATAAAGGGGAATTTTTTGAGATTTTGCGAAAAGGTTTGGAATATAATCACATTAACCAAAAACAATTTAATTATTTAAATGTAGAATTTACAGTTACACCTATAATGCATGCCCTCCCTAAAGTCCACAAGGGCCAATTTCCTCCCCCTCTACGCCCCATAGTCAGCGGGATTGGATCCCTAACAGAGAGGCTGGGTGAATGGCTAGACTGTAGTTTACAGCCCCTTGTCAAAAGAATCCCAGGGTATATTAAAGATACCACATCAATTCTGCAATCTTTTTATGACATGACCTGGGCTGAAAACTACAGATGGTTGTCCATTGATGTGGTATCGCTTTATCCATCAATACCACATCATGTGGCGATGCTAGCACTTGAATTCCATTTGCACAAATACAGCAATTTTTCTGAGGATTTTATAGATTATACTCTGGAGGTTACTCAATTTCTGATGTCTCACAATTATTTTTCATTCAACTCTATATACTATGTACAGATATCTGGTGTATCAATGGGTGCGAAGTACTCACCCTCCCTGGCCAATCTAACAATGTCCTATTGGGAGGAGGCATATGTATATAATATTAAAAATCCATTTGCGGACCATGTGGTGTGGTATGGCAGGTACATCGATGATATGCTCCTTATCTGGAGTGGTGATGTACCTGCCATACAACACTTCATGCAATATCTGGAAAATAACACATATAATTTAAAATTTGCATATACGGAACATCCGCAAAGTATCAATTTTCTTGATTTAACACTTACAGGAAAACTGAACCAGATTATACAAACTAAAACCTACCGCAAGGAAATAACAGGAAATACATTACTACGGGCAAATAGCCATCACCCCCTACACACAATAAAATCAATTCCTGTGGGAGAATTCACACGTGCCTACAGAAACTGCAGTACCGCAGCGGCTTTTGAAATAGAGGCTCAAACTATTATAAATAGATTAAAACAAAGAGCATATCCAAACTGGATGATATCCAGAGGCCTAGCTATAACTAAAAAGAAAAATAGAGAAGCTTTACTCTTTTCAACTCCTAAAAATAAAAATATCTCTAAACAGATATCAAAAAGTGAGAGTTCAGATATAAATGTAAATAAAAACGAAAAAGATAATTTACCTACACTTGTTTTGACGTACAGTAAACAATTTGAAAAAATTCAACAAATTATTAAAAAATATTTACCTATTCTTCATGATGACGAAATATTGCACTGTGCGCTAAAACAAGGTTGTAGAATTGTGTCAAGACGGCCAAGAACTATAGGGAATGATTTATCACCCTCCATGTATATACATCGAAACAAATATAAACGGGATCCCTGGCTTATATACAAGGGTTTCACTAAATGCGGAAGTTTGCGCTGCCGCACTTGTACATACGCAGTAAATACCAAAACTTTTCACGATGCGAATAATTCACACATATATCCAATCAAATCTTATATTAATTGTAATTCTATGGGGGTGGTATATATCATAAAATGTATAGCCTGTGACATGTTATATGTGGGATGTACCACTAGAAAATTTAAGGTCCGAATTCTGGAGCACCTCAACTACATAAAAAATCCGCATAGTGTGAACACATCCAATGCGGCTAAACATTTTATTAGTAAACACGAAAGCCAGGTGCGCAATTTCAAAGCCTTTGCAATTGAACAGGTGAAATTACCTAACAGAGGAGGAGATTTTAAACGTTTAGTGAGACTCAGAGAGGCTTTTTGGATTTTTAAGTTGAATACCAGACATCCAAATGGCCTCAATAAGAAAAATGAACTTATGTATTTCTACTAACTCATGACTTTCCTGTTTTTTCACATTTCCTTTCATCATAGCTATGTATGCATGCATTTTTTCAATTCAATCAAGAGCAGTAATAGAGAAAAGGGATCCATGCCAGAATTAGCAACACAGCACTAATATATGTGGATCCATACAAATAAGTTGGCTATATATAACCAATATGGTGTTCTGATGCTATCCTGACAATTGACATTCTTTGACAATTTTAATATGTTCACTGTTTTTATTCAATGGTTATTTTTCAACACAAATTTTTGTAATAATCAGTGACTTTGTATAGATGCATGAATTTTCTATTGTGAAACATATGAGCAGTGCCTCACCTGGAAAACAAGAGGTTAAAGTGTTCCCTGCCTCCTACACTCCCCCACCCCTCAGGTGGAGGGGAAAAGCAATTACATTTTGGTACAGACTGGTATAAAGGTGCCAGAGGAGACACTGCTCATTGTTACGACTAAGAACTACTGTTCGAAACGCGTCAAGGTTGCTGCACTTGTGGGTGGATGTCCTGTTTATATGTCTACTGCCTGAATAAAAGACGAAGATTTTAGCTACCAAAATCGTGAGTGCTGGAATTTCATTGTGCTTTTATATCAAGAATATATGGGCTTGCCGGCCTTTTCCGTGCACGCAGGTGGTGGAATAATTGGGTGAGCTGGACTTTTCTTTCTCCAATCAGGTCCCCAATCTTTATCAGACCCACCCAATCAGACCAGCAAAACTTTATCAGACCTCAAATAAGACCCCCTAATCAGAGCCCCCAATCTATCAGGCACCCAGACTTTGTCAGACCTCAGATAAGAACCCCAATCAGACTCCCAATCTGTATCAGACCACAAATCAGACATCCCAATCAGACCCTTAATCTGTATCAGACCTTAGATCAGACATTAAAAAAAAGAACTTACTACTCCTGCTCCAGATGGTGCAACCACTCTGAGGATCCTGCACCCACAGTCTTTTGCCGGCACCACTCTGCACCATGACCTGACATCACACAGTGTCAGGTCATAGTGCATCATACATGCACTATGTCCTGATGCTATAGGCTAGACACAGTGAAGCACGACGCTACACTCACCACTCCCCGTACCTCCTGCATACTAATGAGGGCTTCTATCTCTCTCTCTTCTCTCTCAGCAGGTTCTGGTAGAACTGATTTACGTCTGAACAGAATTTCTTTTAAAATTTGGTGAACCTGAAACAAACTGAATCTTTAAAGGTTTGCCCATCTGTAATATGTTTTTTGTTTGAATCGTATATACAGTGGGATGCGAAAGTTTGGGCAACCTTGTTAATCGTCATGATTTTCCTGTATAAATCGTTGGTTGTTACGATAACAAATGTCAGTTAAATATATCATATAGGAGACACACACAGTGATATTTGAGAAGTGAAATGAAGTTTATTGGATTAACAGAAAGTGTGCTATAATTGTTTAAACAAAATTAGGCAGGTGCATAAATTTGGGCACTGTTGTCATTTTATTGATTTCAAAACCTTTAGAACTAATTATTGGAACTCAAATTGGCTTGGTAAGCTCAGTGACCCCTGACCTACATACACAGGTGAATCCAATTATGAGAAAGAGTATTTAAGGGGGTCAATTGTAAGTTTTCCTCCTCTTTTAATTTTCTCTGAAGAGTAGCAACATGGGGGTCTCAAAACAACTCTCAAATGACCTGAAGGAAAAGATTGTTCGCCATCATGGTTTAGGGGAAGGATACAAAAAGCTGTCTCGGAGATGTCAGCTGTCTGTTTCCACAGTTAGGAACATATTGAGGAAATGGAAGATCACAGGCTCAGTTCAAGTTAAGGCTCGAAGTTGAAGACCAAGAAAAATCTCAGATAGACAGAAGCGATGAATGGTGAGAACAGTCAGAGTCAACCCACAGACCAGCACCAAAGACCTACAACATCCTCTTGCTGCAGATGGAGTCACTGTGCATCGTTCAACCATTCGGCGCACTTTACACAGGATGATGCTTTATGCGAGAGTGATGCAGAGGAAGCCTTTTCTCCGCCCACAGCATAAAAAAGTGCCGCTTGAGGTGGACTAAAGCACATTTGGACAAGCCAGCTTCATTTTGGAATAAGGTGCTGTGGACTGATGAAACTAAAATTGAGTTATTTGGCCATAACAATGGGCGTTATGCATGGAGGAAAAATAACACAGCATTCCAAGAAAAACACCTGCTACCTACAGTAAAATATGGTGGTGGTTCCATCATGCTGTGGGGCTGTGTGGCCAGTGCAGGGACTGGGAATCTTGTCAAAGTTGAGGGACGCATGGATTCCTCTAAGTATCGGCAGATTCTGGCGACCAATGTCCAGGAATCAGTGACAAAGCTGAAGCTGCGCCGGGGCTGGATCTTTCAACAAGACAACGACCCTAAACACTGCTCAAAATCCACTAAGGCATTTATGCAGAGGAACAAATACAACGTTCTGGAATGCACATCTCAGTCCCCAGACCTGAATATAATTGAAAATCTGTGGTGTGACTTAAAGAGAGCTGTCCATGCTCAGAAACCATCAAACCTGAATGAACTAAAGATGTTTTGTAAAGAGGAATGGTCCAAAATACCTTCAACCAGAATCCAGACTCTCATTGGAACCTACAGAAAGCGTTTAGAGGCTGTAATTTCTGCAAAAGGAGGATCTACTAAATATTGTTTTCATTTCTATTTTGTGGTGCCCAAATTTATGCACCTGCCTAATTTTGTTTAAACAATTATAGCACTTTTTGTAAATCCAATAAACTTCATTTCACTTCTCAAATATCACTGTGTGTGTCTCCTATATGATATATTTAACTGACATCTTTTATCGTAACAACCAACAATTTATACAGGAAAATCATGATGATTAACAACGTTGCCCCAAACTTTTGCATCCCACTGTGTTAGTTTTTTGAATATTCGTCATTTCTTTTTTTTCCATATGAAAACATGATTCCTTCCTGCTTAAGTTGCTTGTGGGCCAATGACTCATTGACCCACAAGAAAGAAGCAGGAAGGAATCCTTTTTTCAGATATAAAAAAAAACAAATATTCGATATAGCGAATATATATCACTTTATTAGAAATATTTGCGAATTAGAGAAGTTGCGATATTCGCAATTAATATTCGTTATTCGAATATTCACGATCAACACTAGCTTGTACGATTGTACATGACATATTGTTAAGAAGAAGCATAACTTAAAGTCCCTGGGCTTCAGTTCAAACTCTGTAACAGAGTTTTTGGTCTTTTCAGCCGTTAAGATCCAGATGAGTGCTAACTTTGCACTCCCTATAGAATAAGATCCCTTTAAGCTTTTGTTGATACGCAGTGGGGCATTTAGGGACCTAGGAACTATTATATTTACATGCAAAATACAAAAACTGCATCAAATATATATATTCATGTACACTCCCCTAATAATAATAATAAAAATAAAAATAATAATCATCATCATAATAATACAAGATTAGCTATAAAGCAGACAGATATATATATATATATATATATATATATATATATATATATATATATATATATAAAGGTCATTTAACATCCAAGCAAATAACATAAAATAGCATTCAGATCTAGGGCAGCAAAGCCTATTGTCTGTATGCCTGGTGGTCTAGGGCAGTTAAGGGGCTGATAGCAATATACCTGGTGATCTACGGCAGTTCCTGTATTCCCAGTGGTTTAGGGGAGTCAAGTGATTAATGGAAGGGACCCTGATGGTCTCGGCCATTAAATTGTTAATATTAAGATCCTGGTGGAAGGCAGTGAAATTCTGAATTCCTGGGGTCCAGTTGGTACTCACCTCTTCAGGCAATGAAAGCTATAGTCTGTATGTCTAGTGCTACAGGTAGTTAATAAGTTAAAATTGATAGTCTTGGTGGTCTAGGGCAGAGAAGGGGATGATGTCCATATACCTAGTAGTCTAGAGCACCTGTACCTGTACGCCCTGTGTATTTCCGATCACCGCAGCGGGCGGTGATCGGAAAAGAGTGCCTGCTAAAATCATTCTGCAGGCACTCTGTGACAATGCCGAGGGGGGTCCTGTGACCCCTCCATATTGACGATCGCTGCAAACCGCAGGTCAATTCAGACCTGCGGCTTGCAGCACTTTTGGAAGTTTCTAATCATCCTCCCGCGCCCTCTCATTTCCAGGATGGCCAAGCAGTTTTAGCAGAGTGTCGGCACATTAAAACCAACCTGTAAGACAGCTAAAATTGGCCAAGTAACCCTGCGCATGTGTAACGCCCCAGAGTGGCAATACCACCTTTGCACCTTGCTACTGTCTTTATTGGTTAACCTCACATCATGTGTATTTATTTCAAGTCCAAACACTGTGCATATTTATTTCTATGCAACTGTTTATGTTCACGTGTAATGTACCTGGTTTACCAGTAGGTGGCAGCAAACATGGCAGAGCTGCAGGTACATAGAATGGAGCTTTCCATTCCATTCTAACCCCCCTCTGTGAAGGAGTGGGCGAGTACCACTTCCTGCAGGAAGGGTGGGGACCAGTTAGAGATCAGTCCTAGCTTACCCCAGGCTAGGTGAAGGTGTGCATGGCCACGTCTCTTTGGGACGTGCTCAAGCCCAATCCAAGCCAGCTAGAGCACCCTAAGCTCAGCTGGACATGGAGACCAAAACTTCGAGTCTCAGAAGCCAGAAAGAAAGTTCCCTGGTATAACTTAAAAGACAGACTACAGAGAGAAATTGCAGTCAGTCTGTCAGTCATACAGTCAGTCTGTCAGCACAGCAGTGCCAGAGAGCAACAGCTGTAGCAGAGTTGAGTTTGCATGCCAGAGTTTTAATGCTAATGCCTGCTGGGACCAAGACAATGTTTGAAGATTGTTTCTGATGAACGTTTACCAAAGTAAAGCTGCTATTTAACTTAATCACAAGGTCTGGACTCAATTATTTTGTTCAAACTCCTCAACTATACCCACCTTTTGCTGCTTCGAAGCCAACGCCTGGGGTCCAGTCGTATCCAAGTAGGAGCACCGTGACACAAAACATTAAGGCACATTTTGGGCCATCCTATACCACTTGAGCATTGCTATGCCTGGATATTCGGGTCATCTTTAGGGCCCCAGGTGTCACGTACAGGATATATTTGTGTGTCTTTAAATTATACAACCTCTAGAAGTGTCACAAAACCACTTAAAAATGATTTTATTGCAACTTCACATTTTAGCAGGTCTGACTACATATTACTGATTGGTACACTAAGTATTGCTGTGAATTTGTGACATCACAGCCCTACGTATGGACAGCAGAATCAGCTACACTATATCAGGATATTACCTACACTGACTATCTCCCACTAACTATCTGTAAGATATATATACAAACTATCTAATGTAATTAAACAGTAAAGCACAGAGCATAGCAATGACACCGCTGTCTGTCTCAGAACTCCATAAAACTACAGAAAATGGCTGCTGGGGAGGTTCTTATATGGTAAGGAATAGGCAATTTTCCTATTGGTTGCTAGGGATGTTCCTAAGCTCAGACAAAGACATTGCAGCCTTCTCATTGGCCCACAAGCAAGAAGCAGGGAGGGATCATGGGTTCATATGGAAAAAAAAAATTTGAATATTCGAAAATATAAATATATATCGCTATATTCTAAATATTCACAAATTCTCGAAGTGCTGATATTTGCGATTAATGTTCGCAATTTGAATATTCGCGACCAACACTAGTCCTTGGCAGTCAGACTGGAGCAACATGTGTTGGGGAGATAAAGTGCCCAAAATGCAGGCAGTCCTAGAGGAGATACGTGTGGCGAAACCAACCTCGCCACTGGGTTTTGGAGGGGGCTGTTTGAAGGCCTCTGGCCTCAGGATTATGGCCCATGCTAACTTTTAAACCCCTGAACCTATTCCAGGGAATTTTGGATAGGTTTGTCCCCCAAGTTATACTGTTTAAATTGATGTAAGTTATATGTATGGACAATGTAACCTCACAAAGTTATAACAACTTATAATAAGTGTAACTTGTCAGCTTGGGAGGAATATGCTGGGTGTGGTTCTATTGTCCCATTGTCCCATTGTGTGTTTAAATGGTGATGTCTGTCTTGTTGTCTCCACATGTGTATTGGTGATCTCCCTTTTGTCCTGAGAGATAATTGGATTATCTTCGGTCGTCTCCGGGACAGAGAGGAGGAAACCATGATGCATTGTGGGGATATGTTGTATCTGTCCTGTGTCACAGTCTCCCTTCTGGTCCTCTAGGGGGCGGGAACGATTGGTTGCTGTATTTACATTGTGTGTGTTGTGAATTACTGATTGGTTGGATTTCAAAACCCTGTGGGCAGTACTATGTTTGTTTTTTATCAATAAAAGAGGCTGTACTTGAAGTACAGTCAGAACACTGCTTGACCCTCAACACGGAGCCTTGTCTCGTTATTGGGGGGATTCCCTGTATGCTGTTGGAGACTGATTGCCAGGAGTGTAAGCTGACTCATACGCTTTTCCTGTTCGTCTGCCGGCAGCTACTCGCGGGGTTCCAGTTTGGAGTGCTATTTTGTATCCAGTTCGGGAGGTTGGTGTTCTGCAGTAGCTGTGCCTGTCTCTCGGAAAGGGGCATATCGCCTAAACGGATCTTAACCCCTTGTCTGCTGAAGCGGTGCCGTTACATTGGTGGCAAGCAGCGGGATCGTTCCTACAGCCAGAAGGACAGCTACAGGAGACACCATTTCTTTGGATTTTACAATTTAAGGGCAACACATGTCTCAGTACAGTGACCCTAAAAGCACCAGGATGGAACCAGCAGTGGAGTACAGATACTTTGTGGAGGAATTTGACCGTATGATGTGGTTGCGGCTGAACTTCTTCGGACCCAATCCAGCTGAGAAATACGTGAAGTTCGTGAGGAGTCTAGTGTCTAAGACCCTACTATACCGGGCAGAAGGTGACGATCAGCTGCCACGTTGGGTGGACCTCCATCAGAGGTTACGGTTGCGGGACAGTGGGAGCCTAGTCTCCATTCCCCAGCGGCAGTGTGAAGTGCAGGGAGAGGAGAGCAGCGGCCTCCCTCCCCAGCGGCAGGCTGAGTTACAGGGGGGAGAGGTAGTTGTTCCTGCCCCCCAGCAGCAGAGTGATATGCCGGGAAGGCAGTGTGAAATGCAGGGAGAGGAGAGCAACGGCCTCCCTCCCCAGCGGCAGGCTGAGTTACAGGGGGCAGAGGTAGTTGTTCCTGCCCCCCAGCAGCAGCATGATTTTTTGGGAATTGGGAGCCGAGTCTCCATTCCCCAGCGGCAGACGGAGTTACAGGGGGCAGAGACAGTCGGTCCTGTCCCCCAGAGGCAGAGTGTCCTACAGGGAATAGAGAGCCCAGTCTCCTTTCCCCAGCAGCAGGACACTGTATTGGGAGCGGAGGCGGTCGGTCGCCCTCCCCAGCGGCTGGAAGTATGTATGGGAGAGGAGCTCGTTACCCCCTCTCCCCAGCGGCAGCTTAACGCACCAGGGGGAGACAGTAAGCCCCACAACTGTGCAGATGGGACCGTGGTCTCTGCACTTACAGCACAGGGGGTAGGGACAGTTGTTCCTGTCCCCCAGCAACAGGGCAGTTTAGCCAAAGGGGAGACAGTCGGTTTCCCCCTCCAACAACCAGGCTCCAACCAGGCTTCTTCCGTGGTAGCGCTGGCACCAGGGCAGAGTACCGCTGATCCCTGCCCACAAAGCAACCTCCACTCCAAGCCAGGGAGCAACACAGAGACCGGGAGTACCAGCTTCCAACATAACCTTGGTGGACTCACTGGACAGAGACAGGCTACGAAATTCAGCAGGTCCAGTATTGGGTTGTGGGTGGGCTGCCAGACTAACTCAGGTACCGACCGGCGTGAGGTCAGGTATCTGGTTAGTCTTCCCTGGGGGGGGGATGTGTGGCGAAACCAACCTCGCCACTGGGTTTTGGAGGGGGCTGTTTGAAGGCCTCTGGCCTCAGGATTATGGCCCATGCTAACTTTTAAACCCCTGAACCTATTCCAGGGAATTGTGGATAGGTTTGTCCCCCAAGTTATACTGTTTAAATTGATGTAAGTTATATGTATGAACAATGTAACCTCACAAAGTTATAACAACTTATAATAAGTGTAACTTGTCAGCTTGGGAGGAATATGCTGGGTGTGGTTCTATTGTCCCATTGTCCCATTGTGTGTTTAAATGGTGATGTCTGTCTTGTTGTCTCCACATGTGTATTGGTGATCTCCCTTTTGTCCTGAGAGATAATTGGATTATCTTCGGTCGTCTCCGGGACAGAGAGGAGGAAACCATGATGCATTGTGGGGATATGTTGTATCTGTCCTGTGTCGCAGTCTCCCTTCTGGTCCTCTAGGGGGCGGGAACGATTGGTTGCTGTATTTACATTGTGTGTGTTGTGAATTACTGATTGGTTGGATTTCAAAACCCTGTGTGCAGTACTATGTTTGTTTTTTATCAATAAAAGAGGCTGTACTTGAAGTACAGTCAGAGCACTGCTTGACCCTCAACACGGAGCCTTGTCTCGTTATTGGGGGGATTCCATGTATGCTGTTGGAGACTGATTGCCAGGAGTGTAAGCTGATTGGATCCTTTTCCTGTTTGTCTGCTGACAGCTATTCGCGAGGTTCCAGTTTGGAGTGCTATTTTGTATCCAGTTCGGGAGGTTGGTGTTCTGCAGTAGCTGTGCCTGTCTCTTGGAAAGGGGCATATCGCCTAAACGGACGTTAACCCCTTGTCTGCTGAAACGGTGCCGTTACAATACACGTCTCCCAAGTGCAACAACCCCCGAAAGAGAAAGCGGTGGTGTTCGGCATGGCGGAGGCGACCGGAGTTACCACTTCGCAACCCAGGAGGAGAGGCATGTTTGAAGCCCCAACCCGATGGTGCCATCCAGGATTGGGCATCCACGTATGGGACCGACCGCAGCCCCGAGATCCTATCCTGGTGTGGTGAACAGGGAGTGTGGTGTAGTTTTCCATTCAGCGAGGAAGCAGCTTCTTACGTGATGATGAGACCGGGCAGGAGCTCTTTGTGGGAAGTCGCTCTGTGAATCGCCATTATCTTCCCCTAGGCCCGTCACAGTCTTAACCAAGGAGACAGAGTGGAGTACATCCCTTTGGAGTCCCTCCAGGGGCCCTTTGCCGCAGCAGTGACCCTCATTGAGAAAGCCCTGGTCCCACTGATGGCACCGGAGAGATGGTGGGAAGACCCAGCTGCTGTAGGGAGAGTGCGCTGTCTGTAGGAATCGGCAGATGGTGTGCTGCGCATCTGCGAGAGGCCTCATCCAGAGCCATAGCCACTCATCCCACTATTGCCTATGCCACCAGTTTGTCTAATGGGCTGTGTGTCAATCTACACTTTTACCTTCAGCCCAAAAGTTGTCTACCAGCTACCATAGAAAATAGCTGCGGCGAGAGAGAGAGCGGACCAGGATTTGCCACCACGTGAGGAGGACTGCCTACCAGCTCCCTTGCAGCCAGAGGTCCTGAACCCTTTTCTGATGGCAGGAGGTTCCAGACTCGTCAAACAGAAGGTTGCGGCTGCCATGAAAAGTGTGACCCCCCGGTCACAACCCAGGTCCGCCAGTAGGTGTCGACAAAGTACCATGGTTGCTGCACATCTAGATTACCAGACGCAGGAGAAACCTGTTATGACCACAGCAGCAGCAGCAGTGAGGAGGATTGCAAATAATTGCATTGTTTCCAGTGTATTACAAAGGAACTTTTTGCACTACTTGATTCCCATTTGGTGCATCACAAGGTCTGGACTCAATTATTTCTTCAAACTCCTCAACTATACCCCCTGTTTTCTGTTTCGAAGCCAACACCTGGGGTCCAGGCGTATCCAGGTAGGAGCACCGTGACACAAACCATTAAGGGACATTTTGGGCCACCCTATACTACTCGGCCATTCCTACACCTATGTACTCAGGTCATCTTTAGGGCCCCAGGGGGTGGCCCGTTGCACATGTGCACAGATATGGAGATATGGTAATATGTTGTTTATTGTAGTTAAATCCTATTGCTACTATATATAATTTGTGACATGTCAAGATCCAAAATGATGTTATTTTTGCAGGTCTTTTCTACCTTTTACTGAACATGTGATAATTTTACTAGTGCAGAGAAAAGACAAGCATTAAAAATCCTTACAGTCTTTCCAAATTGACTCAGTGTTAATATGACAAGGAATATGTTTATTGCATCCAAGTCTTCCATATAAAGCAATGACATATTCCTTGTTCAGAAGAGCCACCATTTTCAGCCGAGATCATAATTCAACATTGTTATTCACTTGTACAACAGATAATCATCTTAACAATAACAAAATCTGTTCTCTTACATAAAGACTAGCTCATATTAAAGTTCCACTTATTTTACATTATTTATCCCTTAATTTAGATCGTTTTCTGAGATAGGAAAAATAAGTTCATAATAATTAACAACTTGATTTTAAAGCCAAAATATATGGGAACTGCTTAAAAGGTTTACATTAGAAATGAGCGGCGTTTTCAAAATTTTGATTCAGTCATTTTGCTGATAATTTTTTAGTTTATTTGCTTTGATCTAAATTAATTCATCAAGTCTATCCCAGCCTGCAGTTAAACTTTACAGAGAATGTATCCTGGTGTACATCACTGTGTCGTGCATCAACATGCATAGCTAGTCCTTTCTCATAGCGAAACAGTTACTGTGCGTCTTAATGACCGGCAGGTCACATATATGGCCATGCACATATTCATGCAGGCCACGAACATTGCTATCTAACCCTTTGCTAAACCAAAAAAAAAGCATATAGCATCCTTCAGTAAAGCAAAAAAAAAAAAAAAAAAAACTGCGTGCCTCAGCGAGTGTCCCAATGGCTCTTTAGTGGAACAAAATTAGGACATGGAGGCAGCGCCAATCAAGAAGTGGAGAAAAAAAAGTTTCCATTAATCCATGTTGTGGCAGTGCAAACATGTGTTTGAGTCCGTTCTGTTAGATGTAGAATGACTATGTGTCACTATTAGGCTTAGTTCACACATCAATTATTTGGTTCAGGCCAAAGCAGGTGTGGGTCACAGAACAGGTGCAGATCTATTCATGATTCCTTATACAAGAGTAGGCTTGTTTCCTGACTTGTGAATAAGTGATGTAAATAACTGATCTCAAATACCAGAAGTGTGAACACCTCCTTACAGGTCAATGTTAGAGTAAGCACTTATTTATCGGCATGGACCTAATTGGCCCAAAATTCAAACATTGGCACCATGACAGTAGTGAGAGTGTCAGCATTAAGGCTGTGTTCATATAACTGTTTATTTTTCCGTTCTTCTGATCTGTCAGAAGTGCAGGTCAAAAGAGTGAATCCTGTAGTTTGTGCATCAGCCTTCACACCATCAGTATTTGGTCAGCATTTGATCAGTATTGGAAAGGCAAAAACAGGAGTAGGTCAAAAACAGAGATAAAATGTGATGGAAATATTTGTATGTCTTTTGTGTTTTGAAACCACTGTTGCTTTTGTTTTCCAAATCATGATTAAATCCTGATGCAAAATACTGACTGTCATAGAGGCCTTATGCTTAGGGTTTAGCGAAACCGAACTTTAGGATTTTTGGACCCTGGACCCGAACCCGAACTTTTCAATAAAAGTTCAAATTCGGTGTTCGGCGATTTCTTGGCACTTTTTGAAAGTCTGCAGAGCAGCCAATCAACAAGCATTTAACTCTTGTGCCCTTAGAAGCCATCACAGCCATGCCTACTAATGGCATGGCTGTGATTGGCCAGTGCAGCATGTGACCCAGCCTCTATATAAGCTGGAGTCACGTAGCGCTGCACGTCACTCTGCTCTGATTATTGTAGGGATAGGGTGCTGTTGCTGTGAGGGAGAGAGTAGGAAATAATCTATCTGTTATCAGAAGTGCTTGTTGTTAACTCTGCGATCTACAGAGATTTTGTTTTGTGGGTGCAGTGCAAAATTTTTTTACTCTGCCCTGAGCCCAGTGACACAGAAAAATACGTTTTATCCATCTGTTAGTTAGGTAGGCATCGGCGGCCATTTTGTGCATGTTTAGTGCACCAGCACTGCATATGTGCCAGGGACAATAATTGTGTTCTTGCATGGCAAGACCACTTACGGTACTGTTATTATGTGTTCTTGCATAGCAAGATCACATAATGTTATCTCACATATATATTCTTATTATAGCCAAATTTTCCACCCTAACTCCTCCCACAGTTTTTACACTACCTAGACAGTAATATACCGAATTGTGCAGATTGTTCCCGATTGGTGTGCTATTACTCTGTGGAATGTTTTGCCGAACGGTTCACGAAATATCAGGGTTTTTGTGGCGAAATTGGTCCTATAAGAATGAATGGCGAAATGTTCAAAACTGAGTGTGAGCTAAAAAACCAGGACATGATTTCTAAACTGCCACCACTCCCTCATTTTCAAGCCCACCTACACAAATCTTATATCAAAATGTTCAGCTATCCCTGCTGCCACTAAAAATGTGCATGGCTAGTGCATAGTCTTGACAGTTTTCACAATATGACTATTTGCTTTCAACCCACACCACCCATTGACATTCATTGAAACTCCACTCTAGCCACCTCAAATTTGAAGGGCAATTTCTAAACTGTGACTGTGCCTTTATTTTTAATATTTCAGAGACATACTATGCATCAAAATTTCGGTCTGGGTCTTGTGATTCTCACAATATAAAGCTATTCGGTGTAGGATTTTTAAACTACAACCATTTAAAGATGGCAACTGCCAGTGAAATGAGCAAGTTGGAGCAGTTTTTAACCGCTCTTCTCTGCCCTTGCTGTAGAGTGAGTTGCCATAGGAACCCAGGTGTGTGAGCAGCCAGCAGAGTGACAAAAGCTAGAGTGTGAGCTGAAAAATAAGGGCATGATTTCTAAACTGCCACCACTCCCTCATTTTCAAGCCCACCTACACAAATCGGCTGCTAATGTTTTTATAAATGTATGTTTTAATGTAACATATGGGCAACATATACCCATTGTTTAAGTGCACCCACACTGCATATGTGCCAGGGGAAGGCAAAATAATATAGGGAATCAGTCTTTGAGTTCAGGGACCCTGAGGGTAACGTATTCACATTTTTTTCTGTAAACTACAATCCAAGTAAATCCATCTGTTAGATTCTGTGGGGACAAATTATAATTTTTTTGCTAAAAAGTACATTTGCACCCAGCACTGCATTTGTGACAGTCCAATACAAGAGTTAAATCCCGCTGTTACATTCTGGTTTTAAAAAAAACACCCCTTTTGTGCAAGAACTACATTTGAGGCCTTTGCTGCATTTGTGACAGTCCAATACAAGCATTAAATACCGCTGTTATGTTCTGGTTTAAAAAAAACACTCATTTTGTGCTAGATACTACATTTGTGGCCTTCGCTGGATTTCTGACAGTCCAAGGCAACCAGTCAATACTGCAGTTACATTGTTGGTTGACAAATTAACATTTTTTGTAACTGTCAAGTAATTGTATAACATTTTTGAGGTCACTGTGTGACCTCCAAAAATATTTCCTCTTTATGACACCGTCACTGCCTTACTGTCAGTGAACTTAATTGTTGACTATTGGCGGTAACAGTGTCGCCTGACCTAAACCATCTTTTAGTTTGGTTGGTGAACGCAAAGAATTAGGAGAGCTTCAAATAAGGGACGTGGCCCCGGTCATGGTGCTGCTGGTGTTGGTGGAGCTCCTGTTGCATTGGGAGGATGCAGTCTATCTGTGTCAGCTACATGCACAAGTGAAACACCTTCCTCAGGTACGAGTAGGCGACAGGACCTTCAGTGTTATTTGGTAGGGCCTAATGCGGCTCTACAAATGGTGAGGCCAGAACAAGTACAGGCAATAGTAGATTTGGTTAGACCAACCTATAAGAAAAAACTCACATATAATGTGTAGATAACACTGGGGTCTAGTATAATATATACTGAGCCAAGCCAAAAACAAAACCAATAACCCCAAAGAAAAGTGGGAGACACACATATAAAATATATGTAATTTATTAAGACATGATCACATAACAAACAATATATGAAACATAAGGCACAAGTGTACAGGAGGGGGGGGGGGGGAGACCTCATGTAAGGAGGTCAGATACAACCTCTCTCCCAAACACCCAGCTGGCAGGGAAAAAAGATGGCACAGCCCTAGGTATACATCAGCATGAAAATTGTGAGAACTGTAGGTTCACTCAAAGTAACATGTACTGGTATGTATGTTGCATGCACAGAAAGATAAATGAAAAAATATACAAATAGCACAAGGCAAACTAACCCACCCAAAAACCTGGGATGGCCGCATAAGGTATGCACATAGCCATTGAACTGTACAATATAGACAGAAGTGTGCCAAGTGCAGGTGGCAATAGAGATATAAAAAGAAATGTAACAACTAACTGAGGAAAACAACAAAACATGTATTACCCATGATATGTTGGACCCAGAGCGTGTGACCAAAAGCTGCACCTCGACGTATGTTTCACCTGGAGAGGCTTCGTTCACATTGTTCCCCCGCCCATTGTTCCCTCACATTGTCCCCCGCCCAGTCTCCTGCTGAAAGATCAGAGTTGGCACCTGCAGCCCATGGCCATCAGTCTTTCACCTCACCCCCTTGCAAATCAGGCAAGCAGTCTGAGCCCCAAGTCATGTAGCAGTCTTTTCAGCTTTTTGATGACTCTGCTAGCAGGGTTTCCCAGGACCATCCACATAGCCTTGCCCCTGAAGTGGAAGAGATTGAGTGCACCGATGCCCAACCACTTATGTTTTGGGATGAGAACATGGGAGGACCACGGCAGCACGTCTCTGATGACGAAACACAGGTGCCAACTGCTGTGGCTTTCTGCAATGTGCAGACTGACAAGGAGGGCAGGGGTGAAGACTGAGTGGAAGATGATGTGGAGGACGATGACGTCCTCGACCCCACTTGAAATCAAAGTCATGCAAGTCACCTGTCTAGTTTGTAGGAAGAGGCAGTGGTCGCACAGAGCCACCAGCACAGCAAAAGAGCTGCTAAAAGCAGAGGGAGCAGGATGTAAAGCAGAACGGCTGTCCCCTAGACAGTACGCCTGCTACTGCTGACCGCACCAAGGGACCGAGCACACTAAAGCCAGCTCCAATGAGTTTTCTGGCGTGTCAGTTCTTCAGAAAATGTGCTGACGACAAGACACGAGTGGTTTGCACGCTGTGCAATCAGAACCTGAAGCGAGGCATAAACATTCTAAACCTGAGCACAACCTGCATGACCAGGCTTCTAAGTGCAAAGCACGAGCTGCAGTGGAGTAGACACCTCAAAAACCAAGAAAGGTCTCAAGCTCCTCCTGATTCCTCTTCTGCTGCAGTCTCGGCCTCTTCATCCCCCTCTGGAGTGACAGTGGCACCTGCTATCCTGCAAACAGAGGATTTGCCAGCAACTCCACCACCTGGGTCACCAAGCATCTCCACAATGTCCCATGGAAGCGTTCAGCTGTCTATCTCCCAAACACTGGAGCGATCCCTGGCCCTGAATGCCAGCATTTCAAAATTCCTGGCCTTTGAAATGCTGTCATTCCGTCTGGTGGACACAGAGTTTTAAAAGCCTTATGGCAGTGGCTGTCCCATAGTACGTCGTCCCTAGCCGCCACTACTTTTCTAGACAAGCTATTCCTTTCCCCGCACAACCAAGTGGGGGACAAAATCAGGTCTGCACTGCGCAATGCCATCTGTGGCAAGGTTCACCTAACTGCGAATACGTGGACCAGTAAGCACGGTCAGGGACGTTATATTATCCTAACAGCACACTGTTAGCAGTTTGGCACATGTCCTTCCACCACCAAGAATTGCAGTGCGTTTCTCTTTGCCTCCTGTTGCTTCCTCTTCCTACTCCGCTTCCTCATTCTCTACCGCCTCCTCAACCGGTAAGCATAACACCTTCACCACTAACTTCAGCACAGCCAGGAGTAAACGACAGCAGGCAGTTTTGAAACGTATCTGTTTGGGGGACAAACCCCACACCGCACAGGAGCTGTGGACGGGCTTGGAACAACAGATCGGTGAGTAGTTGGCGCCAGTGAGCCTCAAGCCTGGCCTGGTGGTGTGCAATAATGGGCAAAATCTCATAGCAACTCTGGGCCTAGCCAGTTTGACGCACATCCCTTGCCTGGCGCATGTGCTGAATTTGGTGGTGCAGAGATTCCTTAAAAATTACCCCAATATGTCAGAGCTGCTGCAGAAAGTGCGGGCTGTGTGTGCGCGCTTTCGGTTTTCTCACCCTGCAGCTTGGCTGTCAGTGCTGCAGCGTAACTTCGGCCTTCCCGCTCAACGTCTCATATGCGACGTGCCCACAAGGTGGAACTCCACCTTGTACATACTGGCCAGACTAAACGAGCCACAGAAGCGTTCCCAGGTATTTAATCTGCTACACAAATACAAAGCTTTAATTGCCTTTTTTTTAAGAAACCCGCTTCAAAACGGGTAAAGTACCAAAACTACCTCCTACCAAAACCAATTCTCAATGGTTTCAAGGCACATTTTTATCTGCCAGTAGAGGAGTCAGTATTGCCATACACAAACAACTTCCATTTAAGCATACTGCCACAATTGCTGACCCAGATGCCGGTACCTAATGATCAAAGGAACCATAGCAGGATCGCCCATCTCCTTAGCGAACCTCTACGCTACCAATAAGGGACCGATTCAGTGGCTTGTTCAGACCCTCAAATTGCTTTCTTCCTTGAAAGAAGGAATCATTTTTTTGGGGGTGATTTTAATACTCCTATAGAACCTGACCTCGATTCCCCCTACAAACGCACTTACCTCTCCCACAAATAGCTAGGGCGACTCTGAGGGGTATTGAAATCACTGGGAGTTTTGGATGTCTGGCATACTTTAAATCCATCATGCATTGACTACACGTATTACTCTTATCTGAGATCTTCCTATCATAGGTTAGATATCAATCTGTCTGACCATGCCCCAGTCTTTTTGCAGATCTGCCTAAGAGACCTACCCAGGAAAGAATGGAGTTGGCGCTTAAATGACACATTATTAGCAGACCCCCTTAAAATCTCTCAAATCAAAGCCTTCCTAGAGGAATATTTCACCCTGAACACTTTTGACCAGACCTCCCCCTCAATCCAATGGGAGGCTCACAAATCAGTGATCAGGAGTGAGCTAATTGCCCTAGTCTCCAAGCTTAAAAAGAAACGTTCATTGGCAATCAATTCATTACTATCCCAAATATCTAATCTTGAAATCTCTCATAAACAAAACAAAGCAAGAGCACAAGCCCAAGACTTTTTAAAGATGAGATCCAAGCAAAAAAATAATAATTTATGTCTTCTGCTAAGACGCTCCTCCACTCAAAATGTAAAGCCTATGCCCACGGAGATAGAGGAAACAAACTTTTATGTCAGCACTACTTAAAAACCATCATCTTGACTCCTTCATTACTTCTATTAAAGACACCACAGGCAAAATACATAAAACCACTCCAGATATAGCAAAAGCATCCACTGCTTCAACCACGTCAACCTTCCTCTCATCTCTTGAATTACCCACCCTATCCCAAGCCCAAATCGAGCACTTTATATCCCCCTATTCGAGTCGGAAATAAGTAAGGTTCTGATAACCATTCTATCGGGCAAGAGTCCAGGTCCAGATGGGTTCACCATCCAGTATTATAAAACCTTTAGAGAAATCCTAATTCCCCACTTCAAAAATATCTGTAATTCCCTCCTCAAGGTACCTTACCACTTCAAACTCTAGAAACCCATATCACAATAATATACAAGAATAAAAAGACCATCTGAAGTGTGGAAGTTATCGTCCAATATCCCTACTGAACACGGATGTCAAGTGGTGGTTGAAAATTTTAGCTCAACGACTTCAAACAATTCTCCCTAGTTTCATTAATCAAGAACAAGTTGGCTTTGTCTCTGGCAGGCAGGGTAACAAAAATACAATACGCCTACTTAAACTCATAACCTGGGCACAGGGAACACGTACCCCTTTAACCTTACTTAGTACAGATGCAGAGAAGGCGTTTGACAGAGTTAGCTGGCATTATATGTCAGCTGCTCGGTCAGTTTTTGGTATACCCAGCCAGTTCATACAGGCTATCCTCACCTTGTACTCAGCACCTACTGTAAGAATTAGAGTCAACGGTACTCTATGCCCTCTTTTTAACATTCAAAATGGCACACGCCAGGGATGCCCATTGTCTCTGGCCCTGTTTGTCATAGTGATGTAGACATTGTTGCGTATAATTAGACAGGACCCTCAGATACAAGCAATAGCTGTGGGAACAGATGTGCTCCTAATAGCAGATTTAGCTGATGATCTCCTTATTATGACATCTAACCCTCTGGTTTCCTTCCCAGGACTCCTGGCCATTTTTAAGGACTTTGGAACAATCTCCAATTTTAAAATAAACTATAGTAAATTGATGGCACTAAATGCATCGTGCTCACCATCTATTGTTTCCTCTCTGAAGAGGAAAACTCAATTTTCCTGGGCACCTGGTAGTGTTCAATTCCTAGGTGTTCACATCCTGGCTAATTTAAATGAGCTTTTCACTATTAATTATGTACCACTTCTACAGTCGGTTAGTACTCAACTTAAATCCCTAAAAATTCCCCTCATCTCTTGGATGGGTAGGAAAAATTTCCTCACGACCAATATAGTCCCCAAATTTTTGTACCTGCTGCAGGCCCTTCCCATTTGGCTTCCCTCCTTGTATTTTCATTACTTCCTATGGGGTGGGAAATCCTCCAGAATAGGATACTCCCTCCTAATAAGAGAGAAAAGGTTTGGTGGCTTTGGTTTACCAGATATTCATTTATACTCTGAAGCAATGCAAATAAGCAGAGGCTTAACACTACTCTTACCCATACACCCAAATCTATGCTCTAAGTTAGAGAGGCACCTCTTAACCCCCCAAGAGAAACTGTCACTTTGGGGTATTCACCCGCACTCACATAAGGGACCATCATCATCCTTGCTAATGAGGAGCAAGATAAATGTTTTGGATGTATGTAATTGGACTTACCTTTATGAAACACATCCCAACATCCCCTTGGACTTACTACAATCCCATTTGCACCCTAACATAGAAAAACCATCTGGGGTCTGGCCTTTCTTGGGAAAATTACTGTTTAAGTGAGATTTCTCCAACGGACGGTGGGTTAAACTGGGAAAAGCTCCTAGATTTTCCCAGGGTTCAGAAAGTGCCATTCGTCCACTTTCGCAGGGACATCTCTCTACCTCCAACTCAAAACAGAACCCTTTCTTGGTTGGAAATTCAGAACTACAGAACTACTACAAATGACCCAATTACCCAAAAAACTGCTTTCTCTAACATATCGGTTATCTTTATCCAATGCTTCACCAAAGCTTTATTTCCTAGAAGCATGGGAGGGGGAGCTTTCATTCAGCCTCACAGATCCAGAAAAGGCTTTTATACTTGCCAATTCTCACGGCTTTAATAGATGTTTTAAAATACAAGAAAACTCAGAGATTAGCTTGAAGATCACACACATCTGCCACATCAAACTCAATTTGGATCCTAAATTGATTCTACTGGGTGGGCCATTTATATGGATATACCTTAATAAAATGGGAATGGTTGGTGATATTAACTTCCTGTTTGTGGCACATTAGTATATGTGAGGGGGGAAACTTTTCAAGAAGGGTGGTGAATCCAACTTTTGTTTTTTCAATAGGAAGAGGGTCATGTGACACATCAAACTTATTGGGAATTTCACAAGAAAAACAATGGTGCTCTTGGTTTTCACGTAGCTTTATTCTTTCATGAGTTATTTCCAAGTTTCTGACCACTTATAAAATGTGTTCAATGTGCTGCCCATTGTGTTGGATTGTCAATGTAACCCTCTTCTCCCACTCTTCACACACTGATAGCAACACCGCAGGAGAAATGCTAGCACAGGCTTCCAGTATCCGTAGTTTCAGGTGCTGCACATCTCGTATCTTCACAGCAAATGGCCGCCATGGTCACCACCCATCTTGAAAAGTTTCCCCCCTCACATATACTAATGTGCCACAAACAGGAAGTTAATATCACCAACCATTCCCATTTTATCAAGGTGTATCCATATAAATGGTCCACCCTGTACTTTGGTGTCCAAATGAGTCTCTTAAACCTTCTAATAACAATCTCCCTACCATGCTTATCACAGCAGCAAGACTAATTCCATACTTATGGAAGAGCAACTTGGCCCCAACTATATCAGATTGGATAGAGAAAATCGATCAGATATATTGGTTTGAGGAGCTCGCCCACTGGGAGACCCACACCCGCTCGAAGTTCCTGAAGATATGAGGACCATGGAAAGCTTTTAGAAAATTTTACTATAATGACGCACTACGCCACCCATTGCTTGGCTATATCCGTAACCATATCCACACCCCCCTCCTCCTCATCCCCAGGTCATACACTCGATCTTGAGAGAAAACATTACAATAACCCATACTATTCTGAACCAATGCAATAGGAATTACTAATTAAGTAGGGTGATATGCTATAGAACATGACCAGTCTGTACACTTGTTTTTCTTACAGTGCATTGATGTTTTTTGTTCAAAATTACAACTTGTGATTTGCACATTCTCAATTTTTTTTCAATAAAAAGAAAATTGATTAAAAAAAAAAATATATATATATATATATATATATATATATTCCCCAAACGGCAAACAGAAAAACAGAAAAAAGCGTCAAAATGGCCGATTCTCAGTTTTTTGTCGCTTCAATTTAATTTTTTTTATAAAAAGTGATCAAAAAGTCAGACACCCCAGAATGGCATCAATGAAAAGTTCAGATTGCCCCACAAAAAATGAGCCCACACACAGCTCCATACACATAACTACAAAAAAGTTATAAGTGTCAAAATATGGCGACAAAAAAATAAAACTGATTTTTTTCCCACTTTTTATTATTATCAAAACGCAAGAAAAACGTATGTTAAGGTAACATATAAGGTATCGCCGGATTCATACTGACCTGCAGAATAAAAGTAACTGGTCAGTTTTATTGCACATGAAACGTCGTAAATAAAAAAAAAAAATTAAACTGTAGTGGAATAGTTTTTTTTTTTTCAATTTCACCTCATTTTTCTCCTACTTCCCACTACATCATATGCAATATTAAATGGTGGCATTGGAAATTACATCTTGTCCTTCAAAAAAACAAGCCCTCATATGGCTATGTGAAGAGACAAAAAGGTTATGGCTCTGGGAAGGCAGAGAGCGCAAAACCAAAAATGAAAAAACAAAAAACCCTCTAGGGTAGAAAGGGTTAAAGACATTAACCATGCAGGATGCATGGGTCAGTCCTCCCTTACGAAGTGCAGACATAATGTTCTTCTCGTTATCGCTGACCCTACTTCTCATCTCCAGTTGGCGAGGAGACAGCCAGGAATAAATTTCTTGGTTGATGACACAGAGAATTTCCTCCCCAGTGTGACTCTGTTCGCCAAGACTGACCAGGTGCAGAACCGTGTGACAACGGTGCTTTG
The DNA here is from genome assembly GCF_014858855.1 of Bufo gargarizans. NCBI lineage: Eukaryota > Metazoa > Chordata > Amphibia > Anura > Bufonidae > Bufo > Bufo gargarizans. The sequence goes on along the minus strand of NC_058081.1, from coordinate 358,307,550 downwards.
CGTACAGTAGGTGGTATGCTGGAGGACCACTCTAAACTGTGCCTACAGTGGAGGCTGAGGACAAGGTGAAGGATGAGGAGGCAGAGGAGGACATTGACGCAGAAATCCCAAACATACAACGCAGAGGCGGCATTGCCATCACCTGGCCAATTTGTTGTTGTGGCTGAGCCGGAACCACAATTACCCATTGGGCTGTATAGGACATATATTGTCCTTGTCCATAGTTACAGCTCCACCTGTCAGCGCTGGCATGAACTGTACCAGACGTCAGTAGGCTCAAGGACTGGCCCACCATCTGCTCAGTATACTGTGCATGTGTAGGGCTGGTACATATTTTTTAGAGAAGTAATGACTGCTTAAGACTCGCCACCTTGGGTGGGCACAATTCATCAGTTCTCTGAAATGTCCATGATATGGAAAAGGAGGGACTGTAGTACCAGCAAATTGGCCAGTTGCACGTTCAGCTTCTGCACCATTGGATGAGTGTACAGATGCTGTTGTCTCTTTGCAATTGCTTTGTTGATCTATTGCTGGCAAAACATTTGATGAGGAGTATGAGGAGGAGGAGTACCAGGAGCAATAGACAAAAGGAAATAACAACAGCATCCTGCTGAGGTTGAGGAGTCCTGACTGCTGGAGAAAGCGTGCGGGTCGCTGGGAGATGCGTCAGGCTGTACCACTTCAATAGTGCATGCGCTTATATATTAGAACGGCTGTTGAAACTAATTGTGATGCACAGTCAGTCTATGTATAACGGAGTAAAAATGGCCCAGCAGATAAACTACATAAAAGTGCCTATATATTACACAGCCTGTTGACAATGAGCCTGATGCACCATATGTCTATGTTTAAATGAACTGATTATTAATAGCGCAGTAGAACTAGGTACTAGAGTTGAGCGAACCCGAACTGTAAAGTTTGGGTTCGTACCGAACTTTAGGTTTTTCGGCACCCGAACATTTACGTAAAAGATCGGGTTCAGTGCTGCTCTTTTTGAAAGGATACACAGCAGCCAATCAACAAGCATCATACTACTTGCCCCAAAAGGCCATCACAGCCATGCCTACTATTGGCATGGCAGTGATTGGCCAACTGCAGCATGTGACCCAGCCTCTATTTGAGCTGGAGTCACGTAGCATTTGCCCGTCACTCTGCTCAGATTAGTGTAGGGAGAGGATGCAGCTGTTGTGAGGGAGAGATCATGGAGAATTCTTATGAAGAACTGCTTTTTTACTCAGTGTGCCCAGAGCTTTTTTACTCAGCCTGCCCTGAGCCAACTACTGCTAAAAACTAACTTTTTTTACTTCAGTTTGTCAATATCAATACATAATCGGCAGCCATTTTATGCAATGATAGTGCATCAGCACAGGATATCTGCATGTCTGCAAGTCCAGAAATACAGCTTTTTGCTTACTGGGGTGAAAAAAGAAAACTTTTTTTCATTTAGTGCCATGAGTGTCACATTTAGGCCAGAAATACAGCGTTTTGCTTACTGGGGTGAACAAACCCTCTGATATACTGCACATCTGGGATTAGACGTGCATAATTGACTGTGAAATTTAGGCCACAAATACGGCTTTCTCATATTGGGGCGAAAAAAAAAAACACCTGTTTCATATAGTGCACATCTAGGATTAGATGTGCATAAGTGAGTGTCACATTTAGGCCAGAAATACAGCTTTTTGGTTACTGGGGTGAAAAAATCCTCTGATATACTGCACATCTGGGATTAGACATGCATAAGTGACTGTCACATTTAGGCCACAAATACCACTGTCATATAGAGTTGAAAAAAAAAAATTGAGTGCAATACCCTAATTATTTTTAACAGACTTAACCACTTTTTACTTTGCTTTGTGAACGCTAACTATGAGGCAAACATCTAATAAGGGACGCGGTCATGGTCGTGGTGGTGGTGTTGGTGGAGCCTCTGGTGCAGGGAGAGGACGTGGCCGTTCTGCCATAGCTACACGTCCTACTGAACCTACTACCTCAGGTCCCAGTAGCCGCCAGAATCTACAGCGATTTTTGGTCGGGCATAATGCCGTTCTAAGGATGGTAAGGCCTAAGCAAGTACAGGTGCTAGTCAATTGGGTGGCCGACAGTGGATCCAGCACGTTCACATTATCTCCCACCCAGTCTTCTGCAGAAAGCGCACAGGTGGCGCCTGAAACCCATACCCATCAGTCTGTCACATCACCCCCGTGCATATCGGGGAACCTGTCTGAACCTCAAGTCATGCAGCAGTCTCTTATGCTGTTTGAAGACTCTGCTGGCAGGGTTTCCCAAGGGCATCAACCTAGCCCTTCCCCAGGGGTGGAAGACAAAGAATGCACTGATGCACAACCACTTATGTTTCCTGATGAGGACATGGGAATACCACCTCAGCATGTCTCTGATGATGATGAAACACAGGTGCCAACTGCTGAGTCTTTCTGCAGTATGCAGACCGAAAAGGAGGTCAGGGAGGAAGACTGGGTGGAAGAGGATGCAGGGGACCATGAGGTCCTAGATCCCACATGGAATAAAGGTCCTGCCACTGACTTTCAGAGTTCGGAGGTAGAGGCAGTGGTGAGACCAAGCCAACAGCGTAGCAAAAGCGGGAGCAGGGTGCAAAAGCAGAGCAGCTGTCGCCAAAACAGTTCACCTGCTACTGGCCACTGTCACCAGGGACCGAGCACACCAAAAGCAGCTTCAAGGAGTTCCTTGGCATGGCACTTCTTCACACAATGTGCTGACGACAAGACCCGAGTGGTTTGCACGCTGTGCCATCAGAGCCTGAAGCGAGGCATTAACGTTCTGAACCTTAGCACAACTTGCATGACCAGGCAACTACATGCGAGACAGGCTGCAGTGGAGTAAGCACCTTCAAAACCAAGAAAGGGCTCAGGCCCCTCCTGCTCCCTCTTCTTCTGCTGCCTCAGCCTCTTCCTCCGCCTCTAGAGGAACGTTGGCACCCGCCGCCTAGCAAACAGAAGATGTGCCACCAACAACACTACCTCCGTCACCAAGCATCTCCACCATGTCACACGGAAGCGTTCAGCTCTCCATCTCACAAACCTTTGATAGAAAGCGTAAATTCCCACCTAGCCACCCTTGATCCCTGGCCCTGAATGCCAGCATTTCTAAACTACTGGCCTTTGAAATGCTGTCATTCAGGCTGGTGGAGACGGACAGCTTCAAACAGCTCATGTCGCTTTCTGTCCCACAGTACGTAGTTCCCAGCTGCCACTACTTCTCCAGGAGAGCCATGCCCTCCCTTCACAACCAAGTATCGGATAAAATCAAGTGTGCACCGCAAAACGCCATCTGTGGCAAGGTCCACCTAACCACAGATACGTCGACCAGTAAGCATGGCCAGGGACGCTATAGCTCCCTAACTGCACACTGGGTAAATGTAGTGGCGGCTGGGCCCCAGGCAGAGAGCTGTTTGGCGCACGTCCTTCTGCCGCCATGGATCACAGGGCATCATTCTTTGCCTCCTGTTGCCTCCTCTTCCTACTTGGCTTCCCACTACTGGAGGACGAGGAGGATGAAGAGGAGTAAGATGGGGATGAAGCATGTTCACAGCGAGGTGGCATCCAACGCAGCTCGGGACCATCACTGGTGCGTGGCTGGGGGGATGCAGAGGACGCAGACGATACGCCTCCCACAGAGAACAGCTTGTCCTTACCTCTGGGCAGCCTGGCACACATGAGCGACTATATGCTGCAGTGCCTGTGCAACAACAGCAGAGTTTCCCACATTTTAACGTGTGCTGACTACTGGATGGCCACCCTGCTGGATCCCCATTACAAGGACAATGGACTGGAGCGTGATCGGAAGATGCGCAACTACAGGCACACACTGGTAGACGCGCTCCTGAGAGCATTCCCGACTGACGCCTGGGGACAAGTGGAAGCACAAGGCGAAGGCAGGGGAGGAGGGAGAGGTTTCCAACGCAGCTGTGTCAGCGCCAGCACCTCAGAAGGCAGGGTTAGCATGGCCGACATGTGGAAAAGCTTTGTCACCTCGTCGCAACAACTGGCCCCAACTACTGATATGGAGCGTGATAGCAGGAGGCAGCATTTGAACAACATGCACATGCCTACAAGTACTGACTGATGGTTCTGCTCCATTTAACTTCTGAGTCTCCAAATTGTCCACATGGCCAGAGCTTGCCCTGTATGCCTTGGAGGTGCTGGCCTGCCCTGCAGCCAGTGTACTCTCTGTACATGTATTTAGCACGGCAGGAGGTGTCATTACAGACAGACGCAGCTGCCTGTCCACAGCCAACGTGGATAAGCTCACGTTCATTAAAATGAACCAGGCTTGGATCCCTCAGGACTTGTCTGTACCTTCTGCAGAATAGACAGTTCTACCTTGTGCAGAATAGACAGTTCTAGACAGTTCTCAACCATCCATCCTTGTACTCAAGTGCACGCATCTGGCGGACTAAAGGAACCAAACTACAGACCAAATCACCCTGCAGGATTAAGGACTAAAGAATCGAAAAAGCAAGGATTATACAAGATTGTTAACAACTTTGTCTTTTTCGTCCAACACCACGTGAGGCGCCGACAGCTGAGCGCAATCACTATACCATACAGACAAAAAATACAAGCGCTCTGGGTCTGGGTGAGTAGCTTAACTGTGAGAGGGACGCCTCTACAGCAAGCGCAATCAAATTTTATAAAATCTTATAAGAGACTATTTAAATTAAACTATTAATTCGAAAGTCACCCATTGACAAACTGCATAGCCTTAGTGTCCTACTGTGAATACCAGACACTTCATGGCATAAATCAAGGATATCTATGAAAAATGACTGATCGAAATTTGGGCGATTATAAATCATAATACGAATATTCTGAAACAAACTCAGTACTGGATTATATTGGATTACCTATAAGAATAAATAGACAAGTACACCTAGTGAATATTCGGAATTATATTCGAATACTACCCGAAAATCGTATGCGAAATATTCTAAGTGATACTTTTCTGCTATTCAAATTCATTTTATTCAATTTTTTATCCGATTTTTTTATTCGATTATTTAATCAATTTTTATAAATTGACTCTACCACATTTATTCATTGTCTATTGATATATGGTTATTAACTTTATATACTGTGTGTAAGGTTAAGATATATTGACATCCATTTTTATTCATAACATTTTATTCATCTATTTTAATTATTTTATTCCCAAATAATATTAAATGTGTTATATGTGTGAAATCCAGATGGTGAGTGCCTGCTGATTATTTTATATTTATTTTGATTAAGAGATTGGGTGAATCACTTGCAGCAGAGCACCATTACCGCAGTGACAAGTAGAGTGAGCCACTATAATCTACAATTTATGTATACAATATCTCTTCTGCTTGTTGCCTGTCCTTAGCAGTGGTTTCCTAGCAGATATTCTACCATGAAGGCCTTATTCACACAGTCTCCTCTTAACAGTTGTTCTAGAGATGTGTCTGCTGCTAGAACTCTGTGTGGCATTGACCTGGTCTCTAATCTGAGTTGCTGTTAACCTGTGATTTCTGAGGCTGGTGACTCGGATGAACTTATCCTCCGCAGCAGAGGTGACTCTTGGTCTTCCTTTCCTGGGGTGGTCCGCATGTGAGCCAGTTTCTTTGTAGTGCTTGATGGTTTTTGTGACTGCACTTGGGGACACTTTCAAAGTTTTCCCAATTTTTCGGACTGACTGACCTTCATTTCTTAAAGTAATGATGGCCACTCGTTTTTCTTTACTTAGCTGCTTTTTTCTTGCCATAATACAAATTCTAACAGTCTATTCAGTAGGACTATCAGCTGTGTATCCACCTGACTTCTCCACAACGCAAATGATGGTCCCAACCCCATTCATAAGGCAAGAAATCCCACTTATTAAACCTGACAGGGCACACCTGTGAAGTGAAAACCATTTCAGGTGACTACCTCTTGAAGCTCATCAAGAGAATGCCAAGAGTGTGCAAAGCAGTAATCAAAGCAAAAGGTGGCTACTTTGAAGAACCTAGAATATGACATATTTTCAGTTGTTTCACACTTTTTTGTTATGTATATAATTCCACATGTGTTAATTCATAGTTTTGATGCCTTCAGTGTGAATACAATTTTCATAGTCAAAACTCTTTGAATGAGAAGGTGTGTCCAAACTTTTGGTCTGTACTGTATGTCCCAATATTTTGGGGGATACCCCTATGAAAAAATGCAAAATAACACACATCTGTGTTGGCTTACTATCCCTCCTTCGCCGCCGCTTCCACCTAGACCGCCACGTGAGCCTACACGGTCACATCCACCCATTCACAGCCTCCTCAACCTCTTGCTCCTATATCATTCCTAATTTTTATTTTTTAAGGACTTTTATGTTTTTTAAATTAATTTCCCTATCCATATTTGTTTGTAGAGCATTTGCCATGCTCTTAAGCACATTTTGCTGGCTTTTGCAGCCCTCTAGCTCTTTCCATGACATTTTTACAGCCATTTCAGTGCTCAAAAGTTCGGGTTCCCATTGACTTCAATGGTGTTCGGGTTCGGGGTCAAGTTCGGGTCCCGAACCCGAATTTTCTTTTCAAGTTCAGCCGAACCCAAACATCCAGGTGTCCGCTCAACTCTACTAGGTACACACGCCTATATATTAAACCAGCTGTTGAGATTGAGACTAAGTCTGATGCACAGTCAGTCTATGTATAACAGAACAGATTAAATGATGTTTCACATGAGCGAGTCCATTGCGGGAATGATGCTCCATGTGTGAGTGTGATCCTCTGCTCTGGACTTGCAGGATCGCCTGGCATTATCATGATTTATGATGCTATGTGCCTCTGCTTGACCTTATTTATACAGAATAATACTGGCAGCTTTATGTCACTATGATTCTGTCGAAAAAAGGCCATGCAGAGACACATAGCATTATAAATCATGATAATGCTGTGCGCTCCTGCAAGTCCAGAGTGGAGGATCACACTCGCACACGGAGCATGATTCCCGCAATGGACTAGCTTGCGTGAAACAGCCCTAACAATGAATGGCACAGCAGTGGAACAAGATACACAGGGTGATTACACAGAGTCCGCACTGTCCCTGCAATCTCCCTAACCAATATTCTACAATTGAGAGATTGCTAAAAATCTCTCACTATGCTCAGCTCACAGTAAACTACTTTGTAACATGTGTAGCCGCCATTTTAGGAAAAAAATATATTATTTACAACGAAGCAAGTGGAAATTCAGATTTGTGGCGAATAAAAGTTTTCCTGAATTTCAAATTCAATTTGTTTCACTTCGATTCGCTCAACACTAGTTTACATGGGTGTTCCCTTTTAGAAATCTGACATCAATATACCATATTACTACACCTCAGTAGTTTGGTCAGTGATTTTCATTAGTGATTGTGAGCCAAAACCAGGAGTGAAGCCTATGCAGAACTAAGGTATGGTGAAAAGATATGCATCCGTTCTGTGTCTTTGATCTGCAACAGTTTTTTTTCCACAATCACTGATGAAAATCACTGACCAAACACTAGACCAGGGATGGCCAACTTGTGGCTCTCCAGCTGTTGCAAAACTGCAACTCCCAGCATGCCCAGTCTGCCTACAGCTATATGCCTACAGCAGGACATGGTGGGAGTTGTAGTTTTACAACAGCAGGAGAGCCGCAGGTTGCCCAGCCCTGCACTAGACAAAGCACTGAAGTGTGAACTAGGCTTTAGGAATGGATTTTTTAACTGGAGCTGTGTAATTCTTAATTCCCCTTGTGGTTGCACTGCAGTGTAAGCCATGTACTAGGGTGGGCTCCCCAGGATATAGCGAAGTCACAAACGAGGAAAAGAACCTTGACACCAGCTTTTGTAAAACAGGCTTTTTTATTTACTGTAACAAGGTGTTAAACACAATCCCAAATGCAAGAAACATAAAATGAGGTTACATACACTCAGCTCGGAGGCCGAGACCCTTGTGCTGCACAGCACGGCGCCCTAAGATGGATGATAAAAAAACGATTACGATAATTTGCCTATTGCGGGCACAACTACCACTGCCTCCTGTACCTATTATTACCCTAAAGGCAGGAAAAATTGCTTTGGGGTGCGAGGTATGGGTTTCCTGCAGTACAGGATAAGAGCTTACAAACTTATCGGTCTATACAGTATTTCCCCCACCCTTTCCCATAAAAGATTTGGTGGAACGTGCCTGATATTACTCCCAATCAAAACGCTGGACTGACTGGAGTAAAGGTAAAGTTATTTTCTGATCTTCGGTGAGAACTATCACTTGAACTGGTGAGTGCTTGTGGTGAATAATCAACAATATTTACAGCCTGCCACACATATAGACCCTAACTAACTAACTAACTAACTAACAGCAGGTCTAATCTCAGTCTCTGGTATTTCAGGCGCCAATACTACAATGTGGTGTGTCCACGATTTTACTCACCCGGTTATGTTTTTCCTCCAATGATGTTTTTAACATGGACAGCAGCAAGTCTCTTCAGCACACATGCGGCCCTGCAGAGATAGCGCTTTGTTCCAAAGGTCCAGCGACTATAGGAAGACCGGACACTTGGATGCCAGCCGATTTGATTTACACACTGTCTTGTTCTGTCTGGCTCCTTCTAAGATGTCTGATGCTCCTATGCTTCCTGCTTCTTCTCCAGCTTCTCAACCCCACCTCTCATGAATATAGAAATCCAGCAGTATATTAGCTGCGTGGTGAAACAGCGGCCTCTTGTGGCCAAACAGCAAAATAACAGTCTTGTTAACTTAGTCCACACAAGCAGTATGCAAACGTTAAGAACGGTTTCTTAATCTCACAGCAGGGAACCTTGTTGTCTTACATGATTGATAATCACTCACAGGCCCAGCATCAGAATCACAGAATATCCAGAGATCGGCTTATCTTCATGGACCCCCATTGTCTTTGTTGTCAGTGTGTGAATGTGGTTTACAAGACTTCATACACGGAAATTGCAAGCAATTACAGGTATACCCACCCTTCATTTTATTGATTTGCATATTTTATTGATTTAACAAGTGATGGCCTGTCCTAGCCTTTCCTCATTATTGTGCAGGAGTGTAACTATAAGGGTTGCAGAGGCTGCCGTTCCATTCAAACCCTTTAGCTCCATTTACACTCATATGAGAAGATACGTACCTTAAAGAAATTTTCCGGGTTCAGGGCTAAATCTGGCTATACACTTTTCTTTATTTGTAGAGTATATATTAGTAGAGCATAGCAGAATTTCCTTGCTCTGATGCTCACCCTTGTCACACTGCATTGCTCAGTGTAAGACTCTGTTTGTTTACTGCCGGTGATGTACTGGGCTTCTCATGACTGTGCTAAGCCTTCCGCCTAGCATCGAGTCAGGTAACGTTACCAGCACAAATGGGTGGTCTATAGTGCTGCCTTAGGCTGTTTGTACAAATTGCAGTACTGGCACATAAGGGGTCTACTGGCACAGACATAAGGGGGACTACTGGCACATGATAGGGGGGCTACTTGCACATAAGGGTGACTACTGGCACATGATAGGGGGGCTCCTGGCACATGATAGGGGGGCTACTGGCACAAAAGGGGAGCTACTAGCACATAAGGGGAGCTACTGGCACATAAGGGGGGCTACTGGCACATAAGGGGGACTACTGGCACATAAGGGGGGCTACTGGCACATAAGGGGGGCTACTGGCACATGATAGGGGGCATCTATGGGGGCTCTTATTAATGGCACATAATGGGGGCATCTATGGGGGAAGATCTTACTGGCACATGATAAGGGGGCATTTATGGGGCACATCTTACTGGCACATGATTGGGGGTCATCTATTGGGGCATCTACTGAGGCTAAAAAGAAGGGTTATTTTATATGGGGGGCTCTGTATAGGGGCATTTTATACTGGGACACATTATGGTGAGTACTATGGGGAAGGGGGGAGAGGAGCACTATGAGATCATGTACGGGGGCACTTAGGAGGGGTATTTTATATTGGAACATTGTGGGAACATTAGCTCAAATGGGGGCATTACAAGGGGGTATGTTTTGCACATTATAAGGATAATTATTTCTATTCGGGGGGCATTATGGTGGGCTTTATTACTCCCCCATGGTATGACCCCCTAGTAGCAGCACCAGCCTCTCCCTGCTCTGGTATCCCTCTGCCCTTTCTCCAAATCCTTATTATGAAATCTTTCTCATTAGGCTAAAGCACAACATCAGCTCCACCGAGCCCGCGGCCAAAGTGTTGAAGTGGTGTCCGAGATCCCCAAGGGCCAAGCCAAGTAATTGTAAGTTTTCATGTGGAGTATGTTTATGTTATACACATATAGCCTACACCATGCCACACAATGTACAGTATACCTCTACACTGTGTAGGGGTTATACTGTTTATTGTACAGCATGGCACAGAGATTATATTGTCCGACATGGTGTAACCTCCATACATTTTATGTACAGTATACAGTAATCCGCCTTGCCATCTATGCTTTGAATCTGGTTTTATATGTTACTTGTTATTTGCACATTTACTTGCGTGTGCTAGTTGAGACCTGCTGTGATTAGGTTTTAGTTAGTTATTAAATGCTAACATGACAGTTTTTTGGTTTTGCACATTATTGATGATTGTATTTCATGACTACTCTTCTAAGGGTATTGCCTTCCTTTATACTGCAGTTCTCCTGTACCACTCTGCCTGCGACTTTTAGCAGTTTAAGCAGTAATTTATGATTTTCTTTTGCTCTCAATAAATCTTGTCATAAAAAAATAAAAATATAAATATGGTGAGATGTAAGTACTCTTCTGATATAATTTCATCAAGCAGTTTTGATGGGGGGGGGGGGGGGGGGTTGACACTCTACCTGAGAGGAATTTTACCTAGAAACTGCACTGGTATTAGGCTACTTTATTATGCTCCAGTAATATTTATTTAGAATATGAATCTGATGCCCTGATGGACATTTGGCCCCATCAAACCCACCAGAGCCTATGTTCAATTTCATCCATCGTGCTATAAATGTGAGTACTCTATCTGCTTTGTTCTTCATGTTATCCCATTGAACCTCTTTATACTAAAATACTCTATTATGAATGAACTACACTGTTTAGAAATTCCAGGGACTCTTTATCAAGATACATGAAATGATGAATCATGTGAGAAGTGAAGTCAAAGGCTTATTAACATGGTTATCTTATGCAGTCAAAGAATCCCACCTTTAGGCCCCTTTCACATGAGCAGGATGTGTTCAGGGGAAAACAGATGGTTTTCCATGCAAGTTCAATCAGTTTTTTCTGCAATTGCGTTTTTTCCATCTGGATTGTATCCAGATGCATGCCTTTTTCATGCACGTGAAGAAATCTACATCTCCTAGCCACCATCAGTGAAAAATGCACTGTATCCGGATGATTTTCATGCAGCCCTATTCACTTCTATAGAGCCAGGGCTGCGTGAAAAACACATAATATAGAACACACTGTGAAGTAACGCTTCCTTCCCGATAATATGCTTGTACATCATCCCGTATAAAGGGACTTTATGGCTAATGGACAGAGACAAATCTGTTTCTCGTTCTGTTCCCTGAGATATCAAGGAGATAAGTTATATTTTTATCAGATAAAAGGAGCATTCACCGAGAGATGTACTAATCATGTATTTTTCCTGATCATTCTTTACATTTGATAGATTATCTAGAATAATAACTAGAGATGAGCGAATCAAAGCTGACGAAGTGGAATTCGATCAGAATTTCAGGAAAACTTTGATTCGCAACAAATGTGAATTTCTTTGCGTTTCGTGGTAACAAATCACAATTTTCCCAGAAAAGTGGCTACACGTGTGAGGACGGAGGACATGGGGCAAGGAACTCTGGGAAGGCGGGATCACCCAGATTGACATGCCTGCATGCAGCGAATCGCCAGCCAGCCAGCCCTGTAATGTCACAGCCCTATAAATACGACAGCCATTTTAGATTCTGCCATTTTCCACCGTTCAGAGTGCAAGGACAGATGTTTGAAGGCACTAGGGACAGCTATTTGAAAAACCTCTATGTTTTAAAAAAATAAACTGAAAAAAAGATTTATAAGTGCAGGGAAAGGATAGGAAGAAATCATTTCACAGCATCTTAGTGCAGGGAGAGACGTCAGAAGCCAATAGGGACATTGATAGGAAAGTGATTTACAAGGGCACAAACTATTATTTGGGGATCCAAATAGTCATTAGACAGCTTTGTCATTCTAGCTTTTTGTTATTGGGCTGCAAGTGCTATGTTGGAAAGCCTTTAGTGGCTTATATCTTAGTATCTTATTCAGTACAACAGGAAAAATATATACGCACTGCACTGTTGCAGTTATTTCTGGGGAAAGCATATAGGAGCGTATTTCAGTAAAACAAGAAAAATATATACGCATTGCACTGTTGCAGTTATTTCTGGTGAAAGCGTATAGTGGGGTATTACAGTAAAAAAAAGAAAAATATATTCTCAGTGCATTTCTGCAGTTAATTCTGGTGAAAGCATAAAAGGGCGTATTTCAGTAAAATAAGAAAAACATATATGGACTGCACTGTTGCAGTTATTTCTGTTGAAAACGTTTATGGGTGTATTTCAGTAAAAAAAAAAAAGACAAATATATACGCACTATACTGTTGCAGTTATTTCTGGTGAAATCGTATAGGGGCGTATTTTAGTAAAATAAGAAAAATATATATGCACTGCGCTATTTAATTGCTTTCTGGTTAAAGCGTATAGTTGCCTATTTCATACTAACAAGAAATCTATATTCTCACGTCACTTCTGTAGTTATTTCTGATGAAATCATATAGGGGCGTATTACAGTAAGAAAATTAAAATATATATACGCATTTCACTGGTGCACTTATTTACGGCAAAAACATTCAGTGGCCTATATCAGTACAAAAAGAAAAATATATTCTCGGTTCATGTCGGCGGTTATATGTGTTGAAAGCATGGCTAGGAGTCAGCAGGGTGGTAGCAGTAGGAGGTCGGGAGCCAAACGTCCTCTGGGTAGAGCACCTGATTCGCAGCAGCCTACCTGCCCGGGAAGTAGTGGTGCAGAGGTTCACTGAAGTAGCGGCTATAGCAGTCGGTGTTATTTTGTATTTCAGTACAAAAAGAAAAATACATTCTCAGTTTGCAGCGGTTAGATGTGTCAAAAGCGTTTAATGGCCTATTTCAGTACAAACAGAAAAATACATTCTCAGTTCACGTTGGCAGTTATATGTGTTGAAAGCATGGCTGGGATTCAGCAGGGTGGCAGCAGTGGGAAGTCGGGAGCCAAACATGCCCGGGATAGAGCACTTCCATGAACCCCAGGAAGTAGCAGGGGTTCATGGAAGTAACGGCAGTAGCAGTCAGTCAGTGCGGCGGTTATATGTGATAAAAAAAATTGTGACTCATTTCGGTGGAAAAAAAAATGTATTCAGCGCTGCAGTTATATGCGTTAAAATGTTTTTTTATTTTATTTCAGTGGACAAAAAAATCTTATATTCTGCATTAAGCTTAAATGTGTTAAAATCTTTTTGGGAAATATTTCGGTGGAAATACAATTATTCCACCTCCTCCATTAACTTCCTCATTTCTTCATTAGTATCGGACACACTAACTTTACACCCCCCCCCCCCCCCCCCCCAGCTATACATATAAGTGGTTCAAGCATTACCTAGGTGCAAATGAAGGTAAATGACATTGCCAACCTGTTAAAGGGAATAACAGCATGACACCACAATACATTTGATATGACTTTTAGCAAGAGTTTAAAGTGCCCACATATAGCACATAGTGGGACACTGCATCAAGATGAATCAGGCGTGGATCAGCCAAGATTTCCACACACCAATGCCTGATGCATCAGACTAGATCATCCATGGTGCCACACCAACAATTTGACAAAAGAGACTGGTTTCTTCTGGCTACTATTCTGATGCTGTTACCCGTCTGATGCCACACATCTGATGCCAAATGCTCCTTCTTTCACCCACCATCTTCAGCGGGTACTGGTATTGCCACCCACCTCTACAGTATGTCACCTTGCCACTCTGTGGCCTCCTGATGCTGCCGCCACCTCCAGACTCTGTAATTGTGCTGCTCTGTGGTCTCCTCATGCTGCTGCCACCTCCAGACCCTGTCATTGGGCCACTCTGTGGTCTCCTCATGCTGCTTTCGCCTCACCACTATGTCATAGGTCCACTCTGTGGACTTCTCATGCTGTTCACACCCTCCCCACTTCATGACTGGCCCACTATTTTGGCTTTTGGATTGGCTGACATCATCATTTATTTGACACTTCTGATCTGTCAGAAGGAAGGAAAAACGAGATGAACAACGGATCCTGTATGTGTAGCAGCTGTAAGGCCTGTATGGTCCCATCAGTATTGGCTTATGATTTGGTAGCCAAAAGCAGGAGTGGGTAGAAAACACAGAAGACATGCAAATATTCCATTCACGTGTCATCTGTTTTAGATCCACTCAGTTTTTGTTTTGCCTTTAGCAATACTAATGGATTATTGAGAAAATGCTGACCAAGCAGGGTGGATAAAAATCAATGATTTAAAAAAAAAAAAAAGATATTTTTTATTTAAATTAGATTTTTTTTATTTTAATTTGATTTCTTTTTATATAAAATGCTTTTTGAGGAAATATATTACCATCCAAAGGGTATTCCATCATGAAATAAAGATTCGTTTTTTAATTGTGTACAATAAGGCTGTATATGTTTAATATTTTTGGTAAATAAATTCCATTAATCCATTTACAATGGGAGGGAAGAAATGCAAATGAGCTCTTAACAAGCTTTGCCTCTAATGCCACCAGATGCAAGGCAGCTATCCTATAAGTCAATATTCAGCTCTTAAAATAAGCCTTGAGACATGACTTGGATATTAAATAAGCCAGCACCTCATCTGCAGACAGCTGTTTCGGGGTGATTGCCCCTCATCAGTGCAGAGCAGAGAGTACTGGCTTAACTGGGTACGAGGCCTGTGTCCGAAACAGCTGTCTGCAGATGAGGTGCTGGCTTATTTAACCCTTTCACGACCGCAATCTGTATATATACGTGATAGCTGCACATACCCCGTGCAGCTACCACGTATATATACGTTCTGGCAGCTCTTTAATCCAAGCGCTGCAAAGCACTTGGATTAAAGCTTCTGCCCCTGCACTGCTGCTGTCACGGACAGCATACAGTGCAGTAATGCCGGCAAGGGACCAATCGGAGTGGCCCCTTGCCGGCAATCGATCCGATTGGTTAGTCTGTGCAGACTAACCAATCGGATCGCGGCAGTGTTAAGATGCCGGTTTCATGCTCTGATCTGCGCTCTGCAGATCAGAGCATGAAATCAGGTAATGTGTCCTCGGGTAATAAACCCCCCTCCCGCCGATCTGTGCCCCCGATCTGTGGCTGTGCCCCCCCCTTGTGCCGCCTGCAGCTCAACTCCTAGCTGCCGTGATTTGGTCCGCCCCCTCCCCGCCCCATGCAGTCATTTTGTAGCCTCGGCGATCCCTCCCCCCCCCATGCAGTCATTTTGTAGACTCCCCGATCCCCCCCACCCCACCTTTCCAGCGCTGCCCCCTGATCCCCCTGCTGTGTGCGATGGCGGCGGCTCCATTACTGAGCCGCCGCCATCAGCAGAGAGTGTCAGCTCTATGCTGACACTCTCCTGTAACCCCATAGATGCCGCGGTTGCGGCATCCATGAGGTTAACAGAGGGAGGGATCTCCCTCTCTCAACCATCGGGGCTGCAGCGCTGTGATTGCAGCGCCCGATGGTTGCCATGGCAACCGGACGCTTTGCAAAAGCGTCCTGTTGCCATGGAAAGGTGTCTAGTGCTGCCACCTACAGGACATCTGGAAGTATTATACTTTGGAATGCAAAAGCATTGCAAAGTATAGTACAACTATCAGCCCCACTGGATCTTGAAGATCCAAGAGGGAACTGATAAAAAAAAAAGTGGAAATTATAAAAGTAAAAATAAATAAATAAATAAATAAAAATGTAAATTAAAAAAAGAAATTGGCTTTTCCTATAAAAAAATGAAAAAAATAAAATACACATATTAGGTGTCAGCGCGTCCGTAACGACCGCCTCTATAAATATATCACATGATAGACCCCGTCCGATAAACCATAAAAAAGAAAAACTGTGCCAAAAAAGCTATTTTTGTCACCTTACATCACAAAAAGTGCAACAGCGAGCGATCAAAAAGGCTTATGACCCCCAAAATAGAACCAATCAAACCGTCACCTCGTCCCGCAAAAAATGATATCCTATTTAAGACAATCGCCCAAAAAATAAAAAAGTTATGGCTCTCATATTATAGAGACACTAAAACATCATTTTTGGGGTTTCAGAAATGCTATTATTGTGTAAAACTTAAATAAATAAGAAAAAGTATACATATTAGGTATTGCCACGTCCGTAACAATCTTCTCTATAAAACAATCACATGACCTAACTCCTCAGATGAACGCTGTAAAAATAAATAAATGAAAACTGTTCCAAAACCTCAACTCTTTCTGCAAAAAACGAGCCCCTGCACAAGACGATCGGCAGAAAAATAAAAAACATATGGCGTTCAGAAAACCAATCCAGCACAATCTGCCTTCCAAAAACCGTATGGCATTCCTTTCCTTCTGCGCCCTGCCGTGTGCCCGTACAGCAGTTTACGACCACATGTGGGGTGTTTATGTAAACCGCGGAATCAGGGTAATAAATATTGAGTTTTGTTTGGCTGTTAACTCTCAATGTGTTAAAGAAAAAAAATATATAAAATGAAAAATCTGCCAAAAAAGTGAAATTTTGAAATTTAATCTCCATTTTCCTTTAATTCTTGTGGAATGCCTAAAGGGTTAACAAAGTTTGTAAAATCAGTTTTGAGTAACTTGAGGGGTGTAGTTTCTACAATGGGGTCATTTATGGGGGTTTCCACTATGTAGACCCCACAAAGTGACTTCAGATCTGAACTGGTTCTTAAACAGCATGTTTTGGAAATTTTCTTAAAAATTGCAAGAATTGCTTCTAAACTTCTAAGCCTTCTAACGTCCTAAAAAGATAAAATTACATTTCCAAAATCATGCCAGCATAAAGTTGACATATGGGGAATGTTAAGTAATAAATATTTTATTAGGTATGACTTTCTGTTTTGGAAGCAGAGAAATTGAAATTTGGAAAATTGTGAATTTTTAAAAATTTTTGGTAAATTTGGGATTTTTTCATAAATAAAGGTGAAATATATTGACTTAAATATATGACTATCATGAAGTACAATGTGTCACGAGAAAACAATCTCAGAATGGCGTGGATAAGTAAAAGTGTTCCAAAGCTATTACCACATAAAGTGACGCATGTCAGATTTGTAAATTTTGACCTGGACACTGGGGCATCAATGACCCTTGTTCATGAAAGGGTTAATATCCAAGTCATGTCTCAAGGCTTATTTTAAGAGCTGAATATTGACTTATAGGATAGCTGCATTACATCTTGTGGCATTAGAGGCAGAGCTTGTTAAGAGCTCATTTGCATTTCTTCCCTCCCAGAATTCCAGAGGAGCATGTATGGCCTAAAAGTCTCCTCACACTGATTAAGGTGCTCTCTCCCTAAGGAGAGTTAGTTTCCCCCTTTGTCCATTCACAATGTCATGCTCTTCTAGAGGTTTTTGTAAGATTATTGGGCAGTTTCTCTGCCTACAAGATATTATCACAGATGCTTGGTTTACTTTTTGACTCAGCAGAGATCACATGCCTCTTCTTCACAGCAAAAATGTTATAACATGTACAGAGTTGAAAAAAAAAGACCTTAATCCTAACTTCTACAAACCTATGAATACAGAATCAACCTAATCAAACTAATATGAAAAGTTGTTGTTCTAAAAATCTTCATCTACTTGCATATTATAAGTACCAGCAAGAATGAGTCTTTATCTAGAAAACTATGATTTAAATCAAGCCTTACTGACTAGTGATTTAAATCGTGATTTAAATCAGTTTGCTTTAAATCAAATCCACCCTGTGACAAAGTGAAGGAGTATGCTCCACAAACAGGATCCGTTTTTTCTGGGTAATTGTTCTGACAGATCAGAGAATGGGAAAGATAATCAGTGACGTCAAAACAAACTTACTGCTGACACCCTCTCCACTCTGTCGGGGGGCTCTACTTGTATAAGCGTTTAATAGAACAGGTTCTGTAGACATCTATGTGGAATCAGCTGACGAGGGTGTAAAAGGAGTGCGCGTCTTGATGCTAACATCTACTTGTAAGGCTGAGTTGATACTTGAGTTATTTGGTCTGTTTTGGCCCCGTGACTTCCCAAATAAGTGATGTGTGCAGTGATTCTAAAAGCGACGCCTGTCATCTGCATGTCATATGGACTCACAGTATTATTTCACTACCAAAGCAGATTTCCTATGCATGTTACTGCAAGGCACAGTGTTCTACACCACTATAAAGGCTCTCAGCAGCCAGGAAATAGCAGTTTTTTTTATGTAATTCGCTGCAAATTTATTCGGCAAACCGGCGAATCGAATTTTGAAAAAATTTGCTCATCTCTAATAGTAACCACATGAGGTGGGAACTTTAAACTATTTGGTCTTCAATTAAAGGTAAACTAAACTGTCAGTTGTTTTGAGCAAATATGAGAGACTCTTTGGCTGTTGCAATATTGCTGATTGCCTTCAAGTGCTCAGTACAGAGCCTGGTGTGGTGATGGAAGGTAAATAAAACCCATGTAAATAAAAATGTGAGCTACTGGTAGAATTACATTTATTGTGAGTATTAATTTTGGCAATGCTTCTTCATTAGCCTGTCATTCGTTCTCTGGTTTAGTAAATACTTTTTATTTTCCATAAAATATCAATTTATTTTGTACAAATGTGCATTGTGTTGTTCTCCCGTTCCTCCTCCTGTCCTGGAAACCAATATATTGCTTGTCAGTAAGGTATGTCTGTAAACCTTTTCAACCCGTCCTATCAGTGCTGATAATGTCACCCTATGTAGGTACAAAGTTTTTGTTAAAATATTGATTTTCTCAGAATAGTCAAGATGTTACAGATATTCTACCAAAACCTTATACGGTATCTTAATAGCAGACTTTCAGTAACAGATAGCAAGCAGAAGCTCAACCTGTTGTCATCAGCTAAGATTATGTGTCCTGAACACATCACTACTAGCTTAAATTTGGGTGGTCCGCCCTATGAAGTATTTAATTCAGCTTTTTTTTTTAAACAGTATTTTGTAGGTATACACGCTAAGAAAATGCGCTCATTAAAAGGATCCATTAAAGATGCAGTCAAATATGCAAGTAGCAGGCAGTGTCAGACTTAATTGGACCACCCTCTTAGGCTATTTTCCCATCTTTATCTGCCCTCTCTGACAGGTTGGTCATGCATAAAAGAGCCTGCAGAGTTCTCTGAATACTGCCGGCCAGACCCCATTGACTACAATGAGGTCTGGAAGAGATCTTGCCACTACCCGATAAATATGCTGGGAATCGACCAGTGGTTTTTGTCCAACCAATTCCTGGCATTCTCTACTGGAGCAGCCTGCTAGAGAGGGCAGGCAGAGAGGTATACTGTATAAGTATACAGGATGTATGCACATTCACTTTTAAGCGATTTTTAGCATCATTGCACTTTCTAGTGGTTATTGATACCATGGTCAGCTTTAAATTATCTTCTGCTTGGCCTTAGAGGCCCTGTTTTAAAAGCCCCATTATTGTGCCACAGCTTGGGCCCCATGGAGGATTCTCTGGTACTCTGGCGGGCTAGTCCCACCCTGTAGTGTGTATCCTGTAGTTATAGAGCAGGAGGAGGTTACAGAGGGGACCACCCCCATGACTCCTTAGCTCATAATAAGCAGAGATTAAATTAATAAACTCCAAGTTATGCAGCATTTTTTCCATAAAACTATATATCCGTATTCACATCTCCTATTGATATATAACCTGCTGCCTGCAGATTGCACTGAATGTGGAACAGGGGTTGTCCAAGTTAACCTAAAATTTAATTTACAATCAAATAAATCATATATCACCTGTTTCTCCCCCACCATTATCTGCTCTGTAGCTCCTGTCCAACTCCATCCGTTTGAATACAGGGCTATGGTTATGGAACGTGGCTGCTGCAGCCAGTCACTCTTTACAGACCTGAGTTTTCAATGAGGCGAATAGAAGTGCATGGAGGAAGGAGAGGTTTTGTCTTACAGCTGCAATTTTTTTTAACATAATTGTGAGAAAATATAATGTGCTTGCACCCTTGAGATTTGGTTTGGAAACCCATTCATATAAACAATGGAGAGCCAACTACAGTACCTGAAAATAGAACTGAGCAACTAACATTGCACAGCAATAAACCCATAATGCTTCCCTCCAGTTTCTAGCATAAGCTGATATACTGTATTAACCGCAGTATACTTTGTAGACGAGCTATAAATGCGTTGTGTCTTGTGTCCATTTCTTAGGACAATCTTGGCTTTACACAGAAATGAGTGCCCTGGGACACCAATCAACCTGTTCCCGTACTGTACTTTACATTCTCTGGTTTCCTTCCCTTTTTCCACAGCAACTAACAATGTCATTACAGTATAGACTTCTTGTCTTATACCTCGCAGTGTGTCCTATTTGGAAATATCAGCTGTAGAATCCTTCAAAGCATCTGGGAGACTAATAGTTTTTCCCCTTCTAAGTTTACTTAGCTGCGTTCTGTAAAACAAAAAAATGTAGTTTATCTTTTTATAAAGTAAATGTAGAGATAACAGTGTTTTCCTTCCTGTGCAGAGATCTGTGGCTCTGTTGTTACCTCATGCTCTGCAGTATGAAACATTTTCTCTGAATGAGCTAACTTTTTGGCAATATTCCCTCCCTGCATGCCCAATAAGGGTCTCTATTGTTCGGCTGAACTGAATGCCAGAATCTTAAAGGAGAAGCACTGTATAGTGAGAACATAATATAATTAGAGATGAGTGAATTTCTCATAAATTCGGTCGGTTAGCCGAATTTTCTGAAAAATCAGTCTCGAATCGCGTTAAAAAAACATCTATTTACTGGCTGCAGAGAGCCTGCAAAGTAGTGTAGAACACTGTGCCTTGCAGTAACATGCATAGGGAGTCTGCTGTGGCAGTGAAACAATACTGTGATTCAGTATGACATGCAGATGACAGATGTTCTTAGAATCACTGCACACTTCACTTATTTGGTCAGTTCTGGGGTCAAAACTGACCAAATAACTTAGTGTTAACTCAGACTTACAGGTCAATGTTAACACCAGGTATAAAGAACCATGCACAGGCCCAAGATCCTTCTGTAGTGTGAAAGAGCGCACTCCCTTTACACCGCTGTCAGCTGATTCCACATAGAATTCTACAGAATCTGTTCTATTAAGCGCTTATACAAGTAGAGCCCCCTTGACAGAGTGGAGAGGGTGTCAGCAGTAAGTTTGTGTTGACGTCACTGATTATTTTGCCCTTCCTCTGATGTCAGAACAATAACCCAAAAAAAAAACAGATCCTGTCTGTTGAGCATCCACCTTCACTTAGTCAGCATTTAGTCAGTATTCCATCAGTATTGCAAAGGCCAAAAAATATAGGAAAGGATCCAAAACAGAGATGATCACGGAGTGGCACAGTGACATAGTGGTGAGGTGGCAGCAGCATGAGGAGACCATAGAGTGGCCCAGTGACATAGTGTGGAAGTGGCAGCAGCATGTGGAGACTAAAGAATGGTGATGTGGCAGCAGCATGTGGAGATCACAGAATGGTGAGGTTGCAGCAGCATAAGGAGACCACAGATTGGCCCAGTGACATAGTGGTGAGGTAGCAGCAGCATGAGGAGAGCACAGAGTGGCCCAGTGACATAGTGGTGAGGTGGAAGCAGCATGAGAAGACCGCATAGTGGTTATGTTGCAGCAGCATGTGGAGACCACAGAGTGGCCCAGTGACATAGTAGGGAGGTGACAGCATCATGAGGAGACCACAGAGTGGCCCAGTGACATAGTGGGGAGGTGGGGGACAATACCAGTACCAGCTGAAAATAGTGGGTGGCTGTAGGAGCACCTGGCAGCATGTGTGGCATCAGGCAGGTGGCATCATTAGAATAGTAGTTGAAGCAGGTAGTCAGAAAAAACAGGTCTATATTGTCAAAGTGTAGGTGTTTCCACCATGGATGATCTAGTCTGATGCATCAGGCACTGGTGTTTGAAAATCCTGGCTGATCCACGCCTGATTCATCTTCACAAAGGTCAGTTTCTCCACATTTTGGGCGAACCGGTGAGTTCTCCTTGGGGTAACTATGGCCACACTAAACACCAGCTCTGATGCCACACTGCTGGCCGGGCAGGAAAGCTTGTCCAGGGAAAACTCGGGTTTGGCTGCCCAGTAGTCCAGAAGATCTTCAATGTGGGGTGGCAGGGTGCACTCCAAGTATGCTACAACCTGCTGGTTTAGGTTCTGCTCTGTCTAGCTTCTGCTGCTGTTGAGTAGTTTTCTCAGTAGGCGTGTGATGAAAACTGCTCATCAGCGACTCTAGACTTAAGGTGCTGCTGATTGAGTTGGAACTGCTCCTGCTCCCCAACCCACCTCAGCAGCCATGACAGTTGAACGTGAGCACAATGGGCCCCTCCGGTCAGACCTGGGTGAGGATGGCGCACATAAGCAGCGGCTGACTACATAGGATGTCTTAATAGTAGTTCAGTTTGTTCTCCCTCTCAGCGGGTGTAAAAAAGGCCCCTTTTTGGACTGGTAGCGAGGGTCTAACATGGTGGAAAGCCAGTAGTCATCCCTCTGCCAAATAGTGACAATTCAGCTTTCACTACACAAGCAACTGAGCATGCATTTGCGCAAGTGACTCGGGGGGACTCCCTGCCTCCATCTCCACTGCATACTGCCACGGTATGTCTAGGTCATCTGCCTCATCTACTTAATCGCTCCTGTAGCTCCTCCGGTTGCATCTGTTCCTCCTGCTCCTCCTCTCCTGTCACCTGTGTAGAAAAACTAGCCATTTCTCTACACATTGTTTGTGCTCGAATGTTCTCCTCCTCTATTTCAGCCCCCACAGGGCTCAGCCAGATTTAGCAGCATCTGTTCCAGGACATGAATCCGTGGAATGACGTTGTTTATCCCGTAGTCCTGGCGACTGACAAAGTGGTGTCCTCAAAGGGTCCAATTAAACGGCAGGTTTCACATATGAGCTGCTACTGGCTAACATCGAAGTTACACAGGGGAGTAGCTCTGTTCACCTGTATCATCAAGAAATTATTCATGGCCTTTCTCTGGTCATATAATTGGTCCAACATATAGTGAGTGGAATTCCAACTAGTTGAAACGTCGCGTATCAGCCTATGTTGGGGGACGTTGTTCTGCTGCTGCAGCTCAAGGAGGATGTGCGTTGTGGTGTACGAGTGGCTGAAGTGCATGCAAAGTTTCCTGGTCATTTTCAGAATGTCTTGCAGATGCAGTGAAGACTTCAGAAACCGCTTTACAACAGATTGAACACGCGTGCCATGCAGGGTGCATGGCTCATCCCTCCTTGATGCAGTGCTGACACCATGTTCTTCCCGTTGTTATTCACCATGGTTCCGATTTTAAGTTGTCGAGGAGAAAGACAGGATTCGATTTCTTGATGAAGGACAAGTAGCAGTTCCTCCCCTGTGTGACTCCGTTCACCCAGGCAAACTAGGGGCAGAACAGCGTAACACTGCCATGCCCTGCACGTGGTTTGCGGCGAGGGACACTGTTAATTGTCACTGCAGTGGAGACTGAGGACATGGTGGAGGATGAGGAGCCATAGGCGGAAATTGTCGCAGGACCAACGGCGTGAGAATGTGGAGGCAGAAGCGCCATCACCTGGCCAATTTGCTGGTGTGGCAGTGCAGAAACCACATTTACCCAGTGGGCCGTAAAGGACATATATTGTCCTTGACCGTAGTTACAGCTGTTCATGTCGTTGCTGCCGTGCACCGACAGGCTCAAGGACTGGCCCACCTTCTGTTCTACATATGTGTGCAGGGCTGGTACTGCCTTTTTTGAATGACGGCTTCGGTACACCACCTCGGCTGGGCACAAGCCATCGGTTCTCTGAAAGGTGCAGAGTCCACCACTTGGAAAGGGAGGGACTGCAGGGCCAGCACCAGTACATTTAGCTTCTGCGCTGTTACATGAGTGCACGCATACTGTTGTCTCTTGGCAATTGCTTCTGACAGAATGACTGGCGAGGAGTAGGAGGAGCAGGAACATCAGGACCAGCAGATGATGGAAAGGACAGAAAGCTCCCTTTGGCTGTAGTGATGCAGACTTGACTGCATGAAATTGTGTGTCAGCCACTGGGTGATGCAGGGGTTGCTGCGGCAAGCTGGACCACCACATCGAAGCCACAGTTCTCCCAGGACACTTTATGGTGACACTGCATGTGTTGACCCAGGGCTGTGGTGCCAACATGGCCACGCTTCACCATCTGCCCACAAATTCTGCAAATGGCCATGTTTACCTCCTCTGGCGGCCTAACAAAAACCTCCCACTGCTGCCACCCTGCTGACTCAAAGCCACCCTACCACCCTGCTGGCTCAGCCTCTGCCTCACGTGCAAGCTTTCACCCTCTTCTCCTGATGATGATGACGACGATAAGGCCCCTTCTTCACCCAGATCCCCAAGTGCGATCGGCTACAATATCACCATCTGCTACTGTCTGCACGTCACTGATGTCCCCCTCAACGGTCTCAGGGCCAGGAGCATGACCACTCACAACACCTGCTCCCACACGACTCTCATCACCGCTACTTGCCCGCCTACCGGAGGAAGCGGTGGATGTCTCCACCATCTTGGCTGGCCGGTAGCTGCTGACTGTCCTCTAGTAGCTCGTCCTTGCTGAAAAGTGGAGCCAAGCATACGACATACAGTATAATGCTTGTTGCGCTGAGGGAACTAAAAATGACAGAGGAAGGGTTAGGATAGGTGGGTGCACAGGGCCTGCTCCCGGGCCATGCCAAATAAGAGTTGTGTCAGAGGAACCCACAGAATCTAGTCTGATGTCACTTGCGAAGAAGTCGAATACCAAGTCAACCATTCAGACTCCGCTGGGTTACTGATCAAGACACGACAGTTAGATGACACTGGGAGCTCAGGCCTCTCACTGCGACTCTTGCTGCCACACCTTCATTCTTCTGCTGCCTGCAACAGAAAACTTTTGGCCACTGCTCGTTCCCTTTGAAGGGCCTGTCATGTCTGTCTGACGTACTGTATAATAAAAGAGATAAATTAAAATTAAAATAATACTCCCCCAAAAAAGGCTGTAGTACAATGTTACTTCACCACTGTATGGCAATTGAGACATTTTTTATGATTAATGAACTCCCCCCAACTAAAAATAACAATCACAATTCACAGCAGAAGCTTAATTAAGACGTATTATTTTTCCTATAACCACACCCCAAAAAAAGAAATATAGCAATCACAATTCACCACATAACGACTAATGGGAAGTACAGATATTTTCTGTTTATACACCACGTAAATGTCTGTAGTACAATGTAACTTCACCACTTAACGCCAATTATGACATATAATACACCCCCCCAAAAAAAGTAAAATGATGTAAAATCAATGCAGAGCAGCTAATAGGAAGTATGTATCTTTCCTATTAATACACCCCTTAAATAATCTTTCCCTGAACTTGTAAATCGTTTTTTCAGCACAATGAAGTCTTTCATAGCATTGTCTCTAGCACCTGCTGACATCTCTCCCTGCACTAAGTACACTGGAAAATGGCAGAATCCAAAATAGCTGAGACTATTTATAGGGCTGTGACATCATAGGTGCAGGCTGGCTGCTGATTGGCTGCATGCATGGCATTGTGGATGATCCCTCATTCCCAGAGTTATTTGATCTATGTCCTAACACATCAAAAGAAATGTAGATTCCAGCTCCTAATATTTATTAGCTTAGGGTACTTTTTGGATTTTCAGTCTGGGAACCCGTGTACCAAATGGTCTTAATAAGAAGTATGATTTGGTCTTGCAATATAGGTAATCTTTCTTGATCAATGAAGGTGATGTCACCCTGGGCATCCAGTAGCGCATAGAAATATACCTTCTTGTTCCTCCTTTTAGGATTTGAAATGCACACTGGTACAACCATTGACATGCCTTTGCTTTTTCGTTCCCTCACTCTGCAAGAGACTACTGATACTTTGTTTTCTTCCTCAGTATCTTTAGGTATTGAGACTTTATCTTTCTTTGGACGTTTGTCATGTAGTGGTGTAGGATGGCGTCCTTAGCAAACACTGCATGTGCCTTTTTCTTACACTCCGAAACACAGTTGGTTATCCAGTACAAACTTTTTATTTTCATCTGGGTACTTATCCTTCATTTATTGGCACTTGTGTATGGAGTGGTTCTCTCCACAGAACATACATTTGAAGGTAGTCTGAAGACTTGTCGGTTCTGTCTCTCTACTGGTTACTGGTCCCAATAGTGACTATGGACTTGCTCTCGTAGGTATCTGGTCTTTTAACTGCTGTGTGGGTTGCAAAGCTATTTGCTCTTGCGCGTCTTTTATCTCTCACAGGCCTTTCTTCTAAGGATTTAAAGACGTAAGATACTGTTACTGGATTACATGCTAACCGTGCTTCCTTGTTGATGAACTCAGAGAACTCTTTAAAACTTGGGAAGTCCTTACCTAGATCTAACTGTTCAGTCACATAGCGATTCCATCTAGAAGCCACTTCTTCAGGTAGCTTAGTTACCATCCTGTGGTTTTCTAGATAATCGTTCAGTACTTCTAGTCCTCGTACATGTGGCATGGCATTGCTGCATGCTTCAGGAAGTCACCATACTTTTGGAGTTTGAAGTGTTCTTTAGGAACTATTTTAGTTATTCAGTTTCTCTCTGAAGACTCTTTGTACCAAGAAAGGATGACCACATCTTGAATTTTTCCCAAGCTTGCTTGTAGGCTTCTTCGTCTTTTCTATAGAAGTTACCTTCAAGAACATCCTTGGCTTCTCCACCAACATATCTCTGAATTTAGAATAACTTGTCAACTGGATTGAAGCAATGATGCTCAATGATCATCGGAGCATTGCTGTGGCATTTAGGAATATAATCATCCAGTTCTATTTTCTCACTTAGTTCTGAATTAGGTGAGTCCCTTTCTTTATCTTTTCTGGTAGAGATAGAGGCTAAATCCACACACCTTTTTCCTAACACTGGACTAGGCCTCTCTTTTTCTTTTTGAGCAGGGATGGAAGGATAACAACTTATTTCCTCATTAAGTGCTGGAGATTTCCTTTCATTCTCCTGGGAATAAGTAGGAAAGTAGGAGTCTGCTTCTTCACTTACAGTAGTACAGATTTGAACCTATGGCTACTCTGATTCATATCCTCTTCGTGTACTCTGAGTCTGGCTTCTATGCTCTTAACTTCTTTTTGCCTTTCCAGACTTTTCAATTCAGCTTCCATTTGATCGTGCTGTGCCTCCATTTCAGCTTCCATTTGATGGCATTGTGCATCCTTTACAGCTTCCTTTTTAGCCATCACTTGGCGCTGCGCCTCGATGGCAGCTTCCATTTCAATTTCTGCTCTCTTGACAGCAAGTTGTTCAGATAATTCCTTTCTTTTGGCTGAAGTATTTAAGGACTCTGATATATGGGTGGCACTTCTGCTAGTGAAGGAATCCACACTTGAGATTGTCATACCACCTAAGGATTTAGCATAGTCTCTCATGAAAAGCTTGTTCATTTTACTTCTTCCTTTAACTTCATCATAATTAGCTGCAGATTAAAGTTCTCTCATGAGCTTTACTAAATCTTTTGTGACTGCAGTACATGTGTCCATGTTCCTTACAATATCCTGGGAAGGTGTTGTAAATGACCGCAGGTTGACATATGCTTCCATAAGCTCTGATTCAGACTCTTCTAATGTCTCTACCATATCACTCAAGTTCCCTTTTAAACTCTCTTGTTTTAGCTTTTTATGAATGTCTTTAATGTATAATTTCCACTTATCATACTGTAACGGATCTTCTGGCACCCCGACCGGGTACCTCCGTTAATGGATGCTCCTAGTGCTTCCCGAGGACTCCAAGCACTCCGCTCTACACCGTAACCACCACAGGGACAAGGAACAGAAACAGTTCTTACAAGAGCTAGGAGTTATAGCCAGGGGAGTATACAGCATATAGCAATCCCCATACACATGAGACGAGGCTCTATGTTGAATGTAAAACAGGAACTCTTTATTGAACACACCAGCATTGACTTATATACACATTTTCCAACAAGTGTACCACCTCCGTGGACCTGGTTGGGAACTGAGGACATGACATAGCAGCCAATCCTTTACAGCTTTACAGTTTAAACACTAAAACTAACCCTATTCAACAGACACAATGGCATTGTCTGTGATGCAATTAACAAACACAATGGCATTGTCTTTGACGCAATCAACAATGAACAACATGCAAACAGACATCTTCACCCCCTCCATAATGAATGAATAGGGGGCGAGGAGACACATGTGATGGGATTATCTCCTGTGTGTATCATAGGGTGATCTACGCATCTAGGAGTCAGCTGCTCTTATAGCTATCTTAATCCCATCACTAAAACAATCAGTGTGAGTCTCAGTGCAGAGTTAACCCTTTTTGTGTTGCTGAATCCACACCATGCACCTTTAATGGGCAATAGGAAATATGTGGCATATAAATTCCACACATAAATCCGGGTTCATAGTTTCTTGTAACCCCAAAAGGTCTGAGAAGGTCTCCATAGTTCTGGATCCATAGTCCTTAGGAAGGAGGCTGGCCCTCAGGCTTCTCCAGCAGCCCCAGTGACGGTTCAGTCCGTCATACATACATTTTAGCAAACTCTTTTCCTTTGCTTCTTGCTCCAAATTTTCCAGCATCTTTGAGGTATATTTTCTAACACATGATGAACGTCTTAGTTCATCTCCTTGGGCTATATTTGTTTGATGCAAGACTAATGCTGCACCAGACTCTTCTACCTCAGACAGATTCCCTTGCTCTTCAACTTCTACTCTATCTATCTTTGCATCCTCTAACAGTGGCATGGTAATAATAGGCATGGACAGTTTACATAAAATGCTATAACAATCAATACAAATAATAAAATGCCTTTCACTTTAAATGCAATACTGACAAAATGCAGAAATAAATGACTTTCACTTTAAATACTTTATAGTCCATATACTACAAACTGTCCTTAGTTTTTTACTTTCAAGTCTCTTATTTCTGAACACAAAAAATGTATCTTTATGCCAAAGCCTATATGCAATGGTAAGTAATAAAAGGAAAGCTCTGACCTTATTCTTAAGAGCAGGAACAAATGTCAGTCTTAAAAGAGATGTGTCTTTTCTTGATGATGCGATGCTCTGCACTGACTTCGCTACGGACACATTGACAAGTGCATTCGGCCTGACGGCACACTGGGTGAATTTTGTGGAGGCTGGGAGCGTCTTAAACTTAGTGATTCAGTGGTTTCTCAAAACCTACCCCAATTTAACTGAGATACTGGTGGAGGTGCGCCGCATTTGTGAACATTTCAGCAGCTTCAGCCGGTCTGTAAAGTAGAGATACTGGCTCACTGTTTCTGCGGTTAGAATGTATCCGCGTGCTCGGTGCCTGGTTTTTCAACCTCCTTATACAGGTACAGCGAAAATTAAGAAGATTTAGACTCCAGCACTCACTTATTTTGAAGTGTCAAATTCTCCGTCTTTATTTGGCAAGTGTTCACAGACAATACAGGACTCAAATTCTCTCTGATGTAGGCTGTTGATGCATTTCGAAAGGTTCTTATTCGTAACAGTGGTGTGCATCTGGTGTTCTCAGGTATAAATAGGAGTATGGGTGTGTGTAATTAGCACTAAGTTCACTCCCACTTCTGACGATGCAGAAGGTGGGGGGGAGCAAGATAAGAAATTGAAGTTCCACCCCTTTGCACAACCCTCATCCCTAATAGTTATCACCTGGAACATCAGATTCATTCCAACTTGAATATCTGACATACAGAGATTTACCAAATGTTACATTAAAAACATTCGTATGAGATTACAATAAGCATACATGATTCAATACGTACTCATTATCTCTTCTAACATAATAAAAGCTATGTATCATAAGATAAAAGAATGGGAAGGAAAGCTCTGACCTTATTCTTAAGAGCAGGAACAAATGTCAGTCTTAAAAGAGATGTGTCTTTTCTTGATGATGCGATGCTCTGCACTGACTTCGCTACGGACACATTGACAAGTGCATTCGGCCTGACGGCACACTGGGTGAATTTTGTGGAGGCTGGGAGCGTCTTAAACTTAGTGATTCAGTGGTTTCTCAAAACCTACCCCAATTTACCTGAGATACTGGTGGAGGTGCGCCGCTTTTGTGAACATTTCAGACAGCTTCAGCCTGTCTGTCACTGGCTGTTGTGCGACGTGAACACGCGCTGGAACTCCACGTTCCACATGTTTGACAGGCTTTGTGAGCAGCAGAGGGCAGTAGTGGAATACCAGCTGCAACATGGGCATCGCCTTTCCAATCAGCTTCCGCTATTCACAAGCGAGGAGTGGGCATGGATGTCTGACCTCTGTGAGGTTTTAAGAAACTTTGAGGTATCAACAAAGATGGTGAGCGGCGATAATGCTATTATAAGCGTAACCATCACACTTCTGTGTCTACTCAAATGCTTGCTTCTCACAAATAATTCTCACTACATGAACAATTGTGCCACAATGTGAGTGAGGCCCTCCTTTATGCGATAAACAGGTTGTATCGAAATGCCTCTTCCTTACAATTTTTGGCAGCACTTGCACTTTACATACAAGTAAATATAAAGGAAAGAATGTTTCCTAACAATTTTTCATCTAAAATCGATTTTATCTTTGGTTTTGTGCGTAATATTGTCAGTCTGTAAAAGTGGCGTACTACTCGGACAACAGCGACCTAGAAAACCAAGATTCACCCGGACATCCTCCCCATGCTGTTCCCTAACCATTTCTGTGGTGTTTCCATCAATTTCTGACCTTTTCCTATTGAACCAGACAGCCTCCCCTCTTCAGATCAGGCGGTGCCTGGTTTAATGCTCAGGTTCTGCCATTCACTTCCATCATACTGTGTTCGACCCGAGCCCCCGAGCACTATGGTGATCGATCAACACTAAAGGTCACATGATCGTGATCCAAATCATCTACTTATGATTCTGTGGCCCCCTCATTCTAATACATTCAAAAACTGAGTATTCCTACTAGCTACACAGGAAGAAAACATAGGTTGCAGGATTATATGAGTAATATATATATTAGTGGACTCTGGATTTTCATTTTAAATATGAACTGTTTGCTAATAAATTTTCATCTGATTTAATACTACTGAATATGGAGTTTCTACATAAGGATTTAATTCATACTAATAGGAAAAAGGACGCACTAGATGCAACACTTTGCTGATTATTATCTCCTGAAGAATGTTAGGATTACCTTTCAAAATTCTTGCTCTTTTTGTATAAGATAGAAAAGGATATATAAGACACCAAACGGAGCAAAGGGCAGCGTGACACTATGGAATGTAACAACTGGACTGGTTCCAAGTATCTGCAACAACAAAATCTTAGAATGGACAAAAAGAATAATAAAAAACTGATGCCCCAGGATAATAAAAACCTCAAACCACAACCTTCTTTTTTATTGGATTCTCCGAGCAACACACAAGGAAACCCACCATACGAAGGGGACTCAGGAGGAATAGACAACATAAGAACCAGAAGCAAAAAACTCCAAAAGAAAAAAAACTCTGACACCCAAACAGTGGTAAATATTTCATCACAAGTTCTTTAAAATGTACAATTAAATTTATTGGCAAAAGGTTTAAGTTTCTGTCCCAATACACGTACAGATTAGTTGCAACTAGAAATATATCTGCACCAATTCTTCAGGAGACTGACACTTAAAGCTTGGTTTTCCATGCATCCCAGTCATTGGGAGAATAATAGATTGACTGAAATGCAACTTTTTAGCTATAGAATTATTCATAGACACTGTACTGAGAGATGTCAACACATTAAAAACAATGGAAAAGGGGAGATTCAATCATCCTAACATGACCCAGTCAGAGTGGCTAGCATTAATAGAATTAATCAGATGACCACAGTCTCTCCATAAAACCTGCTGACAAAGGAGGTGCGGTTGTGGTCATGGATATGTCTAAATACATGGAGGAAGCACATAGACAATTAAATGACACTACAGTATATAAAAAATTAAATCATACTGCAAAATGGGATATCGAGAGGTAAATAAGAAATATCCTGGACATGGGCTTACAGGCTGGACTTATTGATATGAGATTGAAAGATTTTTAATAGTTACACATCCAACATAACCTATGTTGTATTTGTTACCTAAAATACACAAAAAACTTCTTAGCCCCTTTTTAGATAAAGTATTACGCATATACAGTATGCAATTACGGCTAGATCAATATATACAGGACAGATCTGACTTTTTAATCAAATTAGCAGAGGTCACTATTCCCCCAGATGCTATATTGGTCTCTTTAGACATCTTTAGCCTCTAAACGTCCATTAGACACGATTTTGGCCTTGAGGTAGTCAAGAAGTCTTTGACACGGTCTCAGTACACAAAGGAGTGTCAGGATTTTATACTGGATTTATTACATGCTATCTTGATATGCAATTATTTTATGTTTGGTGACCATTTTTATATGCAAATGAGGGGAACGGCAATGGGATCGAACGTCGCGCCGACGTACACCAATATGGCGGCTACCTTCTTGGAGAAGAAAATTACTTTCAAGAATAATACTGTAGAAACTGATGTTTATGTGAAACCAACAGATAGGAACACAATTTGACAATTTGACAGTGCTCATCCTAGAGCTATGGTCAAATCCTTACCATTTAGTCAATTTTTACATGCCAAACGCATTGTAACTAATCAAGAACAACTTTACCAGACATTAGATAGGATGAAAGAATCCTTTACTGAACGAGGCTACCCCAGTACTGTTCTTAATACTCAATTATGTAAAATTAGAGATAAAGAGAGAACTAAACTTAAAAAAAAGAAAAGATAAACTACATCAGAATAGTATTCTTTTGGTAACTGTTACTAACTACATATACGGAAAATACACGGTCATAATGTTAAAAATATTATAAATAAACATTGATCCATTATAAAAAAGTGGCTTTAATAAAATTGAGGAATTTAAATCCTTGCCTCTCATTTCATATAGGAGACCCGCAAATTTAAGGGATAAATCAGTCCATTGGCCCTCAAAAAGAGACTGGCCAGAACTTTTTACGTGCACAGAAAACAGGATGTTATCCCTGTTTAAATTGTGTCAACTGTCAATATATGCACAAAGGGGGTACATTTATATTCTCCACTACAACACAAAAATGCTGGATTAACCATTTCTTGACTTGTGACTCAATATATGTGATCTATGTACTTGTCTGTGTCAACTGCTGTATGTTGGGGAAACTATGTTGGATTTTAAAACACGTTTAAATAAAAAAAAATCGAAAACAAAACGCATGGATCTACCAGTTTCAAAACATTTCTCAGAGCAGGGTTACAGTGAAAGCGATGTGAAATGTATGTTAATTGATCATATTCCTGTATCTCGAAAAGGGAGGTAATAGAGCATTATTTAAAATAAAAAAACGTGAAATATAGTCGATTGTAAAATTAAACACACTCAGACCATATAAGTTAAATGTGGATTTCAAACAGTGGATCTATTCTCCTCTGCTGATTTATGTTCTGACACTGCTGTGTCTTGTGTCTTCTGTGGTGCTGGTAATACTGGAAAGAGAAAAATGAAAACTATTGTTACATATTTTTCTTCTCTTGCCGAAAGAAACAACAGTGAACACTTGAAATGTGAAACAACAGCATACTCGCATGGATTAAGCAATTATGTGTTTCCCCTATATAATCTCTCTGGTGGCAATTCCCCTATAAGAGGAGGTTTGTAGGATTATTACATATTATACATTATAAAAAATACACTTAAGTAGAGTTGAGCGAACACCTGGATGTTCGGGTTCGAGAAGTTCGGCCGAACATCCCGGAAATGTTCGGGTTCGGGATCCGAACCCGATCCGAACTTCGTCCCGAACCCGAACCCCATTGAAGTCAATGGGGACCCGAACTTTTCGGCACTAAAACGGCTGTAAAACAGCCCAGGAAAGGGCTAGAGGGCTGCAAAAGGCAGCAACATGTAGGTAAATCCCCTGCAAACAAATGTGGATAGGGAAATTAATTAAAATAAAAATTAAATAAATAAAAATTAACCAAAATCAATTGGAGAGAGGTTCCATAGCAGAGAATCTGGCTTCCCGTCACCCACCACTGGAACAGTCCATTCTCAGATATTTAGGCCCCGGCACCCAGGCAGAGGAGAGAGGTCCCGTAACAGACAATCTGGCTTCATGTCAGCAGAGAATCAGTCTTCATGTCATAGCAGAGAATCAGGCTTCACGTCACCCACCACTGTAAGAGTCCATTTTCATAAATTTAGGCCCAGCACCCAGGCAGAGGAGAGAGGTCCCGTAACAGACAATCTGGCTTCATGTCAGCAGAGAATCAGTCTTCATATCATAGCAGAGAATCTGGCTTCCCGTTACCCACCACTGGAACAGTCCATTCTCAGATATTTAGGCCCCGGCACCCAGGCAGAGGAGAGAGGTCCCGTAACAGACAATCTGGCTTCATGTCAGCAGAGAATCAGTCTTCATATCATAGCAGAGAATCAGGCTTCACGTCAGCCACCACTGCAACAGTCCATTGTCATAAATTCAGGCCCAGCACCCAGGCAGAGGAGAGAGGTCCCGTAACAGACAATCTGGCTTCATGTCAGCAGAGAATCAGTCTGCATGTCATAGCAGAGAATGAGGCTTCACGTCACCCACCACTGCAACAGTCCATTTTCATAAATTTAGGCCCAGCACCCAGGCAGAGGAGAGAGGTCCCGTAACAGAGGATCTGGCTTCATGTCACCAGAGAATCAGTCTGCATGTCATAGCAGAGAATCAGGCTTCACGTCACCCACCACTGCAACAGTCCATTTTCATAAATTTAGGCCCAGCACCCAGGCAGAGGAGAGAGGTCCCGTAACAGAGGATCTGGCTTCATGTCACCAGAGAATCAGTCTGCATGTCATAGCAGAGAATCAGGCTTCACGTCAGCCACCACTGCAACAATCCATTGGCATATATTTAGGCCTAGCACACAGGCAGAGGAGAGAGGTCCCGTAACAGACAATCTGGCTTCATGTCAGCAGAGAATCAGTCTTCATATCATAGCAGAGAATCTGGCTTCCCGTTACCCACCACTGGAACAGTCCATTCTCAGATATTTAGGCCCAGCACCCAGGCAGAGGAGAGAGGTCCCGTAACAGAGGATCTGGCTTCATGTCAGCAGAGAATCAGTCTTCATGTCATAGCAGAGAATCAGGCTTCACGTCACCCACCACTGCAACAGTCCATTTTCATAAATTTAGGCCCAGCACCCAGGCAGAGGAGAGAGGTCCCGTAACAGAGGATCTGGCTTCATGTCACCAGAGAATCAGTCTGCATGTCATAGCAGAGAATCAGGCTTCACGTCAGCCACCACTGCAACAATCCATTGGCATATATTTAGGCCTAGCACACAGGCAGAGGAGAGAGGTCCCGTAACAGACAATCTGGCTTCATGTCAGCAGAGAATCAGTCTTCATATCATAGCAGAGAATCAGGCTTCACGTCAGCCACCAATGCAACAGTCCATTGTCAGATATTTAGGCCCAGCACCCAGGCAGAGGAGAGAGGTCCCGTAACAGAGGATCTGGCTTCATGTCAGCAGAGAATCAGTCTTCATGTCATAGCAGAGAATCAGGCTTCACGTCACCCACCACTGCAACAGTCCATTTTCATAAATTTAGGCCCAGCACCCAGGCAGAGGAGAGAGGTCCCGTAACAGAGGATCTGGCTTCATGTCACCAGAGAATCAGTCTGCATGTCATAGCAGAGAATCAGGCTTCACGTCAGCCACCACTGCAACAATCCATTGGCATATATTTAGGCCTAGCACACAGGCAGAGGAGAGAGGTCCCGTAACAGACAATCTGGCTTCATGTCAGCAGAGAATCAGTCTTCATATCATAGCAGAGAATCAGGCTTCACGTCAGCCACCAATGCAACAGTCCATTGTCAGATATTTAGGCCCAGCACCCAGGCAGAGGAGAGAGGTCCCGTAACAGAGGATCTGGCTTCATGTCAGCAGAGAATCAGTCTTCATGTCATAGCAGAGAATCAGGCTTCACGTCAGCCACCACTGTAAGAGTCCATTTTCATAAATTTAGGCCCAGCACCCAGGCAGAGGAGAGAGGTCCCGTAACAGACAATCTGGCTTCATGTCAGCAGAGAATCAGTCTTCATATCATAGCAGAGAATCAGGCTTCACGTCAGCCACCAATGCAACAGTCCATTGTCAGATATTTAGGCCCAGCACCCAGGCAGAGGAGAGAGGTCCCGTAACAGACAATCTGGCTTCATGTCAGCAGAGAATCAGTCTGCATGTCATAGCAGAGAATGAGGCTTCACGTCACCCACCACTGCAACAGTCCATTTTCATAAATTTAGGCCCAGCACCCAGGCAGAGGAGAGAGGTCCCGCAACAGAGGATCTGGCTTCATGTCAGCAGAGAATCAGTCTGCATGTCATAGCAGAGAATCAGGCTTCACGTCAGCCACCACTGCAACAGTCCATTGTCATAAATTCAGGCCCAGCACCCAGGCAGAGGAGAGAGGTCCCGTAACAGACAATCTGGCTTCATGTCACCAGAGAATCAGTCTGCATGTCATAGCAGAGAATGAGGCTTCACGTCAGCCACCACTGCAACAATCCATTGGCATATATTTAGGCCTAGCACACAGGCAGAGGAGAGGTTCATTCAACTTTGGGTAGCCTTGCAATATAATGGTAAAATGAAAATAAAAATAGGATTGAATGAGGAAGTGCCCTGGAGTCCAATAATATATGGTTATGGGGAGGTAGTTAATGTCTAATCTGGACAAGGGACGGACAGGTCCTGTGGGATCCATGCCTGGTTCATTTTTATGAACGTCAGCTTGTCCACATTGGCTGTAGACAGGCGGCTGCGTTTGTCTGTAATGACGCCCCCTGCCGTGCTGAATACACGTTCAGACAAAACGCTGGCTGCCGGGCAGGCCAGCACCTCCAAGGCATAAAAGGCTAGCTCTGGCCACGTGGACAATTTAGAGACCCAGAAGTTGAATGGGGCCGAACCATCAGTCAGTACGTGGAGGGGTGTGCACACGTACTGTTCCACCATGTTAGTGAAATGTTGCCTCCTGCTAACACGTTGCGTATCAGGTGGTGGTGCAGTTAGCTGTGGCGTGTTGACAAAAGTTTTCCACATCTCTGCCATGCTAACCCTGCCCTCAGAGGAGCTGGCCGTGACACAGCTGCCTTGGCGACCTCTTGCTCCTCCTCTGCCTTGGCCTTGGGCTTCCACTTGTTCCCCTGTGACATTTGGGAATGCTCTCAGTAGCGCGTCTACCAACGTGCGCTTGTACTCGCGCATCTTCCTATCACGCTCCAGTGCAGGAAGTAAGGTGGGCACATTGTCTTTGTAGCGTGGATCCAGCAGGGTGGCAACCCAGTAGTCCGCACAGGTTAAAATGTGGGCAACTCTGCTGTCGTTGCGCAGGCACTGCAGCATGTAGTCGCTCATGTGTGCCAGGCTGCCCAGGGGTAAGGACAAGCTGTCCTCTGTGGGAGGCGTATCGTCATCGTCCTGCCTTTCCCCCCAGCCACGCACCAGTGATGGACCCGAGCTGCGTTGGGTGCCACCCCGCTGTGACCATGCTTCATCCTCATCCTCCTCCACCTCCTCCTCATCCTCGTCCTCCTCGTCCTCCAGTAGTGGGCCCTGGCTGGCCACATTTGTACCTGTCCTCTGCTGTTGCCAAAAACCTCCCTCTGAGTCACTTCGAAGAGACTGGCCTGAAAGTGCTAAAAATGACCCCTCTTCCTCCTCCTCCTCCTCCTCCTCCTGGGCCACCTCCTCTTCCATCATCGCCCTAAGTGTTTTCTCAAGGAGACATAGAAGTGGTATTGTAACGCTGATAACGGTGTCATCGCCACTGGCCATGTTGGTGGAGTACTCGAAACAGCGCAACAGGGCACACAGGTCTCGCATGGAGGCCCAGTCATTGGTGGTGAAGTGGTGCTGTTCTGTAGTGCGACTGACCCGTGCGTGCTGCAGCTGAAACTCCACTATGGCCTGCTGCTGCTCGCACAGTCTGTCCAGCATGTGCAAGGTGGAGTTCCACCTGGTGGGCACGTCGCATATGAGGCGGTGAGCGGGAAGGCCGAAGTTACGCTGTAGCGCAGACAGGCGAGCAGCGGCAGGATGTGAACGCCGGAAGCGCGAACAGACGGCCCGCACTTTATGCAGCAGCTCTGACATGTCGGGGTAGTTGTGAATGAACTTCTGCACCACCAAATTCAGCACATGCGCCAAGCAAGGGATGTGCGTCAAATTGGCTAGTCCCAGAGCTGCAACGAGATTTCGCCCATTATCACACACCACCAGGCCGGGCTTGAGGCTCACCGGCAGCAACCACTCGTCGGTCTGTTGTTCAATACCCCGCCACAACTCCTGTGCGGTGTGGGGCCTGTCCCCCAAACATATGAGTTTCAGAATGGCCTGCTGACGTTTACCCCGGGCTGTGCTGAAGTTGGTGGTGAAGGTGTGTGGCTGACTGGATGAGCAGGTGGAAGAAGAGGAGGAGGAAGCCGAGAAGGAGGAGGTGGCAACAGGAGGCAAAGAATGTTGCCCTGCGATCCTTGGCGGCGGAAGGACGTGCGCCAAACAGCTCTCCGCCTGGGGCCCAGCTGCCACTACATTTACCCAGTGTGCAGTTAGGGAGATATAGCGTCCCTGGCCGTGCTTACTGGTCCACGTATCTGTGGTTAGGTGGACCTTGCTACAGATGGCGTTGCGCAGTGCACACTTGATTTTATCGGATACTTGGTTGTGCAGGGAAGGCACGGCTCTCTTGGAGAAGTAGTGCCGGCTGGGAACAACATACTGTGGGACAGCAAGCGACATGAGCTGTTTGAAGCTGTCTGTGTCCACCAGCCTAAATGACAGCATTTCATAGGCCAGTAGTTTAGAAATGCTGGCATTCAGGGCCAGGGATCGAGGGTGGCTAGGTGGGAATTTACGCTTTCTATCAAATGTTTGTGAGATGGAGAGCTGAACGCTGGCGTGTGACATGGTTGAGACGCTTGGTGACGGAGGTGGTGGTGGTGGTGTTGGTGGTACATCCCCTGTTTGCTGGGCGGCAGGTGCCAACGTTCCTCCAGAGGCGGAGGAAGAGGCCGAGGCGGCAGCAGCAGAATAGGCCGAGGCGGCAGCAGCAGAAGAGGTAGCAGGGGGAGCCTGAGTGACTTCCTTGGTTTTAAGGTGTTTACTCCACTGCAGTTCATGCTTTGCATGCAGGTGCCTGGTCATGCAGGTTGTGCTCAGGTTCAGAACGTTAATGCCTCGCTTCAGGCTCTGATGGCACAGCGTGCAAACCACTCGGGTCTTGTCGTCAGCACATTGTTTGAAGAAGTGCCATGCCAGGGAACTCCTTGAAGCTGCCTTTGGGGTGCTCGGTCCCAGATGGCGGCGGTCAGTAGCAGGCGGAGTCTCTTGGCGGCGGGTGTTCTGCTTTTGCCCACTGCTCCCTCTTTTGCTACGCTGTTGGCTCGGTCTCACCACTGCCTCTTCCTCCGAACTGTGAAAGTCAGTGGCACGACCTTCATTCCATGTGGGGTCTAGGACCTCATCGTCCCCTGCATCGTCTTCCACCCAGTCTTGATCCCTGACCTCCTGTTCAGTCTGCACACTGCAGAAAGACGCAGCAGTTGGCACCTGTGTTTCATCATCATCAGAGACATGCTGAGGTGGTATTCCCATGTCCTCATCATCAGGAAACATAAGTGGTTGTGCGTCAGTGCATTCTATGTCTTTCACCGCTGGGGAAGGGCTAGGTGGATGCCCTTGGGAAACCCTGCCAGCGGAGTCTTCAAACAGCATAAGAGACTGCTGCATAACTTGAGGCTGAGACAGTTTCCCTGGTATGCATGGGGGTGATGTGACAGACTGATGGGGTTGGTTTTCAGGCGCCATCTGTGCGCTTTCTGCAGAAGACTGGGTGGGAGATAATGTGAACGTGCTGGATCCACTGTCGGCCACCCAATTGACTAATGCCTGTACCTGCTCAGGCCTTACCATCCTTAGAACGGCATTGGGCCCCACCATATATCGCTGTAAATTCTGGCGGCTACTGGGACCTGAGGTAGTTGGTACACTAGGACGTGTGGATGTGGCAGAACGGCCACGTCCTCTCCCAGCACCAGAGGGTCCACTAACACCACCACGACCATGTCCACGTCCGCGTCCCTTACTAGATGTTTTTCTCATTGTTATGGTTCACCACAACAACAAATATATTATTTGGCCCAATGTATTGTATTCAAATTCAGCGGGATATAAATTTGAGGCCTAGTATTTAGGCGCTGGGTGACCGGTATGGATTTAGTGACAGAATTAGACTTGGAAATGCACAGAAGCGTGTGTGTGAAGTTATTCTGAATGACCCTATGTGCACCTTGAATATTATATACCCTTTTTGGGATAGATTTCAAATAGCTCTGATATAGCAGGAACCACTAAATTATGAAATTGCTAAATTGGGAATTGTATTTCAACCCAGAACAAAAAATGTGCTTTGACGGACACTAAATATCTTGCCCAGCAACAACAGTACAGCGATAACGAGAGATTTAGCAGGATATAAATTTGAGGCCTAGTATTTAGGCGCTGGGTGACAGGTATGGGTTTAGTGACAGAATTAGACTTGGAAATACACAGTAGCGGGTGTGTGTGAAGTTATTCTGAATGACCCAATGTGCACCTTGAATATTATATACCCTTTTAGGGATAGATTTCAAATAGCTCTGATATAGCAGAAACCACTAAATTATGAAATTGCTAAATTGGGAATTGTACTTCAACCCAGAACAAAAAATGTGCTTTGACGGACACTAAATAACTTTCCCAGCTACAACAGGACAGCGGTAACGAGAGATTTAGCGGGATATAAATTTGAGGCCTAGTATTTAGGCGCTGGGTGACAGGTATGGGTTTAGTGACAGAATTAGACTTGGAAATACACAGTAGCGGGTGTGTGTGAAGTTATTCTGAATGACCCTATGTGCACCTTCAATATGATCTACCCTTTTAGGGATAGATTTCAAATAGCTCTGATATAGCAGAAACCACTAAATTATGAAATTGCTAAATTGGGAATTGTATTTCAACCCAGAACAAAAAATGTGCTTTGACGGACACTA
Organism: Bufo gargarizans; assembly: GCF_014858855.1. NCBI lineage: Eukaryota > Metazoa > Chordata > Amphibia > Anura > Bufonidae > Bufo > Bufo gargarizans. The sequence continues at coordinate 358,266,137 of NC_058081.1, read as the reverse complement.
AATAACTTTCCCAGCTACAACAGGACAGCGGTAACGAGAGATTTAGCAGGATATAAATTTGAGGCCTAGTATTTAGGCGCTGGGTGACAGGTATGGGTTTAGTGACAGAATTAGACTTGGAAATACACAGTAGCGGGTGTGTGTGAAGTTATTCTGAATGACCCAATGTGCACCTTGAATATTATATACCCTTTTAGGGATAGATTTCAAATAGCTCTGATATAGCAGAAACCACTAAATTATGAAATTGCTAAATTGGGAATTGTACTTCAACCCAGAACAAAAAATGTGCCTTGACGGACACTAAATAACTTTCCCAGCTACAACAGGACAGCGGTAACGAGAGATTTAGCGGGATATAAATTTGAGGCCTAGTATTTAGGCGCTGGGTGACAGGTATGGGTTTAGTGACAGAATTAGACTTGGAAATACACAGTAGCGGGTGTGTGTGAAGTTATTCTGAATGACCCTATGTGCACCTTCAATATGATCTACCCTTTTAGGGATAGATTTCAAATAGCTCTGATATAGCAGAAACCACTAAATTATGAAATTGCTAAATTGGGAATTGTATTTCAACCCAGAACAAAAAATGTGCTTTGACGGACACTAAATAACTTTCCCAGCTACAACAGGACAGCGGTAACGAGAGATTTAGCAGGATATAAATTTGAGGCCTAGTATTTAGGCGCTGGGTGACAGGTATGGGTTTAGTGACAGAATTAGACTTGGAAATACACAGTAGCGGGTGTGTGTGAAGTTATTCTGAATGACCCAATGTGCACCTTGAATATTATATACCCTTTTAGGGATAGATTTCAAATAGCTCTGATATAGCAGAAACCACTAAATTATGAAATTGCTAAATTGGGAATTGTATTTCAACCCAGAACAAAAAATGTGCTTTGACGGACACTAAATAACTTTCCCAGCTACAACAGGACAGCGGTAACGAGAGATTTAGCAGGATATAAATTTGAGGCCTAGTATTTAGGCGCTGGGTGACAGGTATGGGTTTAGTGACAGAATTAGACTTGGAAATACACAGTAGCGGGTGTGTGTGAAGTTATTCTGAATGACTCAATGTGCACCTTGAATATTATATACCCTTTTAGGGATAGATTTCAAATAGCTCTGATATAGCAGAAACCACTAAATTATGAAATTGCTAAATTGGGAATTGTATTTCAACCCAGAACAAAAAATGTGCTTTGACGGACACTAAATAACTTTCCCAGCTACAACAGGACAGCGGTAACGAGAGATTTAGCAGGATATAAATTTGAGGCCTAGTATTTAGGCGCTGGGTGACAGGTATGGGTTTAGTGACAGAATTAGACTTGGAAATACACAGTAGCGGGTGTGTGTGAAGTTATTCTGAATGACCCAATGTGCACCTTGAATATTATATACCCTTTTAGGGATAGATTTCAAATAGCTCTGATATAGCAGAAACCACTAAATTATGAAATTGCTAAATTGGGAATTGTACTTCAACCCAGAACAAAAAATGTGCTTTGACGGACACTAAATAACTTTCCCAGCTACAACAGGACAGCGGTAACGAGAGATTTAGCAGGATATAAATTTGAGGCCTAGTATTTAGGCGCTGGGTGACAGGTATGGGTTTAGTGACAGAATTAGACTTGGAAATACACAGTAGCGGGTGTGTGTGAAGTTATTCTGAATGACCCAATGTGCACCTTGAATATTATATACCCTTTTAGGGATAGATTTCAAATAGCTCTGATATAGCAGAAACCACTAAATTATGAAATTGCTAAATTGGGAATTGTACTTCAACCCAGAACAAAAAATGTGCTTTGACGGACACTAAATAACTTTCCCAGCTACAACAGGACAGCGGTAACGAGAGATTTAGCAGGATATAAATTTGAGGCCTAGTATTTAGGCGCTGGGTGACAGGTATGGGTTTAGTGACAGAATTAGACTTGAAAATACACAGTAGCGGGTGTGCGTGAAGTTATTCTGAATGACCCAATGTGCACCTTGAATATTATATACCCTTTTAGGGATAGATTTCAAATAGCTCTGATATAGCAGAAACCACTAAATTATGAAATTGCTAAATTGGGAATTGTACTTCAACCCAGAACAAAAAATGTGCTTTGACGGACACTAAATAACTTTCCCAGCTACAACAGGACAGCGGTAACGAGAGATTTAGCGGGATATAAATTTGAGGCCTAGTATTTAGGCGCTGGGTGACCGGTATGGATTTAGTGACAGAATTAGACTGGGATATGGCCAAAAAATAACCACACTATTGCTGGTTAAATGCACTTGGTGACGGGCGCAGCTTGCCCCTGATGTAGTATATGGCCAAAAAATGAACAGACTATTGCTGGTTAAATGCACTTGGTGTCACAGCTTGACCAACCACACTACTGAGGGTTAAATGCACTTGGTGACGGGCGCAGCTTGCCCCTGATGTAGTATATGGCCAAAAAATAAACAGACTATTGCTGGTTAAATGCACTTGGTGTGACAGCTTCACCCTGATGTAGGCTTTAGCCAGAAAACAACCACACCATTGAGGGTTAAATGCACTTGGTGACAGGCGCAGCTTGCCCCTGATTTAGTATATGGCCAAAAAATGAATAGACTATTGCTGGTTAAATGCACTTGGTGTGACAGCTTCACCCTGATGTAGGCTTTAGCCAAAAAACAACCACACCATTGAGGGTTAAATGCACTTGGTGACAGGCGCAGCTTGCCCCTGATTTTGTATATGGCCAAAAAATGAACAGACTATTGCTGGTTAAATGCACTTGGTGTGACAGCTTCACCCTGATGTAGGCTTTAGCCAAAAAACAACCACACCATTGAGGGTTAAATGCACTTGGTGACAGGCGCAGCTTGCCCCTGATTTTGTATATGGCCAAAAAATGAACAGACTATTGCTGGTTAAATGCACTTGGTGTGACAGCTTCACCCTGATGTAGGCTTTAGCCAAAAAACAACCACACCATTGAGGGTTAAATGCACTTGGTGACAGGCGCAGCTTGCCCCTGATTTTGTATATGGCCAAAAAATGAACAGACTATTGCTGGTTAAATGCACTTGGTGTGACAGCTTCACCCTGATGTAGGCTTTAGCCAAAAAACAACCACACCATTGAGGGTTAAATGCACTTGGTCGCAGCTTGTGCTGGCGCACCACAAGACACAAAATGGCCGCCGATCACCCCAGAAAAATGTGACTGACAAACGGTCTGGGCAGCCTAAAAACAGTGAGCAATTGAGGATCAGCAGCTCAATGATCCACAGCTGCAGATCGATCAGTTAATCAAGTCCTTTGGAGGAGTTAATCTGCCTAATCTCGCCCTACTGTCGCAGCCGCAACCTCTCCCTACGCTAATCAGAGCAGAGTGACGGGCGGCGCTATGTGACTCCAGCTTAAATAGAGGCTGGGTCACATGGTGCTCTGGCCAATCACAGCCATGCCAATAGTAGGCATGGCTGTGATGGCCTCTTGGGGCAAGTAGTATGACGCTTGTTGATTGGCTGCTTTGCAGCCTTTCAAAAAGCGCCAAGAAAGCGTCACAAAAGCGCCAAGAAAGCGACGAACACCGAACCCGAACCCGGACTTTTACGAAAATGTCCGGGTTCGGGTCCGTGTCACGGACACCCCAAAATTCGGTACGAACCCGAACTATACAGTTCGAGTTCGCTCATCCCTACACTTAAGCTTTGTTCTTCTTTTGTGTGGTTCCAATGGGATTTAATTTGGGTATAACATGCACTGTTCAAGTGTCTACGTTTTTAGGATATGAGAACAGGGTATAACCCGCCGGGGACATCATCCCATTGTGATTATTTCACTAGGAAAAGAAGCCCCTAATTCAGTCCCTCAAATACCACCTAATATGGAGACATACTATTTTGTGGTAAGGGAGAGTGGTTTGTCACAGCTGCATTCGGTGTCGGGCTCCCGATACCGAGCGGCTGATGCTTCCCTCTGACGTATCCCACTCGTATTGGAAGTTGCGGTGAGCTACGGAGTAATCCCGAGCCCACTATTATACACTGCCTGTCCCAAATAAAAGTCGTCACCAAAAAAAAGACTTTAGCTTTGATTACGGAATGCGTTTGCTGTGGCATTGGTTTGATAAGCTTCTGCAATGTCACAAGATTTATTTTCATCCAATGTTGCATTCATTTTTCACCAAGATCTTGCATTGATGATGGTAGAGTCTGACTGCTGCGCAAAGTCTTCTCCAGCACATCCCAAAGATTCTCAATGGGGTTAAGGTCTGGACTCTGTGGTGGCCAATCCATGTGTGAAAATAATGTCTCATGCTCCCTGAACCACTCTTTAACAATTTGAGCCTGATGAATCCTGGCATTGTCATCTTGGAATATGCCCGTGCCATCAAGGAAGAAGAAATCCATTGATAGAATAACCTGGTCATTCAGTATGTTTAGGTAGTCAGCTGACCTCATTCTTGGAGCACATACTGTTGCTGAACCTAGACCTGACCAACTGCAGCAACCTCAGATCATAGCACTGCCCCCACAGGCTTTTACAGAAGGCACTAGGCGTGATGGCTGCATCACTTCATCTGCCTCTCTTCCTACACTGATGCACCCATCACTCTGGAACAGGTTAAATCTTGACTCATCAGACCATATGACCTTCTTCCATTGCTCCAGAGTCCAATCTTTATGCTCCCTAGCAAATTGAAGCCTTTTTTTCTGGTTTGCCTCACTGATTAGTGGTTTTCTTACAGCTACACAGCTGTTCAGTCACAATCCCTTGAGTTCCCTTTGCATTGTGCGTGTGGAAATGCTCTTACTTTCACTATTAAGCATAGCCATTAGTTCTACTGTTTTTCTTCAATTTGATTTCACTAAACGTTTATGTGATCGCTAGAGTTGAGCGGACACCTGGATGTTCGGGTTCAACGGGTTCGGGCGAACTTCACAAAAAAGTTTGAGTTCTGGACCCAAACTTGACCCAAACTTGAACCCAAACCCGAACCCCAATGGGGACCCGCACTTTGAGTACTAAAATGGCTCTACAAATGTCATGGAAAGGGCTAGAGGGCTGCAAATGGCCGCAAAATGTGGTTAAGAGCATGGCAAGTGCTCTGCAAACAAATGTGGAAAGGAAAATGACTTAAAATAACATAAAATACGTTAAAAAAAAATATATATTAATCTTTATCTAGGAGGACGAGGTGCATATGGAGTAGGATGTTGAGGAGGCAGTGGATGTGGCGGTGTAGGTGGAAGCAGCTAAGGAGGAGGATGAGGTAGCCTACACTGGTTTTTGGTTTAATTTTTTAATATATATTTTTTTAATTAGGGTACACCCCAAAACATTAGGAAGTATAACCCCCTCCAGCCGTGCTAAACAAACGTTCAGACAATACACTGGCTGCAGGGCAGGCCAGCACCTCTAAAGCGTAAAAGGCAAGTTCAGGCCATGTGCCCAATTTGGAGACCCAGAAGTTGAAGGGGGCAGACCCATCAGTCAGGTCGTGTAGGTGTGTGCACACATACTGCTCCACCATGTCGCACGTCCCTGTGATGTCCACAATCCAATTGGATATCTTCTCTATCAATCTTCGATGTTCTCTTCCGCGCCTACCATGTTGATTATGATTAGCGGCGAATCTGGGTTCCACGCAGAAGAGGGAGCATAAGAAAGGGATACCACATCCAAGGAAATTTAATATGATCGAGCGGAAAAGTGAGACAAATTATTGAAGCCCAAATGTGGGACAAGTTGTTAAAGTTTAAGCATTAAATGAAAGGATGAGGTGTGCATCAATTAAAGAAGAATTTTAGAAATTTAATTCCCTGTCACCTATGCAGAGCAGGGGATTGAATACGGCAAAATTGGTAAAATATCACCTGACAATGTAACAGACAATTTCTTTAAATTTATGTCCCTATCACCTATACAGAGCAGGGGTTTAATCACGGCAAAAATGGTCAAATGTCACCCAAGAATGTAACAGACAAATTAGTGAAATGTTTTTACCTGTCTACTAGGTATAGCAGGGGTATATCACAGCCAAAAATTGGTGAATTTCACATGAGAATGTAACAGACAAATTAGTGAAATTTATTTACCTGTCTACTAGGTATAGCAGGCGTATATCACAGCCAAAAATTGTTGAATTTAAACCTAATATGTAGCAGACAAATTAGTGAAATGTTACCTGTCTACTAGGTAGGGCAGGGGTATATCACACTAAATAAATTGGTGAATTTCACCCGAATATGCAACAGACAAATTTGTGGATTTTTTTTTACCTGTTTACTAGGTATAGCAGTGGTATATCACACCCAAAAATTTGTGAATTTCACCCAAAAATTTTACAGACAAATTAGTGAAATATTTTTACCTGTCTACTAGGTATAGCAGGGGCATATCACACCCAAAAATTGGTTAATTTCACCAGAAAATGTAACAGACAAATTAGTGGAATGTTTTTATCTATCTACTGGGTATAGCAGTGGTATATCACACCAAAAAATTTGTGAATTTCACCCGAAAATGTAACAGACAAATTAATGAAATGTTTTTACCTGTCTACTAGGTATAGCAGGGGTATATCACAGCCAAAAATTGGTGAATTTCACCCGACAATGTAACAGACGAATTAGTGAAATTAATTTTCCTGTCCACTATGTAGAGCAGGGCTATATCACAGCAAAAAATTGGGGTATGTCACCCAACAATGTATCAGACGAATTAGTAAAATTTATTTCCCTGTCCACTATGTAGAGCAGGGGTATATCACAGATAAAAATTGGGGTATGTCACCCAACAATGTATCAGACAAATTAGTGAAATGACTTAAAATAACATAAAATACGTAAAAATAAATAATTAAATATTATTGATTTATGAGGTGGAGCTCCATATGCAGTAGGAGTTTAAGGAGGCGGTGGACGTAGCGGTGTAGGTGGAAGCAGCGGAGGACAAGGTAGCCAACACTGTTTTTTGGTTTTAATTTGTAATTTTTTTTTTATTAGGGTACACTCCAAAAGAGTGGTAAATATCCAAAATACAACAATGAGCAATTGCGCTGTAGTATAACAATGGCTGGTTAAGGCCGGTATACATGTCTATTCTGCACAAGGTACAGACAAGTCCTGTGGGATCTATGCCTGGTTCATTTTAATAAACGTGAACTTGTCCACATTGGCTGTGGACAGGCAGCTTGGCTTGTCTGTGATAACACCCCCTGCCGTGCTAAACACACGTTTAGATAATACACTGTCTGCAGGGCAGGCCAGCACCTCCAAGGCGTGAAGGGCAAGCTCAGGCCATGTGCCCAATTTAGAGACCCAGAAGTTGAAGGGGGCAGCTCCGTCATTCAGTACGTGTAGGCATGTGCAGACATACTGCTCCACCATGTTGCTGAAATGCTGCCTCCTGCTAAGATGTTCCATATCAGCTGGTGGTGCTGGTTGTTGTGGCGTGCTGACAAAGCTTTTCCACATTTCAGCAATGCTAACCCTGCCTTCTGAGGTGCTGGTGGTGCCCCAGCTGCATTGGCGACCTCTTCCTCCTCCTCTGCCTTCTTCTTGTGCTTCTACTGTGCATCTTACGATCACGCTCCAGTGACGGAATTAAGGACTGTACATTGTCCTTGTGACGGGGATCTAGCAGCATGGCCACCCAATAATCAGCACAGGTTAGAATGTGGGCAACTCGGCGGTCGTTGCGGAGACACTGCAGCATGTAATCACTCATGTGTGCCAGGCTGCTCAGAGGCAATGAAAAGCTGTACTCTGTGGGAGGTGTATCGTCTGTGTCCTCTGTATCCCCCAGCCACACACCAGTGATGGCCATGAGCTGGTTTGGGTGCCACCCTGCTATGAACAACAGTATCTAATGAGTGCATTTCACACTGAAAGATGCAGCAAAGGCTGCAATATTAAGTACTTTGCCAAAAATGGGTGTATTTTTAAACCCAGAATATTATTGCTGTATTTCAAGCGTTTATCTCACACTGACAGATGCAGCCAAGGCCGAAAATTTAGTATTTGGCCCAAAATGGGTATTTTTTAAATAACAGAATAGAACAGCAGTATCTAGCAGGTGTATCTCACACTGACAGATGCAGCAAAGGCTGCAAAATTAAGTTTTTTCCACAAAATATATATTTTTTTTTAAATAATGGAATAGAACACCAGTATCTAACGCGTGTATCTCACACTGACAGATGCAGCCAAGGCTGCAAATTTTGTATTTGGCCCAAAAGGGCAATTTCTTAATAACAGACTAGAACACCAGTATCTAATGCGTGTATCTCACACTGACAGATGCAGCTAAGGCTACAAAATTCAGTATTTTGCCCAAAATGTTTTTTTTTTTAAACCCAGAATATTATTGCTGTATTTCAAGCGTTTATCTCACACTGACAGATGCAGCCAAGGCCGAAAATTTAGTATTTGGCCCAAAATGGGTATTTTTTAAATAACAGAATAGAACAGCAGTATCTAGCAGGTGTATCTCACACTGACAGATGCAGCAAAGGCTGCAAAATTAAGTTTTTTCCACAAAATATATATATTTTTTTAAATAATGGAATAGAACACCAGTATCTAACGCGTGTATCTCACACTGACAGATGCAGCCAAGGCTGCAAATTTTGTATTTGGCCCAAAAGGGCAATTTCTTAATAACAGAATAGAACACCAGTATCTAATGCGTGTATCTCATACTGACAGATGCAGCTAAGGCTACAAAATTCAGTATTTTGCCCAAAATGTTTTTTTTTTAAACCCAGAATATTATTGCTGTATTTCAAGCTTGTATCTCACACTGACAGATGCAGCCAAGGCGGCAAATTTAGTATTTGGCCCAAAATGGGTGTTTTTTTTATAAGAATAGAACAGCAGTATCTAATGTGTGTATCTCACACTGACACTGACTTTACAGTTCGGCTTCGCTCAACCCTAGTGATCACCGATCACAATCATTCAGGTTTTTTTCCGCCACATTTCTTCCTCGAATTATTAATCTTTCCAGTTTTTAATAATGCATTGGACAGTTCCTTACCCAATTTTAGTACTTTCTGCAATCTCCTTAGATGTTTTCTCTGCTTGATGCATGCCAATGATTTGACCCTTCTTAAACAGACTAACATCTTTTCCACGACCACGAGATGTGTCTTTCGACATGGCTGTTTAAGAAATGAGAAGCAACTCATTGCACCAGTTAGGGTTAAATAACTTATTGCCAGCAGAAAGATAATCGCCCATGCAGTAATTATCCAATAAGAGGCTCATAACTATTTGCTTAGTTAAATCCAGTACCCACTAGATTTGATCACCGGGTTATAATGTATATATAGTGCTGATAGCAGCCCAAACAATTCAATGTACTAAACACACCAAAAATGAGCACCAAACACATGTATATATAAACATCAAAGAGTCTTTATTTAACATACATTAAAAAAATATATAATTTGTAAAAACAGCAGCAAGGAAGGGGGAAACCTTCAGTGAGGAAAAAACAACCCTAGAGGCTGAGGGGTCAACACACAAGGGTATATAGATTTCAGAGAGAAGCCACACACAAGAAGGCCAATAAGACAATAGAAGCAATCAGACATAAAAAAAAGTAAGGCATAAACAGACCTATGTGTGGAAAGGATAAGCAAATAACTACCCAAGAATGCGTGTGGAACCCTCAGCCGCCTCCTCCCGACGTCGTTTTGCCAGTAACACCTGGCTTCTTCCGGGGCTCCCCCTTCCTTGCTGCTGTTTTTACAAAGTATATTTTTTTATGCATGTTAAATTAATCTATGTTAAATAAAGACTCTTTCATGTTTATATATACATGTGTTTGGTGCTCATTTTTTGCGTGTTTAGTTAAATCCAGGTTTTTTTGGGACAGGCAGTGTATATATTACTAATATAATACTGCAACCTATGTTTTCTTCCTGTGTAACTAGTAGAAATACTCTGTTATTTGAATTTATTAGAATGGGGGGCCCCATTGAAATTACTGGAGGGCGGCTGCGCATGCGCAGTGCGCTCTCCTTCACTTCTGAGGCTCCGTTCTCGATATACGTGCGGGTCCCAGCGATGGGACTCGCACCTATAAGACAATGGGGGCATATCCTAGCGATATGCCCCCATTGTCTGACATGAGAAAACCCCTTTAAAGAGGACCTTTCACCACGCCTGACATGTCTGTTTTAATAGCTACATGCATATCCCATGTAATAACAATTCTGGGACATTATTCTTATGTCTCTATGTTGTGTCATTCCTTTATTATTTCTACTAGAAGTTATGAATGAATTGCTATTAGCTTTTAGTAAGGGTCTGAAAATGGCAGTACTGATTGGATAGAGTCAGACTGTGTAGGTACATCCCCCCCCCCAACTGGTAACACCCCTCTGTATCCTTACTGCAGACTGCTAGCAATTCATTCATAACTTCTAGTAGAAATAATAAAGGAATGGTACAACATAGAGACATAAGAATAGAGGCTCCAGAATTCTTAGTACTCGGGGAATGCATGAAGCTATTAAAACAGACATGTCAGGACATGTCAGGAGTGCCATGGAATTATTTATTTAATGGAAGTTGGATCGCCTCCACCGCCGCAGGCACTCTGCTATCATGTTATGATTTGCTGCCCACAATATTTGCTTTTATCGATCCATCTATCGAAGTTGTAACATTCTCTTTCAACTATATCCATTGGCTTAAAGTTAAAGGGGTTGTCTCACTTCAGCAAATAGCATTTGTCATGTAGACAAAATTAATACAAGGCACTTACTAATGTAATGTTATTATCCATATTGCCTTCTTTGCTGTCTGGATTCATTTTTCCATCACATTATACACTGTTCGATTCCATGGTTACGACTAGTGTTGAGTGAATCGAGCTTCAGATCATAGATCCGAAGTTGATTCGGTCAAAGACTTTGATTTTAATGCTACATTAAAATCTATTGCCTCCATGGAGGCAAAATTCGTTTCGACCAAAGTTGTGCGAGACTTCGGTGAATGAATTTGGTAATTACTTCTTTAAATAGCAATCCGAAGTTGGGTTTGATACCAAGGTACCAGCCAGTACCAAACCCGACTTTGGACTGCTAATTTTAAATGTTTTTAAAGATGCAGAAATTAATACTGAATTCATTCACTGAAATCTCATGGGACTTCAGCTTAAACAAATTTTGCTTCCAGGGAGGCAATACGTTTTAATGCTCTGGGTAGGGTTTCTACAAAAGTGACATCTGTGTTGCATTTGTTCTTTTTGCGAACCCATTGACTTCAATGGGTCCATGAACTGCATTTTGCAGCCAAGTATAGGAAATGTAACATCTTTTGCAGAATGGACATACGAATGCCGAAAGCACATGGATGTCTTCCGTGTGCTTTTCGCATAAATATGTCAATTCCACTAAATGTGAACATTTTACACCCGACCACTAGAGGATTTGCATTTTTTGTGGACCAGTTCATTTCTATGGATCTGCAAAAAATGTGGACAGCATGAGGCTTGCTGTCCCCATCTGTGTGGCCATTCCGCAAAGTATAGAACATGTCTTTTTTTGTACGTTTTGCAGACAAGAATAACCAGTTCAAGCAGAGAAATTCTGAATGCACACGGCTGGTATCATTATTTTGTGGACTGCAGAACATATGCAGGTCAAATACATAGTCTACATTAATTACTGCTGATTACCATATACTCCCAACATAGTTTATACATCTTCTGTCAATGTCACACACCACACATCATCTCAGCCTGTTCCTAAGAACATGACAATGAGCTCAATGTACTGCAATGGTCTGCACAACCATCAGATCCTAATCCAACACAGCACCTTTTTAATATAGTAGGAAAGATATTCTTAGTATTAATATTCCTCCATCAAATCAGTTGCAACAAAGTAATTATATTAGATCAATGTGGACCACAACCAGGGGTGAACTCACAGACCCAACAGGGAAATTTCCCAGTGGGCCAAAGCCCAGGGGGCCTCACCAGCCCTCCTCACAGTCACTGGCCGGGTATATAACAATTTGATGCTCTCAGCATTAGTAAGCTTTGGGAGCATCAAATACTTATGTACCTGGCTGGCAGCCTCAGGTCTTCCTCCTGAATTCAACTGTATTGCCATTCCCAGCACACTGATACAGTTTAATACCGTGGTAGGCCACTACAAAAGGGCACCTTCTGGTACCTTCCCAGTATTTTGTGCAGCTGAGGCAGTATTTTGTGCTGCATTGTGGTATTTGGTTCAGCTAGGATGATATTTTGTGCTGTGCTATGGTATTGTGTTGTCCTGTCTTCTCCTGTCTTCTGTCAATTTGGACCCACCTACAACATGATTCAACTTTTTTTTTTTTTACAGGACCACTTTAAGTTCCCAGTTCTCTATGGATTGTGTCCAGCAACAAGTTGAATCCAAGCCATTGGAGTGATATTTAGTACTAGAAGGGTCTAAAGCAACCACCGGGCATGCTTATGTAAAAAGTGCTCTTTTTTTCATTTATTTTTTATTAAGAGCTGTATTCATTGCTGTGGTGAAGAAAATACATGATTGAGACTTAATAGTGGCACTTATTGAAATAATGAGATACTTTTATAGGTTACCATGGAAAATGCTGTGGAAATAGCATAAGTTCTCTGTTTAGGTTGCATAAAGAAACAGTAGAGATATTGCTCCTTGCTGGCAGGCATCCATTATAATGTCAAGAAGTTAAATTAAAGAGCAAAGTAGTAGGAAGAAAGCACAGTATATGACTTTTTTAAGCATTTGAAGATCTCTCTGCTTGAAATCTTTTCCTAATCTTGAAAATATTCCAGGGCAGAACATTGGTATTCACATAGATGTTGTTCCAGTTATTCAGAAGCTACTGTATAGTGGGATGTTTTAGGAAAATCTTATCCCGTTGCCTTTTTGTTTTGTTTTGTGTTTGTATTTCTCAATGCATACTCTGACCAATGCAGAGTAACATACGGTAGCTTGTTGGCTGAAACAGTATTACATTTATTAAATAACTTTTATACATTTTGGGTTTTGAGAGATAAAAAAAACTGAAATGTAAACATTGTTTTTTGGGATTCATTTTTACCGTGTTCATTTTTAATACAAAATAACTTCCATTTGATTTGCCACGAAGCCGAATTTCCTCTAATCAATTTTTCCTGAAATGGCGATAAAAACAAAACATACCTACCTCATCAATTTGCTCGCAGATAGGCCGTCGCGACCATCTTGATTGAATAAACTCTGCAAAATGTTCTGCAGGGTGATGTGTGACGTCATTACGTCAGCGTGCTGGCCAGGCACGCTAACGTCATCAGTGATGACATCACCGTGCCCGGCCAACATGATGACTTGATGATGTCATCAGGTCAGTTCGCAAAATTTTACACGTTATCTTCAATCAAGATGGCCGCCAAGGCCTCTCCGCAAGCAAATGGATAAAGTGAGTATGTTTTTTTTCCCCAACCCTGATTAACCTGTGAAAGGCCTCGATTTTAATATCAAATGCAGTGATCAGCGATGAACGTGGCATCTGAGGGGTGCAATGACAGGGGCAGGCGCAATTGCCGTTCTCCATCATTTCACCCGCTACTTACAATGGAATGCGATTCATGACAAAATAATTCATAACAAATCTACATTCGTGAAAAAGTAATTTGTAGCAAATCTAATTTCTTGTGAAGCAGCTGAATCAAATTTTGATAACTTTGCTCATCTCTACTGTTTAATATAAATAATGAATGATAACTTTATTTTGTTGATTGGTATGATTACGATAATACCACATTTATATTCATGTTTTATAATACATGTGCAATGAAAATACTTTTTTTTACAAATTAATGTTTGCTTTCTTTTTTCTGTGAACAATAAATAATGATTATGTAGTTTATATTACTAGTCATTACATATACTGTGTTCATTTTTTTACCTTTTTCAAAATTAAAACACTTAGGTACCGCTGTAATTATTGACAGTATCATCTGCAGAGTTAAACAGCTAATTAGACATAGATGAGTGATTAGATGAGCAAGCGTTCAGACTTTTCAGTACTTTCCTGTAAAAAGGTATGCATAATATGTCTGTTAGAGACCAAATCTCTGATTGATATGGAAGGGGGGGGGGGGGCGACAACTAAAAAATGTAATGATTGTCATCCCTTTCCATAGGATGATCTAAACCCATATAGGGACAGGAGGAAGGTTTGTGAGTCTCCTCCTCTAATTCTATGCTGTCTGCACATCTCCCCTCCAGCCCAGTATGCACAGAAAATATGGTCTAGAACAGTGTTCTTCTACTCCATGGCCCACTTATCGGTCATGTTTTCATGATTTCCTTAATATTGAGCAGGTGATAAAAAAAATTGCGTGAGAACATCAGAACTTACAACAGGTATTCATTAGAGTTGAGCGAACACCTGGATGTTCGGGTTCGAGAAGTTCGGCCGAACATCCCGGAAATGTTCGGGTTCGGGATCCGAACCCGATCCGAACTTCGTCCCGAACCCGAACCCCATTGAAGTCAATGGGGACCCGAACTTTTCGGCACTAAAAAGGCTGTAAAACAGCCCAGGAAAGAGCTAGAGGGCTGCAAAAGGCAGCAACATGTAGGTAAATCCCCTGCAAACAAATGTGGATAGGGAAATGAATTAAAATAAAAATTAAATAAATAAAAATTAACCAAAATCAATTGGAGAGAGGTTCCATAGCAGAGAATCTGGCTTCCCGTCACCCACCACTGGAACAGTCCATTCTCAGATATTTAGGCCCCGGCACCCAGGCAGAGGAGAGAGGTCCCGTAACAGAGAATCTGTCTTCATGTCAGCAGAGAATTAGTCTGCATGTCATAGCAGAGAATGAGGCTTCACGTCAGCCACCACTGCAACAGTCCATTGGCATATATTTAGGCCCAGCACCCAGGCAGAGGAGGGAGGTCCCGTAACAGAGAATCTGTCTTCATGTCAGCAGAGAATTAGTCTGCATGTCATAGCAGAGAATGAGGCTTCACGTCAGCCACCACTGCAACAGTCCATTGGCATATATTTAGGCCCAGCACACACACAGGCAGAGGAGAGAGGTCCCGTAACAGAGAATCTGGCTTCATGTCAGCAGAGAATCAGTCTGCATGTCATAGCAGAGAATGAGGCTTCACGTCAGCCACCACTGCAACAGTCCATTGGCATATATTTAGGCCCAGCACACACACAGGCAGAGGAGAGAGGTCCCGTAACAGAGAATCTGGCTTCATGTCAGCAGAGAATCAGTCTGCATGTCATAGCAGAGAATGAGGCTTCACGTCAGCCACCACTGCAACAGTCCATTGGCATATATTTAGGCCCAGCACCCAGGCAGAGGAGGGAGGTCCCGTAACAGAGAATCTGTCTTCATGTCAGCAGAGAATTAGTCTGCATGTCATAGCAGAGAATGAGGCTTCACGTCAGCCACCACTGCAACAGTCCATTGGCATATATTTAGGCCCAGCACACACACAGGCAGAGGAGAGAGGTCCCGTAACAGAGAATCTGGCTTCATGTCAGCAGAGAATCAGTCTGCATGTCATAGCAGAGAATGAGGCTTCACGTCAGCCACCACTGCAACAGTCCATTGGCATATATTTAGGCCCAGCACACACACAGGCAGAGGAGAGAGGTCCCGTAACAGAGAATCTGGCTTCATGTCAGCAGAGAATCAGTCTGCATGTCATAGCAGAGAATGAGGCTTCACGTCAGCCACCACTGCAACAGTCCATTGGCATATATTTAGGCCCAGCACCCAGGCAGAGGAGGGAGGTCCCGTAACAGAGAATCTGTCTTCATGTCAGCAGAGAATTAGTCTGCATGTCATAGCAGAGAATGAGGCTTCACGTCAGCCACCACTGCAACAGTCCATTGGCATATATTTAGGCCCAGCACCCAGGCAGAGGAGGGAGGTCCCGTAACAGAGAATCTGTCTTCATGTCAGCAGAGAATTAGTCTGCATGTCATAGCAGAGAATGAGGCTTCACGTCAGCCACCACTGGAACAGTCCATTCTCAGATATTTAGGCCCCGGCACCCAGGCAGAGGAGAGAGGTCCCGTAACAGAGAATCTGTCTTCATGTCAGCAGAGAATTAGTCTGCATGTCATAGCAGAGAATGAGGCTTCACGTCAGCCACCACTGCAACAGTCCATTGGCATATATTTAGGCCCAGCACCCAGGCAGAGGAGAGAGGTCCCGTAACAGACAATCTGGCTTCATGTCAGCAGAGAATCAGTCTTCATATCATAGCAGAGAATCAGGCTTCACGTCACCCACCACTGTAAGAGTCAATTTTCATAAATTTAGGCCCAGAACCCAGGCAGAGGAGAAAGGTCCCGTAACAGACAATCTGGCTTCATGTCAGCAGAGAATCAGTCTTCATATCATAGCAGAGAATCAGGCTTCACGTCACCCACCACTGTAAGAGTCAATTTTCATAAATTTAGGCCCAGAACCCAGGCAGAGGAGAAAGGTCCCGTAACAGACAATCTGGCTTCATGTCAGCAGAGAATCAGTCTTCATATCATAGCAGAGAATCAGGCTTCACGTCACCCACCACTGTAAGAGTCAATTTTCATAAATTTAGGCCCAGAACCCAGGCAGAGGAGAAAGGTCCCGTAACAGACAATCTGGCTTCATGTCAGCAGAGAATCAGTCTTCATATCATAGCAGAGAATCAGGCTTCACGTCACCCACCACTGTAAGAGTCAATTTTCATAAATTTAGGCCCAGAACCCAGGCAGAGGAGAAAGGTCCCGTAACAGACAATCTGGCTTCATGTCAGCAGAGAATCAGTCTTCATATCATAGCAGAGAATCAGGCTTCACGTCACCCACCACTGTAAGAGTCAATTTTCATAAATTTAGGCCCAGAACCCAGGCAGAGGAGAAAGGTCCCGTAACAGACAATCTGGCTTCATGTCAGCAGAGAATCAGTCTTCATATCATAGCAGAGAATCAGGCTTCACGTCACCCACCACTGTAAGAGTCAATTTTCATAAATTTAGGCCCAGAACCCAGGTAGAGGAGAAAGGTCCCGTAACAGACAATCTGGCTTCATGACAGCAGAGAATCAGTCTGCATGTCATAGCAGAGAATCAGGCTTCACGTCAGCCACCACTGCAACAGTCCATTGTCATAAATTTAGGCCCAGCACCCAGGCAGAGGAGAGAGGTCCCGTAACAGACAATCTGGCTTCATGTCAGCAGAGAATTAGTCTGCATGTCATAGCAGAGAATCAGGCTTCATGTCAGCCACCACTGCAACAGTCCATTGGCATATATTTAGGCCTAGCACACAGGCAGAGGAGAGGTTCATTCAACTTTGGGTAGCATCGCAATATAATGGTAAAATGAAAATAAAAATAGGATTGAATGAGGAAGTGCCCTGGAGTCCAATAATATATGGTTATGGGGAGGTAGTTAATGTCTAATCTGGACAAGGGACGGACAGGTCCTGTGGGATCCATGCCTGGTTCATTTTTATGAACGTCAGCTTGTCCACATTGGCTGTAGACAGGCGGCTGCGTTTGTCTGTAATGACGCCCCCTGCCGTGCTGAATACACGTTCAGACAAAACGCTGGCTGCCGGGCAGGCCAGCACCTCCAAGGCATAAAAGGCTAGCTCTGGCCACGTGGACAATTTAGAGACCCAGAAGTTGAATGGGGCCGAACCATCAGTCAGTACGTGGAGGGGTGTGCACACGTACTGTTCCACCATGTTAGTAAAATGTTGCCTCCTGCTAACACGTTGCGTATCAGGTGGTGGTGCAGTTAGCTGTGGCGTGTTGACAAAAGTTTTCCACATCTCTGCCATGCTAACCCTGCCCTCAGAGGAGCTGGCCGTGACACAGCTGCCTTGGCGACCTCTTGCTCCTCCTCTGCCTTGGCCTTGGGCTTCCACTTGTTCCCCTGTGACATTTGGGAATGCTCTCAGTAGCGCGTCTACCAACGTGCGCTTGTACTCGCGCATCTTCCTATCACGCTCCAGTGCAGGAAGTAAGGTGGGCACATTGTCTTTGTAGCGTGGATCCAGCAGGGTGGCAACCCAGTAGTCCGCACAGGTTAAAATGTGGGCAACTCTGCTGTCGTTGCGCAGGCACTGCAGCATGTAGTCGCTCATGTGTGCCAGGCTGCCCAGGGGTAAGGACAAGCTGTCCTCTGTGGGAGGCGTATCGTCATCGTCCTGCCTTTCCCCCCAGCCACGCACCAGTGATGGACCCGAGCTGCGTT
The DNA here is from genome assembly GCF_014858855.1 of Bufo gargarizans. Taxonomy (NCBI): domain Eukaryota; kingdom Metazoa; phylum Chordata; class Amphibia; order Anura; family Bufonidae; genus Bufo; species Bufo gargarizans. The sequence continues at coordinate 358,247,878 of NC_058081.1, read as the reverse complement.
GGGTGCCACCCCGCTGTGACCATGCTTCATCCTCATCCTCCTCCACCTCCTCCTCATCCTCGTCCTCCTTGTCCTCCAGTAGTGGGCCCTGGCTGGCCACATTTGTACCTGGCCTCTGCTGTTGCAAAAAACCTCCCTCTGAGTCACTTCGAAGAGACTGGCCTGAAAGTGCTAAAAATGACCCCTCTTCCTCATCCTCCTCCTCCTCCTCCTGGGCCACCTCCTGTTCCATCATCGCCCTAAGTGTTTTCTCAAGGAGACATAGAAGTGGTATTGTAACGCTGATAACGGTGTCATCGCCACTGGCCATGTTGGTGGAGTACTCGAAACAGCGCAACAGGGCACACAGGTCTCGCATGGAGGCCCAGTCATTGGTGGTGAAGTGGTGCTGTTCTGTAGTGCGACTGACCCGTGCGTGCTGCAGCTGAAACTCCACTATGGCCTGCTGCTGCTCGCACAGTCTGTCCAGCATGTGCAAGGTGGAGTTCCACCTGGTGGGCACGTCGCATATGAGGCGGTGAGCGGGAAGGCCGAAGTTACGCTGTAGCGCAGACAGGCGAGCAGCAGCAGGATGTGAACGCCGGAAGCGCGAACAGACGGCCCGCACTTTATGCAGCAGCTCTGACATGTCGGGGTAGTTGTGAATGAACTTCTGCACCACCAAATTCAGCACATGCGCCAAGCAAGGGATGTGCGTCAAATTGGCTAGTCCCAGAGCTGCAACGAGATTTCGCCCATTATCACACACCACCAGGCCGGGCTTGAGGCTCACCGGCAGCAACCACTCGTCGGTCTGTTGTTCTATACCCCGCCACAACTCCTGTGCGGTGTGGGGCCTGTCCCCCAAACATATGAGTTTCAGAATGGCCTGCTGACGTTTACCCCGGGCTGTGCTGAAGTTGGTGGTGAAGGTGTGTGGCTGACTGGATGAGCAGGTGGAAGAAGAGGAGGAGGAAGCCGAGAAGGAGGAGGTGGCAACAGGAGGCAAAGAATGTTGCCCTGCGATCCTTGGCGGCGGAAGGACGTGCGCCAAACAGCTCTCCGCCTGGGGCCCAGCTGCCACTACATTTACCCAGTGTGCAGTTAGGGAGATATAGCGTCCCTGGCCGTGCTTACTGGTCCACGTATCTGTGGTTAGGTGGACCTTGCTACAGATGGCGTTGCGCAGTGCACACTTGATTTTATCGGATACTTGGTTGTGCAGGGAAGGCACGGCTCTCTTGGAGAAGTAGTGCCGGCTGGGAACAACATACTGTGGGACAGCAAGCGACATGAGCTGTTTGAAGCTGTCTGTGTCCACCAGCCTAAATGACAGCATTTCATAGGCCAGTAGTTTAGAAATGCTGGCATTCAGGGCCAGGGATCGAGGGTGGCTAGGTGGGAATTTACGCTTTCTATCAAATGTTTGTGAGATGGAGAGCTGAACGCTGGCGTGTGACATGGTTGAGACGCTTGGTGACGGAGGTGGTGGTGGTGGTGTTGGTGGTACATCCCCTGTTTGCTGGGCGGCAGGTGCCAACGTTCCTCCAGAGGCGGAGGAAGAGGCCGAGGCGGCAGCAGCAGAATAGGCCGAGGCGGCAGCAGCAGAAGAGGTAGCAGGGGGAGCCTGAGTGACTTCCTTGGTTTTAAGGTGTTTACTCCACTGCAGTTCATGCTTTGCATGCAGGTGCCTGGTCATGCAGGTTGTGCTCAGGTTCAGAACGTTAATGCCTCGCTTCAGGCTCTGATGGCACAGCGTGCAAACCACTCGGGTCTTGTCGTCAGCACATTGTTTGAAGAAGTGCCATGCCAGGGAACTCCTTGAAGCTGCCTTTGGGGTGCTCGGTCCCAGATGGCGGCGGTCAGTAGCAGGCGGAGTCTCTTGGCGGCGGGTGTTCTGCTTTTGCCCACTGCTCCCTCTTTTGCTACGCTGTTGGCTCGGTCTCACCACTGCCTCTTCCTCCGAACTGTGAAAGTCAGTGGCACGACCTTCATTCCATGTGGGGTCTAGGACCTCATCGTCCCCTGCATCGTCTTCCACCCAGTCTTGATCCCTGACCTCCTGTTCAGTCTGCACACTGCAGAAAGACGCAGCAGTTGGCACCTGTGTTTCGTCATCATCAGAGACATGCTGAGGTGGTATTCCCATGTCCTCATCATCAGGAAACATAAGTGGTTGTGCGTCAGTGCATTCTATGTCTTTCACCGCTGGGGAAGGGCTAGGTGGATGCCCTTGGGAAACCCTGCCAGCGGAGTCTTCAAACAGCATAAGAGACTGCTGCATAACTTGAGGCTGAGACAGTTTCCCTGGTATGCATGGGGGTGATGTGACAGACTGATGGGGTTGGTTTTCAGGCGCCATCTGTGCGCTTTCTGCAGAAGACTGGGTGGGAGATAATGTGAACGTGCTGGATCCACTGTCGGCCACCCAATTGACTAATGCCTGTACCTGCTCAGGCCTTACCATCCTTAGAACGGCATTGGGCCCCACCATATATCGCTGTAAATTCTGGCGGCTACTGGGACCTGAAGTAGTTGGTACACTAGGACGTGTGGATGTGGCAGAACGGCCACGTCCTCTCCCAGCACCAGAGGGTCCACTAACACCACCACGACCATGTCCACGTCCGCGTCCCTTACTAGATGTTTTTCTCATTGTTATGGTTCACCACAACAACAAATATATTATTTGGCCCAATGTATTGTATTCAAATTCAGCGGGATATAAATTTGAGGCCTAGTATTTAGGCGCTGGGTGACCGGTATGGATTTAGTGACAGAATTAGACTTGGAAATGCACAGAAGCGTGTGTGTGTGAAGTTATTCTGAATGACCCAATGTGCACCTTGAATATTATATACCCTTTTAGGGATAGATTTCAAATAGCTCTGATATAGCAGAAACCACTAAATTATGAAATTGCTAAATTGGGAATTGTACTTCAACCCAGAACAAAAAATGTGCTTTGACGGACACTAAATATCTTGCCCAGCAACAACAGTACAACGGTGGGTAACGAGAGATTTAGAGGGAATTAAATTTGAGGCCTAGTATTTAGGCGCTGGGTCACCGGTATGGATTTAGTGACAGAATTAGACTTGGAAATACACAGTAGCGGGTGTGTGTGAAGTTATTCTGAATGACCCTATGTGCACCTTCAATATTATATACCCTTTTAGGGATAGATTTCAAATAGCTCTGATATAGCAGAAACCACTAAATTATGAAATTGCTAAATTGGGAATTGTACTTCAACCCAGAACAAAAAATGTGCTTTGACGGACACTAAATATCTTGCCCAGCAACAACAGTACAGCGGTGGGTAACGAGAGATTTAGAGGGAATTAAATTTGAGGCCTAGTATTTAGGCGCTGGGTCACCGGTATGGATTTAGTGACAGAATTAGACTTGGAAATGCACAGAAGCGTGTGTGTGAAGTTATTCTGAATGACCCAATGTGCACCTTCAATATTATATACCCTTTTTGGGATAGATTTCAAATAGCTCTGATATAGCAGGAACCACTAAATTATGAAATTGCTAAATTGGGAATTGTACTTCAACCCAGAACAAAAAATGTGCTTTGACGGACACTAAATATCTTGCCCAGCAACAACAGTACAACGGTGGGTAACGAGAGATTTAGAGGGAATTAAATTTGAGGCCTAGTATTTAGGCGCTGGGTCACCGGTATGGATTTAGTGACAGAATTAGACTTGGAAATACACAGTAGCGGGTGTGTGTGAAGTTATTCTGAATGACCCTATGTGCACCTTCAATATTATATACCCTTTTAGGGATAGATTTCAAATAGCTCTGATATAGCAGAAACCACTAAATTATGAAATTGCTAAATTGGGAATTGTACTTCAACCCAGAACAAAAAATGTGCTTTGACGGACACTAAATATCTTGCCCAGCAACAACAGTACAGCGGTGGGTAACGAGAGATTTAGAGGGAATTAAATTTGAGGCCTAGTATTTAGGCGCTGGGTCACCGGTATGGATTTAGTGACAGAATTAGACTTGGAAATACACAGTAGCGGGTGTGTGTGAAGTTACTCTGAATGACCCTATGTGCACCTTCAATATTATATACCCTTTTTGGGATAGATTTCAAAGAGCTCTGATATAGCAGGAACCACTAAATTATGAAATTGCTAAATTGGGAATTGTATTTCAACCCAGAACAAGAAATGTGCTTGAACGGACACTAAATAACTCGCCCAGCTACAGCACTAGGGACAGATTTAGCTGGATATAAATTTGAGGCCTAGTATTTAGGCGCTGGGTGACAGGTATGGGTTTAGTGACAGAATTAGACTTGGAAATACACAGTAGCGGGTGTGTGTGAAGTTATTCTGAATGACCCTATGTGCACCTTCAATATTATATACCCTTTTAGGGATAGATTTCAAATAGCTCTGATATAGCAGAAACCACTAAATTATGAAATTGCTAAATTGGGAATTGTACTTCAACCCAGAACAAAAAATGTGCTTTGACGGACACTAAATATCTTGCCCAGCAACAACAGTACAGCGGTGGGTAACGAGAGATTTAGAGGGAATTAAATTTGAGGCCTAGTATTTAGGCGCTGGGTCACCGGTATGGATTTAGTGACAGAATTAGACTTGGAAATACACAGTAGCGGGTGTGTGTGAAGTTATTCTGAATGACCCTATGTGCACCTTCAATATTATATACCCTTTTTGGGATAGATTTCAAATAGCTCTGATATAGCAGGAACCACTAAATTATGAAATTGCTAAATTGGGAATTGTACTTCAACCCAGAACAAAAAATGTGCTTTGACGGGCACTAAATAACTTTCCCAGCTACAACAGGACAACGGTAACGAGAGATTTAGAGGGATTTAAATTTGAGGCCTAGTATTTAGGCGCTGGGTGACAGGTATGGGTTTAGTGACAGAATTAGACTTGGAAATACACAGTAGCGGGTGTGTGTGAAGTTATTCTGAATGACCCTATGTGCACCTTCAATATTATATACCCTTTTTGGGATAGATTTCAAATAGCTCTGATATAGCAGAAACCACTAAATTATGAAATTGCTAAATTGGGAATTGTACTTCAACCCAGAACAAAAAATGTGCTTTGACGGACACTAAATATCTTGCCCAGCAACAACAGTACACCGGTGGGTAACGAGAGATTTAGAGGGAATTAAATTTGAGGCCTAGTATTTAGGCGCTGGGTCACCGGTATGGATTTAGTGACAGAATTAGACTTGGAAATACACAGTAGCGGGTGTGTGTGAAGTTATTCTGAATGACCCTATGTGCACCTTCAATATTATATACCCTTTTTGGGATAGATTTCAAATAGCTCTGATATAGCAGGAACCACTAAATTATGAAATTGCTAAATTGGGAATTGTACTTCAACCCAGAACAAAAAATGTGCTTTGACGGGCACTAAATAACTTTCCCAGCTACAACAGGACAACGGTAACGAGAGATTTAGAGGGATTTAAATTTGAGGCCTAGTATTTAGGCGCTGGGTGACAGGTATGGGTTTAGTGACAGAATTAGACTTGGAAATACACAGTAGCGGGTGTGTGTGAAGTTATTCTGAATGACCCTATGTGCACCTTCAATATTATATACCCTTTTTGGGATAGATTTCAAATAGCTCTGATATAGCAGGAACCACTAAATTATGAAATTGCTAAATTGGGAATTGTACTTCAACCCAGAACAAAAAATGTGCTTTGACGGGCACTAAATAACTTTCCCAGCTACAACAGGACAACGGTAACGAGAGATTTAGAGGGATTTAAATTTGAGGCCTAGTATTTAGGCGCTGGGTGACAGGTATGGGTTTAGTGACAGAATTAGACTTGGAAATACACAGTAGCGGGTGTGTGTGAAGTTATTCTGAATGACCCTATGTGCACCTTCAATATTATATACCCTTTTTGGGATAGATTTCAAATAGCTCTGATATAGCAGAAACCACTAAATTATGAAATTGCTAAATTGGGAATTGTACTTCAACCCAGAACAAAAAATGTGCTTTGACGGACACTAAATATCTTGCCCAGCAACAACAGTACAGCGGTGGGTAACGAGAGATTTAGAGGGAATTAAATTTGAGGCCTAGTATTTAGGCGCTGGGTCACCGGTATGGATTTAGTGACAGAATTAGACTTGGAAATACACAGTAGCGGGTGTGTGTGAAGTTACTCTGAATGACCCTATGTGCACCTTCAATATTATATACCCTTTTTGGGATAGATTTCAAAGAGCTCTGATATAGCAGGAACCACTAAATTATGAAATTGCTAAATTGGGAATTGTATTTCAACCCAGAACAAGAAATGTGCTTGAACGGACACTAAATAACTCGCCCAGCTACAGCACTAGGGACAGATTTAGCTGGATATAAATTTGAGGCCTAGTATTTAGGCGCTGGGTGACCGGTATGGATTTAGTGACAGAATTAGACTGGGATATGGCCAAAAAATGAACAGACTATTGCTGGTTAAATGCACTTGGTGTCACAGCTTCACCCTGATGTAGGCTTTAGCCAAAAAACAACCACACCATTGAGGGTTAAATGCACTTGGTCGCAGCTTGTGCTGGCGCACCACAAGACACAAAATGGCCGCCGATCACCCCAGAAAAATGAGACTGACAAACGGTCTGTGCAGCCTAAAAACAGTGAGCAATTGAGGATCAGCAGCTCAATGATCCACAGCTGCAGATCGATCAGTTAATCAAGTCCTTTGGAGGAGTTAATCTGCCTAATCTCGCCCTACTGTCGCAGCCGCAACCTCTCCCTACGCTAATCAGAGCAGAGTGACGGGCGGCGCTATGTGACTCCAGCTTAAATAGAGGCTGGGTCACATGGTGCTCTGGCCAATCACAGCCATGCCAATAGTAGGCATGGCTGTGATGGCCTCTTGGGGCAAGTAGTATGACGCTTGTTGATTGGCTGCTTTGCAGCCTTTCAAAAAGCGCCAAGAAAGCGTCACAAAAGCGCGAAGAAAGCGACGAACACCGAACCCGAACCCGGACTTTTACGAAAATGTCCGGGTTCGGGTCCGTGTCACGGACACCCCAAAATTCGGTACGAACCCGAACTATACAGTTCGAGTTCGCTCATCCCTAGTATTCATGGGCGATATTCTCAAATCATGACCGGCAGTTGGACCCTGAGGATTGGAGTTGAGGAAAACTGGTCTAGAATAAAGGATGGTCTTCTCGAACTGTTGTATTTGAAAATGAATAAGCATAGAATGCCAGACCTATTTAGTTTAGGCCTTTAAGAGCCAAACATTCTTAAGCGTATGTACATACTGTAGCTTGGGAGATGTGCATTCATGACCACTGCAATAAAACTGTATGGACCCTTTAGGAAAGGCTAAACACAAAATGTATGTCATGGTACACTATGTTGGGATCCACTTACATTTTAAAATAATGCTAAAATTGTCAATAGGGGTCAAAACAAACGTATTGAAATGCACTCAATTTATATTTAAAAAATATATTTCAAGATCATTAACAGAGAGAACTATGAGGTCAACAGCCAACACATATGTAAGAATTAACTGGAAGACCTGGCTTCATTGACTATTACTCACATAGGACTTAACTCACAGTCTGCAAACATTTTTGCTAATGTTTTTTAAGTGAAGCTACAGGTCAAATTGGCAAGAAAATGTTCCCTTGGCGGCGATTATGTTTTTTCAGTAAACATGATGTAATTAAACCTTGCTGTGTGAAAATGCATATTGCTATCTGCTTGAAAAGCATCTTATGTGTCTGACCCCAATGCCCCAAGAAATGGAGGCACATATGTATTTATATGAGATATCTTAACGTCGGTACTGTGATAATTGTTTATTTTGGATGCCTGTGAAGAATGATAAAGCATAAGGCTTTGTCAAACAATATGTAATTCATCCATCAGTATACCAGAGAACAGACGTTTACTAGTTACCGGTATTTGGAAATTTCTCAAAGGTCATTGACATCCGGAGTGCACAAACATTTTTTAGTCCAAGGGACATGTTGTTGTAGTACTTGGATGGATCACACTAAACTTTTCTTTATTCAGAAAATGACATTTTGTTGAGGCTAAAACACTGTGCCCTATCTGCCTTCCAACAGGTGAGATCCAAGGTGACTCATCCATGGTGGGACACTAATGTCCTGCTTCACAGTTCAGTAGTATCCTGAACTGGGGCTGACCCCATCTGTACTGGAGTTCAAGAGGCACTGTCTCTCATTAAAGAGACACAGCAGCGTATATTTAAACCTAACCAAATACACCCATCTGTAAATAGTGCTGTTTCAGGGTTCTTGTCTAGTTATGAGCCAGCATGCTCGGCCGAACTGCTGTTCGGCTCGAGCATCGCTATGCTCGGCAGATCCGAGTGCTCGGCCAAATAATTCGGGGGCTTGAATACAATTTAATACAATGTAAATCAATGGGAGAACCCCAGGCACCCCCTGCTCGGAAGAGAAGAGGGTGTCTGGTTCATAATTTTTTTTAGAAATTGATGGAAACCCCATCAAAAAGGTATGGCAACAGCATTAAGAGGATAGCTGGATGTGTCTTAGACTCCTATTATGTATGACATACAATAGACAACCACACAAAGGCTATATGCCAAAAGCCAGGTATGTACAAGTCATCCATCTATCCATGAGACAAATAACAGCCAGCATACCTTATAATGGCAGCCTTGCGCACTATGAGATATTCCAAACCAGCTCTCATCTGACTGAGAACCAGTAAACCTCAAAGTTATTTTGCATCTGTTGGATGGCTTGGGTGGACCTGCACACCTAGATCAATATCATTAGGGCAACAAAAAGTTTTCTAATTGTCCTAACATAATATTTCATAACCTTTCTATACAGTTTTGTCATGTAAAAACTCATTTGCATAAACATGGGCATATGGGAAAGACATGCAAATGAGCAGAATCTCCCTTGTTTTTCAGCTGTCAGAAGACTATGAAACCAGTAGAGGGCGTTATCGAGTTATCAACAGTGCCCTCTATTGGTTTTACAGTCCTTTGATAAGAGAAACATTCTTGTCAGAAGACTATGAAACCAATAGAGGGCGCTGTTCATAACTCAATAGCGCCATCTATTGGTTTCATAGTCTTCTGACAAGAATATTAGACTGAGTCTTATGACAAGATTATTAGTGTAGCCTTTTGCATAGAAAATTCACTATTACAATATTCACGATTAGAATATTTGCGATCTACACTAGGATGATATCTGACAGTGGAAAAGCTGGGTAATATTTCAGTGATAAAATCTGACAGTGGAAAAGCTGGGTAAAAACTTGCGATCTACACTGAGTTATTACCCAGCTTTTCCAGTGTCAGATATTATCACTGACTTACTACATAATTATTACATAATATTCGCTATATTGCTATATATATATTGCTATATATTAGTTTTTTAGAATATTTGGAATAACTCAATAGTGCCCTCTATTGGTTTCATAGACATAACACGTGGTAGGATAGATGCTCTCAAAATGTGCAATACATGCGCAACACAGATAACACACTATATAAATGGATATGAGGTACAAAATCATTTGTGTCCATCTACAAGGTGACCTCTTTCAGATTGGATCCTGCTTTATAATGACTCCTCTCTTTTTTGCCAACTGACCTCCAAAATATATTTGTTCCTTATATATTGAACAGTGGCGTACTGCCAATATAGGCAGACCACGCAGCTGCTACGGGGCCCATGGCACAGGGGTGCCCGGAGGGCATGGAAGGCCCTGCCCCCTACCCATATGGGAAACGTCTACTCTGCCAATTTATTCATAATTTACTCCCCACTGTTCCGTTCCTAACTTGCTATACTCAGTCAGGGCCCCCCTCCGGTTCGTTCCCCCTACCCCCCCACCACTCCTTGTGTAGTTTCACTCTGCATCGGACAGGCTAGGAGAGCATACACCCATAAGTCTCCTTCCATCCAGCAATGGGAGCGGATGTGCCTTGTAAATGTTTGAGGTAACTTTACTAATTACAGCTTATACCTATGTACACAGACACTGTAATCTCTGGCTGTACAGTCTATCACTGGGACGGTGTGTTCCTGCCAGCGGTTTAACCCCTTGTGTTTTGCAGCAGCATGCTCTCCACCTATATACAGTTTATACCTACAGATGTAGCAGGGTTAACACACAAACTCTTAACTCAAATTTCTTAACTCATCGTGTTATCTTGAAACAAAAGCCATTGAAAAGCAATTGAATATATTTGCTTAACACGTTTAATTTAGATAACATGTCTCATAAAGCATGTGTGTTAACTCTACTACATCCGTATGTACAGCCTATACCTATATACAGCCTACAACTATATACTGCCTATACCTATATACTATTCTGTGAACCGAGAACAAGGCAGGTGATTTGACTCCGCCACCAGAAAAGAGTGCGTATGCAGAAGTCAAGATTAAGAAAATTGCATTTACTATAAATTAATAAAAGCAGGTTAACAGTGAAGTTACAGAGGTAAAGACAAGCAAAATATTCAAAACAGTATAAACAATACAAGTTAAACACCGCAACAATTTTCACTTTTGCTGTGTCCGTATTCGCAGGGCAGACACTAAGAAATAATAGTCCCATAAACTGTACCTAACTGACCCTAACTTTCAAGCGAGTGCGCACCTCCCTTATCCCATTGATCCAAGTGGACCGCTTACAGTTTGAAAGTTTGGAAGTGCACGGTGGGGCCCGATGTCGTCCTTTTCCTTAAACCAGCACAGGATCTGCAACAAAAAAGTCCTCCTCAGCAGGCAGGAAAACAAGTTGAATATAATTCAGAATTTTACAGTTACTGTCCGGTACCTCGACAGCACTGTGAGTCTCTTTACTGTTTGGGGCAATCCACTCAGCCCAATGTCGGCTCCACAGGTTAGTTGCTGCACACAGTCCTTTTTAACTTGGCTTCACTAAATGCACGGTTTCTTTGTACTCCATCCGTCTCTAGACCGAAGTTCACACAGCTTGGCTGTACAGGGAAGTCCTTTAGTATCTCCACACACGTCTTACACCGCACAGAACTTGTGTTCTATCTGGCCAATATGGCGGCAGCTGCAGTTCAAGACTCTCTTCCTCCTTCTTTCTGCTCACACAGAGGCATGCTGAATCATAAGGGGCGTGTCCCTGCAACACTTAGCTGCTGCCTTAAAGAACTAGTATCACAGTAATACACTTTCTCTATGGTAAACTTCAATGCAAATTAGTCCTATGCTGCCATCTTGTCATGGTCTTACCTCCTTGCTGTTCTCCTTCGTTTGACATGTGCTGGCGGCCATCTTGGCTTCTGGGTTTCTTGTAGCCTCCCACCCTGCGGCTCCTCCTTCCCACTGGGAGGAGCTGGATGCCTAGCTCATATATATAGGAGGCCTGTGGCTTCAGTTCCCTGCTTGGTCCTCCTGTGCTCACATGCTTCTAAGACTGCTGCTGCTTCTGGTTCCTGATCCTGGCTTCGTCTAACTACCCTGCTGATTCCTGAATCTGGCTTCGTCTGACTACCCTGTTGGTTCCTGATCCTGGCTTCGTCTGACTACCCTTCTGGTTCCTGATCTCTGGTTTCGCAAGACCCTGCTTCGGTTTAGCCATCCGTTTGGACTTTTGCCTTACAGCTTTATTTTCAATAAAGCCTTCTTATTTCCACTCATCTCTTGTTGTACGTCTGGTTCATGGTTCCATGACATTAGGACCAAGCCATGAATTCTGACGGTACAGGGCCATCCTCGCTACCTACGCTGGTTGCCAGACTTGATCAGCAGGATCACCTGTTGGGTCGGTTCGCTGTGGCGTTGCAAACCCTGCTTGAACGCACGGCTCATTTAGCTTCCGTTGCCGATGGGTCGGTTGTCGCTCCTGGGCCCGCTCCTACTGCCGCTCCGGTTGTTGCGCCAGAGTCTACCCCGACACCTGTTGCTGCGCCTGCGGTGTTTCGGGGTATGACCGGTTTTGCCCCCCTTCCACAGCGCTTTGGGGGAGAGCCAACTCAGTGCCGAGGTTTCCTTAACCAGGTGGGCATTTACTTCGAGTTGCTGCCACATGCCTTTCCTACTGAGAGATCAAAGGTGGGCTTCTTGATCTCGCTGCTCTCGGACAAGGCCTTGGCCTGGGCCAGCCCTTTATGGGAGAACAACAATCCGGTGGTTGCCGAGTTTTCCGGTTTTGTTGCTTCTCTTCGGAAGGTATTCGATGTGCCGGCTCGTGCTGCCTCTGCTGCGAAGCTCCTTATGTCCATCAGACAGGGTTCACGATCCGTAGCTGAATACGCCATTGAGTTTCGTACCCTGGCAGCAGAGGTGGGCTGGAATAATGAGGCTCTGGTCGCTGCTTTCTCTCATGGTCTCTCGGATGCCTTGAAGGATGAGGTTGCAGCTAAGGACCTACCTGTGGAGCTCGAGTCTCTTATTTCTTTCCTGATTTTGATTGACACCAGACTCAGGGAGAGACCTTCCTTTCAGGAGAGCCTGCGGAGGCCTTCTAACAGATTGGCGCCTACGTTTGCTGTCCCACCCGTGCCTCCCTCTCCTCCCATGCCTCCTGGGGATGACTTGTCTGGGGGTGAACCCATGCAGCTGGGGTTTGCTCGCCTGTCCGAGGGGTAGAGGGTACTCCGGAGACGCGAGGGCCGATGCATGTACTGTGGTCTCGGTGGGCATTTTCGGTTGGCATGCCCGAACCGTCCGGGAAACGCTCGCACCTGAGATCCTGTCGGGGGCAGAGCTTGGGTGGAGTCTCCTCGTCCCCGGTTTCCCGTGTTGACAAACCACTGATTACTGTTGTCCTCTCCTGGGTCGGGGGCTCGGTGACGACCCAGGCGTTGGTGGACTCTGGTGCTGGTGGTTTGTTCATTGATAGTGTGTTCGCTGCCGCCAATTCCATTCCTCTGCAGCCTCGAGGTTCCCCACTGGCTCTTGAGGCGATAGACGGCAGACCCCTTCTGCCGCCACACGTGACTCATGAGACCCTTCCAGTGGGGATGGCCATTGGTGCCGTTCACAGAGAGTCGGTCTGTCTCCAGGTTATTTCGTCTCCACACTACTCGGTGGTCTTGGGGTACCCCTGGCTCCAGAAGCATAATCCGACTTTCGATTGTAAATCGGCCGAGATCCTCTCGTGGTCACCGCAGTGTGGGGCTAGTTGCATCCATGGGCCTGTCAAGTTGCTGTGTACTTCCTCGGACTCTCTGTTGCCTCCTGAATACGAGGAGTACCGGGATGTATTCGATAAGGTGCGTGCGGTTGCCCTACCTCCGCACCGCCCATACGATTGTGCCATAGAGTTACAATCTGGTGCCGTTCCTCCTCGTGGCAAAGTCTATCCACTGTCGGTAGCGGAGAATGAGGCCATGGAGGAGTACGTGAGGGAGGCGCTTTCACGCGGACACATTCGCAAATCCTCGTCCCCGGCAGGGGCTGGATTTTTCTTTGTGAAAAAGAAGGGCGGTGAGTTGAGGCCTTGCATCAATTACAGGGGTCTCAATCGCATCACGATTAGAGTTGAGCGAACACCTGGATGTTCGGGTTCGAGAAGTTCGGCCGAACATCCCGGAAATGTTCGGGTTCGGGATCCGAACCCGATCCGAACTTCGTCCCGAACCCGAACCCCATTGAAGTCAATGGGGACCCGAACTTTTCGGCACTAAAACGGCTGTAAAACAGCCCAGGAAAGGGCTAGAGGGCTGCAAAAGGCAGCAACATGTAGGTAAATCCCCTGCAAACAAATGTGGATAGGGAAATTAATTAAAATAAAAATTAAATAAATAAAAATTAACCAAAATCAATTGGAGAGAGGTTCCATAGCAGAGAATCTGGCTTCCCGTCACCCACCACTGGAACAGTCCATTCTCAGATATTTAGGCCCCGGCACACAGGCAGAGGAGAGAGGTCCCGTAACAGAGAATCTGTCTTCATGTCAGCAGAGAATTAGTCTGCATGTCATAGCAGAGAATGAGGCTTCACGTCAGCCACCACTGCAACAGTCCATTGGCATATATTTAGGCCTAGCACACAGGCAGAGGAGAGAGGTCCCGTAACAGAGAATCTGGCTTCATGTCAGCAGAGAATCAGTCTGCATGTCATAGCAGAGAATGAGGCTTCACGTCAGCCACCACTGCAACAGTCCATTGGCATATATTTAGGCCCAGCACACACACAGGCAGAGGAGAGAGGTCCCGTAACAGAGAATCTGGCTTCATGTCAGCAGAGAATCAGTCTGCATGTCATAGCAGAGAATGAGGCTTCACGTCAGCCACCACTGCAACAGTCCATTGGCATATATTTAGGCCCAGCACACACACAGGCAGAGGAGAGAGGTCCCGTAACAGAGAATCTGTCTTCATGTCAGCAGAGAATTAGTCTGCATGTCATAGCAGAGAATGAGGCTTCACGTCAGCCACCACTGCAACAGTCCATTGGCATATATTTAGGCCTAGCACACAGGCAGAGGAGAGAGGTCCCGTAACAGAGAATCTGGCTTCATGTCAGCAGAGAATCAGTCTGCATGTCATAGCAGAGAATGAGGCTTCACGTCAGCCACCACTGCAACAGTCCATTGGCATATATTTAGGCCCAGCACACACACAGGCAGAGGAGAGAGGTCCCGTAACAGAGAATCTGGCTTCATGTCAGCAGAGAATCAGTCTGCATGTCATAGCAGAGAATGAGGCTTCACGTCAGCCACCACTGCAACAGTCCATTGGCATATATTTAGGCCCAGCACACACACAGGCAGAGGAGAGAGGTCCCGTAACAGAGAATCTGGCTTCATGTCAGCAGAGAATCAGTCTGCATGTCATAGCAGAGAATGAGGCTTCACGTCAGCCACCACTGCAACAGTCCATTGGCATATATTTAGGCCCAGCACACACACAGGCAGAGGAGAGAGGTCCCGTAACAGAGAATCTGGCTTCATGTCAGCAGAGAATCAGTCTGCATGTCATAGCAGAGAATGAGGCTTCACGTCAGCCACCACTGCAACAGTCCATTGGCATATATTTAGGCCCAGCACACACACAGGCAGAGGAGAGAGGTCCCGTAACAGAGAATCTGTCTTCATGTCAGCAGAGAATTAGTCTGCATGTCATAGCAGAGAATGAGGCTTCACGTCACCCACCACTGCAACAGTCCATTGGCATATATTTAGGCCTAGCACACAGGCAGAGCAGAGAGGTCCCGTAACAGACAATCTGGCTTCATGTCAGCAGAGAATCAGTCTGCATGTCATAGCAGAGAATGAGGCTTCACGTCACCCACCACTGCAACAGTCCATTGGCATATATTTAGGCCTAGCACACAGGCAGAGCAGAGAGGTCCCGTAACAGACGATCTGGCTTCATGTCAGCAGAGAATCAGTCTGCATGTCATAGCAGAGAATCAGGCTTCACGTCAGCCACCACTGCAACAGTCCATTGTCATAAATTTAGGCCCAGCACCCAGGCAGAGGAGAGAGGTCCCGTAACAGACAATCTGGCTTCATGTCAGCAGAGAATTAGTCTGCATGTCATAGCAGAGAATCAGGCTTCATGTCAGCCACCACTGCAACAGTCCATTGGCATATATTTAGGCCTAGCACACAGGCAGAGGAGAGGTTCATTCAACTTTGGGTAGCATCGCAATATAATGGTAAAATGAAAATAAAAATAGGATTGAATGAGGAAGTGCCCTGGAGTCCAATAATATATGGTTATGGGGAGGTAGTTAATGTCTAATCTGGACAAGGGACGGACAGGTCCTGTGGGATCCATGCCTGGTTCATTTTTATGAACGTCAGCTTGTCCACATTGGCTGTAGACAGGCGGCTGCGTTTGTCTGTAATGACGCCCCCTGCCGTGCTGAATACACGTTCAGACAAAACGCTGGCTGCCGGGCAGGCCAGCACCTCCAAGGCATAAAAGGCTAGCTCTGGCCACGTGGACAATTTAGAGACCCAGAAGTTGAATGGGGCCGAACCATCAGTCAGTACGTGAAGGGGTGTGCACACGTACTGTTCCACCATGTTAGTGAAATGTTGCCTCCTGCTAACACGTTGCGTATCAGGTGGTGGTGCAGTTAGCTGTGGCGTGTTGACAAAAGTTTTCCACATCTCTGCCATGCTAACCCTGCCCTCAGAGGAGCTGGCCGTGACACAGCTGCCTTGGCGACCTCTTGCTCCTCCTCTGCCTTGGCCTTGGGCTTCCACTTGTTCCCCTGTGACATTTGGGAATGCTCTCAGTAGCGCGTCTACCAACGTGCGCTTGTACTCGCGCATCTTCCTATCACGCTCCAGTGCAGGAAGTAAGGTGGGCACATTGTCTTTGTAGCGTGGATCCAGCAGGGTGGCAACCCAGTAGTCCGCACAGGTTAAAATGTGGGCAACTCTGCTGTCGTTGCGCAGGCACTGCAGCATGTAGTCGCTCATGTGTGCCAGGCTGCCCAGGGGTAAGGACAAGCTGTCCTCTGTGGGAGGCGTATCGTCATCGTCCTGCCTTTCCCCCCAGCCACGCACCAGTGATGGACCCGAGCTGCGTTGGGTGCCACCCCGCTGTGACCATGCTTCATCCTCATCCTCCTCCACCTCCTCCTCATCCTCGTCCTCCTCGTCCTCCAGTAGTGGGCCCTGGCTGGCCACATTTGTACCTGGCCTCTGCTGTTGCAAAAAACCTCCCTCTGAGTCACTTCGAAGAGACTGGCCTGAAAGTGCTAAAAATGACCCCTCTTCCTCATCCTCCTCCTCCTCCTCCTGGGCCACCTCCTGTTCCATCATCGCCCTAAGTGTTTTCTCAAGGAGACATAGAAGTGGTATTGTAACGCTGATAACGGTGTCATCGCCACTGGCCATGTTGGTGGAGTACTCGAAACAGCGCAACAGGGCACACAGGTCTCGCATGGAGGCCCAGTCATTGGTGGTGAAGTGGTGCTGTTCTGTAGTGCGACTGACCCGTGCGTGCTGCAGCTGAAACTCCACTATGGCCTGCTGCTGCTCGCACAGTCTGTCCAGCATGTGCAAGGTGGAGTTCCACCTGGTGGGCACGTCGCATATGAGGCGGTGAGCGGGAAGGCCGAAGTTACGCTGTAGCGCAGACAGGCGAGCAGCGGCAGGATGTGAACGCCGGAAGCGCGAACAGACGGCCCGCACTTTATGCAGCAGCTCTGACATGTCGGGGTAGTTGTGAATGAACTTCTGCACCACCAAATTCAGCACATGCGCCAAGCAAGGGATGTGCGTCAAATTGGCTAGTCCCAGAGCTGCAACGAGATTTCGCCCATTATCACACACCACCAGGCCGGGCTTGAGGCTCACCGGCAGCAACCACTCGTCGGTCTGTTGTTCAATACCCCGCCACAACTCCTGTGCGGTGTGGGGCCTGTCCCCCAAACATATGAGTTTCAGAATGGCCTGCTGACGTTTACCCCGGGCTGTGCTGAAGTTGGTGGTGAAGGTGTGTGGCTGACTGGATGAGCAGGTGGAAGAAGAGGAGGAGGAAGCCGAGAAGGAGGAGGTGGCAACAGGAGGCAAAGAATGTTGCCCTGCGATCCTTGGCGGCGGCAGGACGTGCGCCAAACAGCTCTCCGCCTGGGGCCCAGCTGCCACTACATTTACCCAGTGTGCAGTTAGGGAGATATAGCGTCCCTGGCCGTGCTTACTGGTCCACGTATCTGTGGTTAGGTGGACCTTGCTACAGATGGCGTTGCGCAGTGCACACTTGATTTTATCGGATACTTGGTTGTGCAGGGAAGGCACGGCTCTCTTGGAGAAGTAGTGCCGGCTGGGAACAACATACTGTGGGACAGCAAGCGACATGAGCTGTTTGAAGCTGTCTGTGTCCACCAGCCTAAATGACAGCATTTCATAGGCCAGTAGTTTAGAAATGCTGGCATTCAGGGCCAGGGATCGAGGGTGGCTAGGTGGGAATTTACGCTTTCTATCAAATGTTTGTGAGATGGAGAGCTGAACGCTGGCGTGTGACATGGTTGAGACGCTTGGTGACGGAGGTGGTGGTGGTGGTGTTGGTGGTACATCCCCTGTTTGCTGGGCGGCAGGTGCCAACGTTCCTCCAGAGGCGGAGGAAGAGGCCGAGGCGGCAGCAGCAGAATAGGCCGAGGCGGCAGCAGCAGAAGAGGTAGCAGGGGGAGCCTGAGTGACTTCCTTGGTTTTAAGGTGTTTACTCCACTGCAGTTCATGCTTTGCATGCAGGTGCCTGGTCATGCAGGTTGTGCTCAGGTTCAGAACGTTAATGCCTCGCTTCAGGCTCTGATGGCACAGCGTGCAAACCACTCGGGTCTTGTCGTCAGCACATTGTTTGAAGAAGTGCCATGCCAGGGAACTCCTTGAAGCTGCCTTTGGGGTGCTCGGTCCCAGATGGCGGCGGTCAGTAGCAGGCGGAGTCTCTTGGCGGCGGGTGTTCTGCTTTTGCCCACTGCTCCCTCTTTTGCTACGCTGTTGGCTCGGTCTCACCACTGCCTCTTCCTCCGAACTGTGAAAGTCAGTGGCACGACCTTCATTCCATGTGGGGTCTAGGACCTCATCGTCCCCTGCATCGTCTTCCACCCAGTCTTGATCCCTGACCTCCTGTTCAGTCTGCACACTGCAGAAAGACGCAGCAGTTGGCACCTGTGTTTCGTCATCATCAGAGACATGCTGAGGTGGTATTCCCATGTCCTCATCATCAGGAAACATAAGTGGTTGTGCGTCAGTGCATTCTATGTCTTTCACCGCTGGGGAAGGGCTAGGTGGATGCCCTTGGGAAACCCTGCCAGCGGAGTCTTCAAACAGCATAAGAGACTGCTGCATAACTTGAGGCTGAGACAGTTTCCCTGGTATGCATGGGGGTGATGTGACAGACTGATGGGGTTGGTTTTCAGGCGCCATCTGTGCGCTTTCTGCAGAAGACTGGGTGGGAGATAATGTGAACGTGCTGGATCCACTGTCGGCCACCCAATTGACTAATGCCTGTACCTGCTCAGGCCTTACCATCCTTAGAACGGCATTGGGCCCCACCATATATCGCTGTAAATTCTGGCGGCTACTGGGACCTGAGGTAGTTGGTACACTAGGACGTGTGGATGTGGCAGAACGGCCACGTCCTCTCCCAGCACCAGAGGGTCCACTAACACCACCACGACCATGTCCACGTCCGCGTCCCTTACTAGATGTTTTTCTCATTGTTATGGTTCACCACAACAACAAATATATTATTTGGCCCAATGTATTGTATTCAAATTCAGCGGGATATAAATTTGAGGCCTAGTATTTAGGCGCTGGGTGACCGGTATGGATTTAGTGACAGAATTAGACTTGGAAATGCACAGAAGCGTGTGTGTGAAGTTATTCTGAATGACCCAATGTGCACCTTGAATATTATATACCCTTTTTGGGATAGATTTCAAATAGCTCTGATATAGCAGGAACCACTAAATTATGAAATTGCTAAATTGGGAATTGTACTTCAACCCAGAACAAAAAATGTGCTTTGACGGGCACTAAATAACTTTCCCAGCTACAACAGTACAGCGGTAACGAGAGATTTAGAGGGATTTAAATTTGAGGCCTAGTATTTAGGCGCTGGGTGACAGGTATGGGTTTAGTGACAGAATTAGACTTGGAAATACACAGTAGCGGGTGTGTGTGAAGTTATTCTGAATGACCCAATGTGCACCTTCAATATTATATACCCTTTTTGGGATAGATTTCAAATAGCTCTGATATAGCAGGAACCACTAAATTATGAAATTGCTAAATTGGGAATTGTACTTCAACCCAGAACAAAAAATGTGCTTTGACGGACACTAAATATCTTGCCCAGCAACAACAGTACAGCGGTGGGTAACGAGAGATTTAGAGGGATTTAAATTTGAGGCCTAGTATTTAGGCGCTGGGTCACCGGTATGGATTTAGTGACAGAATTAGACTTGGAAATGCACAGAAGCGTGTGTGTGAAGTTATTCTGAATGACCCTATGTGCACCTTCAATATTATATACCCTTTTAGGGATAGATTTCAAATAGCTCTGATATAGCAGAAACCACTAAATTATGAAATTGCTAAATTGGGAATTGTACTTCAACCCAGAACAAAAAATGTGCTTTGACGGACACTAAATATCTTGCCCAGCAACAACAGTACAGCGGTGGGTAACGAGAGATTTAGAGGGATTTAAATTTGAGGCCTAGTATTTAGGCGCTGGGTGACAGGTATGGGTTTAGTGACAGAATTAGACTTGGAAATACACAGTAGCGGGTGTGTGTGAAGTTATTCTGAATGACCCAATGTGCACCTTCAATATTATATACCCTTTTTGGGATAGATTTCAAATAGCTCTGATATAGCAGGAACCACTAAATTATGAAATTGCTAAATTGGGAATTGTACTTCAACCCAGAACAAAAAATGTGCTTTGACGGACACTAAATATCTTGCCCAGCAACAACAGTACAGTGGTGGGTAACGAGAGATTTAGAGGGATTTAAATTTGAGGCCTAGTATTTAGGCGCTGGGTCACCGGTATGGATTTAGTGACAGAATTAGACTTGGAAATGCACAGAAGCGTGTGTGTGAAGTTATTCTGAATGACCCTATGTGCACCTTCAATATTATATACCCTTTTAGGGATAGATTTCAAATAGCTCTGATATAGCAGAAACCACTAAATTATGAAATTGCTAAATTGGGAATTGTACTTCAACCCAGAACAAAAAATGTGCTTTGACGGACACTAAATATCTTGCCCAGCAACAACAGTACAGCGGTGGGTAACGAGAGATTTAGAGGGATTTAAATTTGAGGCCTAGTATTTAGGCGCTGGGTCACCGGTATGGATTTAGTGACAGAATTAGACTTGGAAATGCACAGAAGCGTGTGTGTGAAGTTATTCTGAATGACCCTATGTGCACCTTCAATATTATATACCCTTTTAGGGATAGATTTCAAATAGCTCTGATATAGCAGAAACCACTAAATTATGAAATTGCTAAATTGGGAATTGTACTTCAACCCAGAACAAAAAATGTGCTTTGACGGACACTAAATATCTTGCCCAGCAACAACAGTACAGCGGTGGGTAACGAGAGATTTAGAGGGATTTAAATTTGAGGCCTAGTATTTAGGCGCTGGGTGACAGGTATGGGTTTAGTGACAGAATTAGACTTGGAAATACACAGTAGCGGGTGTGTGTGAAGTTATTCTGAATGACCCAATGTGCACCTTCAATATTATATACCCTTTTTGGGATAGATTTCAAATAGCTCTGATATAGCAGGAACCACTAAATTATGAAATTGCTAAATTGGGAATTGTACTTCAACCCAGAACAAAAAATGTGCTTTGACGGACACTAAATATCTTGCCCAGCAACAACAGTACAGCGGTGGGTAACGAGAGATTTAGAGGGATTTAAATTTGAGGCCTAGTATTTAGGCGCTGGGTGACAGGTATGGGTTTAGTGACAGAATTAGACTTGGAAATACACAGTAGCGGGTGTGTGTGAAGTTATTCTGAATGACCCAATGTGCACCTTCAATATTATATACCCTTTTTGGGATAGATTTCAAATAGCTCTGATATAGCAGGAACCACTAAATTATGAAATTGCTAAATTGGGAATTGTATTTCAACCCAGAACAAGAAATGTGCTTGAACGGACACTAAATAACTCGCCCAGCTACAGCACTAGGGACAGATTTAGCTGGATATAAATTTGAGGCCTAGTATTTAGGCGCTGGGTGACCGGTATGGATTTAGTGACAGAATTAGACTGGGATATGGCCAAAAAATGAACAGACTATTGCTGGTTAAATGCACTTGGTGTGACAGCTTCACCCTGATGTAGGCTTTAGCCAAAAAACAACCACACCATTGAGGGTTAAATGCACTTGGTGACAGGCGCAGCTTGCCCCTGATTTTGTATATGGCCAAAAAATGAACAGACTATTGCTGGTTAAATGCACTTGGTGTGACAGCTTCACCCTGATGTAGGCTTTAGCCAAAAAACAACCACACCATTGAGGGTTAAATGCACTTGGTGACAGGCGCAGCTTGCCCCTGATTTTGTATATGGCCAAAAAATGAACAGACTATTGCTGGTTAAATGCACTTGGTGTGACAGCTTCACCCTGATGTAGGCTTTAGCCAAAAAACAACCACACCATTGAGGGTTAAATGCACTTGGTGACAGGCGCAGCTTGCCCCTGATTTTGTATATGGCCAAAAAATGAACAGACTATTGCTGGTTAAATGCACTTGGTGTGACAGCTTCACCCTGATGTAGGCTTTAGCCAAAAAACAACCACACCATTGAGGGTTAAATGCACTTGGTCGCAGCTTGTGCTGGCGCACCACAAGACACAAAATGGCCGCCGATCACCCCAGAAAAATGAGACTGACAAACGGTCTGTGCAGCCTAAAAACAGTGAGCAATTGAGGATCAGCAGCTCAATGATCCACAGCTGCAGATCGATCAGTTAATCAAGTCCTTTGGAGGAGTTAATCTGCCTAATCTCGCCCTACTGTCGCAGCCGCAACCTCTCCCTACGCTAATCAGAGCAGAGTGACGGGCGGCGCTATGTGACTCCAGCTTAAATAGAGGCTGGGTCACATGGTGCTCTGGCCAATCAC
Organism: Bufo gargarizans; assembly: GCF_014858855.1. Classification (NCBI taxonomy): domain Eukaryota; kingdom Metazoa; phylum Chordata; class Amphibia; order Anura; family Bufonidae; genus Bufo; species Bufo gargarizans. The sequence continues at coordinate 358,225,259 of NC_058081.1, read as the reverse complement.
AGCCATGCCAATAGTAGGCATGGCTGTGATGGCCTCTTGGGGCAAGTAGTATGACGCTTGTTGATTGGCTGCTTTGCAGCCTTTCAAAAAGCGCCAAGAAAGCGTCACAAAAGCGCGAAGAAAGCGACGAACACCGAACCCGAACCCGGACTTTTACGAAAATGTCCGGGTTCGGGTCCGTGTCACGGACACCCCAAAATTCGGTACGAACCCGAACTATACAGTTCGAGTTCGCTCATCCCTAATCACGATCAAGAACGCTTACCCGATACCCTTGATTTCTGAGCTGTTCGATCGCCTCAAAGGGGCCACGGTCTTTACCAAACTCGACCTGAGGGCGGCATATAACCTGGTAAGGATCAAGGCGGGCGATGAGTGGAAGACCGCGTTTAACACCAGGACCGGTCATTATGAATCCTTGGTTATGCCCTTTGGGTTGTGCAATGCGCCCGCAGTCTTCCAGGAATTCATCAACGATGTTTTCCGTGACCTGTTGCAGCAGTGTGTGGTGGTCTATTTGGATGACATCTTGGTATATTCTGAATCCATGGAGGCCCACATTCTGGATGTCAGACGAGTGTTGCAACGGTTACGAGAGAACAAGCTGTTCGGTAAGCTTGAGAAATGCGAATTTCACCGATCCCAGGTAACCTTCTTAGGTTACATCATTTCCGCTGAGGGGTTCTCCATGGATCCTGAGAAGGTTTCGGCTGTCTTACAGTGGCCCCAGCCCAGTGGTCTTCGTGCCCTGCAGCGCTTTTTGGGCTTCGCCAATTATTATCGGAAGTTCATCAGGGACTTTTCCATGCTAGCCAAGCCTCTCACGGATCTGACCAGGAAGGGCAGTAATCCCCAGGTCTGGTCGCCCGAGGCCATCCGAGCTTTTGAGGCTCTAAAGTCCGCCTTTGTGTCGGCTCCGATTCTGTCGCATCCCAACCCTGGGTTGCCGTTTGTCCTCGAGGTGGACGCGTCTGAGACGGGAGTAGGCGCCCTCCTGTCTCAGCGTAGAACACCAGAGGGTCCTCTGCTTCCTTGTGGGTTTTACTCCCGGAAACTGTCTTCCGCGGAGTGCAACTATCAGATTGGTGACAGGGAGTTATTGGCCATCGTGCAGGCCCTTAAAGAATGGAGGCACTTGCTCGAGGGCTCGGTGGTTCCGGTTCTCATCCTGACGGACCACAAGAATCTGACCTACCTCTCTGAGGCCAAGAGATTGACACCACGTCAGGCCAGATGGGCTCTGTTCTTGTCACGTTTTAATAACGTGGTCTCCTACCTACCTGGTTCCAAGAACATCAGAGCGGATGCCTTATCACGGCAGTACTCCGAGCTGTCCGGGGAGGAGTCGATTCCGACTTCGGTCATACCTCCGAATCAGATCCTGGCCGCCATTCGCACCAGCCTGACCTCTCCCCTGGGTGAGCAGATTTTGGCGGCTCAATCTGGTGCTCCCTCTGGGAGACCCAACAGCAGGTGTTTTGTGCCTGAGGAGTTGCGCACTCGGTTGTTGCGAACCTACCATAACTCCAAGGCCGCGGGGCATCCTGGAAAGAATCAGCTGTCCTGGGCTGTTTCACGTCTGTTCTGGTGGCCTTCTCTACGTTCCGACATCGCCGCATATGTAGCGGCATGCTCCGTTTGTGCCCAGAGTAAGTCCCCTCGGCACCTTCCGTTGGGCCTTTTGCAACCCATAGCCACCGGGGAGCGTCCATGGTCACACCTGGGGATGGATTTCATTGTGGACCTCCCTGCATCCCGAGGCCATACGGTCATTCTCATGATAGTGGATCGGTTTTCCAAAATGTGCCACTGTGTACCTCTCAAGAAGTTACCCTCTGCACAAGAGTTGGCCTCGATTTTTGCCAGGGAGGTCTTCCGGTTGCACGGTTTGCCCAAGGAGATTGTGTCGGATCGGGGGAGTCAGTTTGTGTCCAGGTTCTGGCGCGCCTTTTGCTCCCAGTTGGGGATTCATCTCTCTTTCTCATCGGCCTACCACCCTCAGTCCAATGGGGCCGCAGAACGATCCAATCAGGCCTTGGAGCAATTCCTTCGTTGCTATGTCTCCGATCACCAAGACAATTGGGTTGACCTCCTGCCTTGGGCTGAGTTTGCCAGGAACACGGCGGTGAACTCTTCCTCTGGGACGTCTCCCTTCATGGCCAATTATGGGTTCCAACCTGCCGTGTTACCGGAGGTATTCTCTCCCCAGGATATTCCGGCTGTGGAGGATCACCTTTCCGTCCTACGTGCTTCTTGGGTACAGATCCAGAGGTCCCTTGAGGTCTCTGCGCAGCGCCAGAGACTCCAGGCTGATCGCAGACGAGCGCCCGCTCCTTCCTACCAGGTCGGAGACCGCGTATGGTTGTCCACCCGCAACCTCAACCTTCGAGTGCCCACTCCCAAGCTGGCGCCTCGCTTTGTTGGTCCCTTCCGAGTGCTTCGCAGGGTAAACCCGGTAGCCTATGCCCTTGCGCTTCCTCCTGGCATGCGGATCTCCAACGTGTTTCATGTCTTCCTCTTGAAGCCACTGGTGTGTAATCGTTTCACTTCCTCGATTCCTCGGCCTCGTCCGGTCCAAGTGGGCAATCGTGAGGAGTATGAGGTGAGCAATATCCTGGACTCACGCCTGGTCCGCGGCCGGGTGCAGTTTTTGGTCCATTGGCGTGGTTATGGTCCAGAGGAGCGTTCCTGGGTTCCCTCCGCAGATGTCCATGCTCCTGCCTTGCTCCGAGCCTTCCACGCACGCTTCCCTCAGAAACCGTTCCTTACTCCGCGGAGGAGGGGCCCTTGAGGGGGAGGTACTGTCATGGTCTTACCTCCTTGCTGTTCTCCTTCGTTTGACATGTGCTGGCGGCCATCTTGGTTTCTGGGTTTCTTGTAGCCTCCCACCCTGCGGCTCCTCCTTCCCACTGGGAGGAGCTGGATGCCTAGCTCATATATATAGGAGGCCTGTGGCTTCAGTTCCCTGCTTGGTCCTCCTGTGCTCACATGCTTCTAAGACTGCTGCTGCTTCTGGTTCCTGATCCTGGCTTCGTCTGACTACCCTGCTGATTCCTGATCCTGGCTTCGTCTGACTACCCTGTTGGTTCCTGATCCTGGCTTCGTCTGACTACCCTTCTGGTTCCTGATCTCTGGTTTCGCAAGACCCTGCTTCGGTTTAGCCATCCGTTTGGACTTTTGCCTTACAGCTTTATTTTCAATAAAGCCTTCTTATTTCCACTCATCTCTTGTTGTACGTCTGGTTCATGGTTCCATGACACATCTACTGACCAAACGAATACTGCAGGCATTTAACATTTATCTGTATTACTGAAACAGCATTATACATTACATTTTAACACAGTTTACCAGGATAATGAAACTTAGGGACATTACATGACTGTTTCTTACAGAGTTTACACCTATATACAGCCTATACCTATATACAGTCTACACCTATGTACAGACTACACCATGTAGACTGTACAAATATATAGGCTGTATATAGGTATAGACTGTATATAGGTGTAGACTGTATATAGATATAGGCTGTATATACGTAAAGGCAGTATATAGTTGTAGGCTGTATATAGGTATAGGCTGTATATAGGTATATCTATCTATCTCATATCTATCTGTCTATCTATCTATCTATCTATCTATCCCACAGGGGTTATATTATTCGGCATGGTGTAACCTCCATACATTTGCTGTACAGTATAAATTATAATCCCTGTACCAGGCTGTACAATATACATTATAATCCCTGTACCATGCCATACAATATACAGTATAATCCCTACCCCATGCCATACAATATACATTATAATCCCTGCACCATGCCGTACAATATATGTTATAATCCATGCACCATGTCGTACAATATACATTATAATCCCTGCACCATGCCGTTTAATATACAGTATAACACCTATCCACTGTGGGGTTATGTTGTATATTATAGAGATAGAAGAGACGGCAAATCATAATGAGGTGGTTATTATGGGGGACTTCAACTACCCAGATATAGACTGGGAAACTGAAACTTGTATATCTCATAAAGGAAACAGGTTCTTGGCAATAACCAAAGACAATTACCTCTCCCAACTGGTTCAGGACCCGACTAGAGGGATGGCCATACTGGACTTAGTATTAACCAATAGGCCTGACAGAACAACAGACGTGCAGGTTGGGGGACACCTGGGAAATAGTGACCACAAAGTAATAACCTTCCAATTATCATTCAAGAGAGCGTTTCTACAGGGAGGAACAAAAATTCCAAACTTCAAAAAAGCGAAATTTAGCCAACTAAGAGAGGCCATAGGCCTAACTAAATGGGATAAAGTCCTCACAAATAAAAATACAGCCACAAAATGGGATATCTTTAAAAGCATCCTAAAATCTCATTGTGAGAGGTACATACCGTATGGGAATAAAAGGTTAAGGAACAAAAAGAAACCAATGTGGATAAACAGAACTGTAAAGAAAGCAATAAATGACAAAAAGAAAGCATATAAAATACTAAAACAGGAAGGTAGCACGGAAGCACAAAGGAAAAAAATAGAACATGTAAAAAACAAATAAAAGCGGCCAAACTAGAGACTGAGAGATTAATTGCCAAAGAGAGTAAAACTAACCCTAAAATGTTCTTCAATTATATAAATGTTAAAAAGTATAAATCTGAAGGTGTCGGCCCGTTAAAGAGTAATGAGGGGGGAGTCGCAGAGAGCGACGAGGAGAAAGCAAAGCTGTTAAATATTTTTTTCTCCAATGTATTCACTGAGGAAAATAAACTGTCAGATGACATGCCGAATGTTGAAATAAATTCCCCATTAAAAGTGTCCTGTCTGACCCAGGAAGAAGTGCAACAGCGACTTAAAAAGATCAAAATAGACAAATCGCCAGGACCGGATGGCATACACCCCCGTATCCTAAGGGAATTAAGTAATGTCATAGCCAGACCCTTATTTCTGATATTTGCAGATTCTATATTGACAGGGAATGTCCCGCAGGATTGGCGCATGGCAAATGTGGTGCCAATATTCAAAAAGGGTCCAAAAACAGAGCCTGGAAACTATAGGCCGGTAAGTTTAACATCTGTTGTGGGTAAACTGTTTGAAGGTTTTCTGAGAGATGCTATGTTAGAGCATCTTAACGGAAATAAGCAAATAACGCCATATCAGCATGGCTTTGTGAGGGATCGATCATGTCAAACAAATTTAATCAGTTTCTATGAGGAGGTAAGTTCTAGACTTGACAGCGGCGAATCAATGGATGTCATGTATCTGGACTTCTCCAAAGCATTTGACACTGTACCACATAAAAGGTTAGTATATAAAATGAGAATGCTCAGACTGGGAGAAAACATCTGTAAGTGGGTAAGTAACTGGCTCAATGATAGAAAACAGAGGGTGGTTATTAATGGTAAATACTCAGATTGGGTCACTGTCACTAGTGGAGTACCTCAGGGGTCAGTATTGGGCCCTATTCTCTTCAATATATTTATTAATGATCTTGTAGAAGGCTTGCATAGTAAAATATCAATTTTTGCAGATGAAACTAAACTGTGTAAAGTAATTTACACTGATGAGGACAGTATACTACTACAGAGGGATCTGGATAGATTGGAGGCTTGGGCAGATAAGTGGCAGATGAGGTTTAACACTGACAAATGTAAAGTTATGCACATGGGAAGGAATAATGCAAGTCACCCGTACTCATTAAATGGTAAAACACTCGGTAACACTGACATGGAAAAAGATCTAGGAATTTTAATAAACAGCAAACTAAGCTGCAAAAACCAGTGTCAGGCAGCTGCTGCCAAGGCAAATAAGATAATGGGTTGCATAAAAAGGGGCATAGAGGCCCATGATGAGAACATAGTCCTACCACTTTACAAATCATTAGTCAGACCACACATGGAGTACTGTGTACAGTTCTGGGCTCCAGTGAACAAAGCAGACATAGCAGAGCTGGAGAGGGTCCAGAAGAGGGCAACTAAAGTAATAACTGGAATGGGGCAACTACAGTACCCTGAAAGATTATCAAAATTAGGGTTATTCACTTTAGAAAAAAGACGACTGAGAGAAGATCTAATTAATATGTATAAATATATCAGGGGTCAGTACAGAGATCTATCCCGTCATCTATTTATTCCCAGGACGGTGACTGTGACGAGGGGACATCCTCTGCGTCTGGAGGAAAGAAGGTTTGTAGACAAACATAGAAGAGGATTCTTTACGGTAAGAGCAGTGAGACTATGGAACTCTCTGCCTGAGGAGGTGGTGATGGTGAGTACAATAAAGGAATTCAAGAGGGGCCTGGATGTATTTCTGGAGCGTAATAATATTACAGGCTATAGCTACTAGAGAGATATCGTTGATCCAGGGATTTATTCTGATTGCCTGATTGGAGTCGGGAAGGAATTTTTATTCCCCTAAAGTGAGGAAAATTGGCTTCTACCTCACAGGGGTTTTTTGCCTTCCTCTGGATCAACTTGCAGGATGACAGGCCGAACTGGATGGACAAATGTCTTTTTTCGGCCTTATGTACTATGTTACTATGGTGTATGGATTATACTGTATATTTTACTGTATGGTGTATGGATTATAATTTATATTGTACAGCATGGTGGAGGGGTTATAATGTATACTGTACAGCATGGTGCAGGGATTATAATGTATACTGTACAGCAATGCAGGGATTATAATGTATATTATATGTTATGGTGCAGGGATTATACTGTATATTACACAGCGTGGTGCAGGGATTTTAATGTATTCTGTACAGCATGGTGTAGGGATTATAATGTATATTACACAGCATGGTGTAGGGGTTATATTGTATATTGTATAGCTTGGTGTATGAACTTTACTATATATTGTACTATATGGTGCAGGGATTAGAATGTATTCTGTACAGCATGGTGTAGGAATTATACTGTATATTACACAGCATGGTGCCGGGATTATACTGTATTGTACGGGATGGTTCAGGGGTTACACTGTATGCTCTTTAATATGACAATTATCTTAGGTTTTCCTATTGCCCACACCTTTTGATGGTGCTGTGCCCAGCTCTGAGCCGACCCCGCTCACAGCTGTCAAGACTTAGAGGGAACACTGCTTGTGGACAGTTCTTCATGTGGTGTTTGGGGTTTTGATCCTCCTTATTACGGGTAATGGCTGCTGATTTGTGTGACATGATGTGATCTGCTTGGCTTTGCTGCTTGATGTGATTGTAGCAAATGCGCACAGAGCGCCCTCACGTCACCGCTACTCCCTGGGCCCCCGCATCGCCCCTGAAGCCCGCACAGCTGCCACTGCATCCCCCCGTAACGTGGATGAAAACACCCAGCAATGTTGGGGGCAATCAATAGCAGGCCACGATGGGAACAAGCCTCCCTAGCATTGCGGGTGACGCTAGAGAGGCTCATTTCCGAAACGGCCTGCTATTGGCTGCACCCCTCCACTGGGCACAAGTATTATCTGGATGCTGTGCCCGGCCATTTTTGCAGGGGCATAATAGGGGTTAGATAACCCCTTTACCCCCTAGGATACCAAAGGTTTTTTCGTTTAGTTTTTCCCCTATTTTCCTTGACCTATATCTTTTTTTATTTTTTGTTCACATAGCTATATGAGGTCCTAGTTTTTGAAGGGCGAGTTGTACTTTAATATGGCATACAATGTAGTGGGAAGCAGGCAAAAAAATTCAAAATGGGGGGGAATTGGCAAATGGGGGTGTGGCAGGGGAGGAGCTAGAAGATGGGATGGGCCATGGGGTGCTCAGTGGTGGAGTTAGGGTGCCCAATTCAGATTCTTGCTATTGGGCCCAATGATTTCTATGTACGCCGCTGATATTGAAAATAGCATTACTTCAGATCTTCAATGCTTGCAGAGCGCTGTTGCATGATGTTCCATTGAAACAAATATATACAGAAACAAATCAATTTGTATAATATTAATGAACATTTCAAAAAACATATTGTAATGCTGAACATGTTCAACATGTTCAACTGCATCATGTTTTCCTTGCTGTCTACCATCTGCTGATAATGTTCATGCTTGTTTCTACAGGACAAAGGATATCACTAATCAACTCGTTTTTTTAAAGTTAGAAATTAATATACATATTTATGGAGTCCTATTAAATAACACTGAACAATTTTCCCTTTTGTTAAGGTATTGCATTTATGTCTGGATTTAAAACCTATTTATGTTTGCAAAAGTTAAAGTTTAATGTCAAGAGGTACTGATTAGATCAGGTTAACCATATTCAAGTTACATTGCAATTTTCATCTAATTGTTCTGTATGCTTCCATGTGAAAAATAGCAAAAACACAAGTTAAATGCTTAGGCTTGTTTCACATTTGCGTTAAGCAGATCTGGCAGGCTGTTCTGGCCAGGAAGAACCTGCTGGATCTGTCACTGCTCTGTTCTGGCAGAATTCTATTCGGCCCCATTCACTATAATGGGTAGAGAAACAAATTGACTTTGATCCGAATTTCATGAAAAATTTGATTTGCCACTAAGGTGAATATCCTTGTTCTTCGCGGTAAGGGTACTTTCACAGTAGCGTTAGAAGAATCCGACAGGGGGAGGTGGAGCATGCGCCTGAAGTGAATGGCTGCTGGAAGCTCTGTCTGTGAACTCGCCCTTATAGCCTGGTAATACTAACAGATCCAAAATGGTGAAGATAGGAGGCTCTAAAGCAGGAGATACCTCAGGGCATCAAAAAACAACGATTTACAGTGGCGATATGGAGAAATTCATCAAGAAAGCTGCATCAACTTACATCGCTAGGGAGACCAAGATGGCGCCGAGCACGCCGCGCGCTGCCAGCCACAAACCGGCGGAGACAGGGAGGTGAGAATGAATCTGATACCCTCCCTATCTTCCGCAAGCACCTCAAAGAAACTCTTGTTTCCTCCCTGGCCTCAGCCCTAGAGCCACTGAGCACTGATCTTATGGCCATCAAACAAGATGTCCGGCACATAGGAAGGAGGGTGGAATCATTAGAGGACTCTCAAACTGCAATGATACAACACCAAGCAGCGGTAACACAAAGTTTACATGTGATCCAATCTAACATAAACACACTTTACAATGCTATTGAAGATCAAGATAACCGTGGGAGACGCATTAATTTGCGTCTCAGGGGTATTCAAGGATCTGTTGTCCCGGGAGACATCCCTAACACAGTAGTCCAGATTTGCTTATCTCTCCTGGGCCCATACTCAGCCTATGAAGTATTATTGGAAAGGGCTCATAGGGCTCACAGCCCAAACCAGCACCTACAGCCCCTCTGAGGGATGTTATTTGTAAATTTCGGAATTTCCCTGTGAAAGAAGCTGTACTTGCCAAAGCCAGAGACGCTAAATCTGTAAAGTGGGATAGCCATGACATCCTTATCTTTCAGGACCTCACTCAGTCAACTTTGAAGAAAAGAAGAGCCTTAAAACCCCTGACAGATTGGCTCAGAGCAAAGAATATACAATATAGGTGGCCATTTCCATTCAGACTCTCTTTTATTTATGAAGGTCTCAATGTCCATTACTCTTTTTTTGGACCTGGATAAAGTTTACGATCACTTGAAGATTAACCCACTAGATATTCAAAACTGGGATCCCATACAAGATTTGACGACTTTGCCGGAACTGCCACCGATTTGGGACAAACAACATACCCCCAAAGCCTCAAAGGAACAGGAGAGGAAATTCGAAGTCAACCCCCAGAAGACTACCGCTGGAAGAGTGAGATGAACTTGCTTTAGTGTTCCTTTAAATGAGCCTCTAAGGCAGCTAAGCCAATTTCCATAGTTGCTAGGCATCCCCCCCTCCTGATAATTCTTCCTATTCTCCTTCTAATGCTATCCTCCCGATCTTTCACAGGATCCTCAACCCATAAGATGATACATTCCATATTTACCCCCCCCCCCCCTTACTCTCCTACTTACCTCCTTACCTACTTTCTGACCTTTTATCAAACTAACCCACTCTTCATAACTTCACTTAATACTGCATATAATAATGTGGCATTGTTACTATTTGTTAAGTTCTGTTTTTGTTGTTTACTGTCAAGTAGATGCTTCTCTGAAAATACAAATACAGGTTACATGCTGGTGAGCTCCCCAATAACCACCAAAATCCTTTTCTGGGTGACCGATCAGAATTTTCACACACTGGTCTATATAGAATTCCTAGCTGGACGTGGAGCTTTGCCCTCCCCTCAAATTGAAGTGAGATGAATGATTTGATAATAGCATCATTCAATGTCAAGGGCTTTAATGCTCCTTCTAAGAGATGTCAAATACTTTCCTACATGAAAAGGAATAATTGCTCAGTTCTTTTATTACAAGAAACTCACTTCAAATTCAATCATTATCCTAATCTCTCTCACTCCAATTTCCCTCAGAGGTTTCACAGCGGATCTAACTCCTCGGCCTCTAGAGGTGTAAGTGTGGGCTTTAGGAAGGGGATACCATTTCAATATTGCTCCCATACTTAAGATGTAGAGAAGATATATATTATTAAAGGGTTTCATAGCCAATCAAATGTACACGATTATAAATATCTATGCCCCTAATACCAACCAAAAGGCTTGGTTTGAAGCCCTCTTCCCAATTATTGATGTATTCAAAGAAGGAGTTGTTATCATGGGAGGGGATTTCAACTTAACATTAGAACCTCTAATGGATTCCTCATCCCAAAAATTTTCCCTATCATATAGAGCCCTTAGTTGTATCCGTAAAATTATCCAAAATTCACATTTGATGGATGTTCGGAGAACCCTTAACCCATCTGTAAGGGATTATACCTTCTTTTCAAATGCACATGGTTCGTACCAAACATTAGATCATATTTTACTTTCCAAAGACCACCTCTGCCTTTGCTCTAAAGCAAAAATAGACTAAATCCATCTATCTGATCACTCTCCTATAATGATTTGTATTTCTACACCACAACTGCCCCCTAGATCTTATAACTGGAGACTCAATGAACAGTTGATCTCTTCAGCAGACGGTATAAGATCTTTGCAAAAACTCCTGGAGAAATTCTTTCTACTGAGCGCCAATCCAGATATTTCTCCCCAAGTGATATGGGATGCCCATAAGGCCTATATGTGGGGCCAATTTATTGGTTTAGGTTCTCAACAAAAACAAAAAAATATGGATGCACTACTATCTGAGATACAAAAGTTAGATACTCTCCATAAAAAATTCCCGGCTTGGTAAACTACAAGCAGACTTAAAAAAAAGTATTTTCTACATTCCCAATATAAATATTCGCTCACGGAGACAAAGCCTCCAAATTCATGATGAACAGGATTAAACAGAGGAAGGCACACAATTATGTTTGCAGGAACTCCAAGCCGGGAGGAGACTCGGCCTTGACAACGAATGACATAGCTCTCAAATTACAAAAGTTTTATCAATCCCTCTACAATATTCCAGGACATGAAGAAGGGGGTGATGTCCCATCTAATCTAGACTCCATAAAAATGTTCCTCCAGTCTATCTCACTCCCCAAATTAGATGAATCTCAAAGGGAGGTCCTAAGCTCTCCCTTCTCACCTGAAGAACTATTATTAGCCATAAAACAGCTCCCTAAGGGTAAGGCTCCAGCCCCAGACGGCCTTCCAGCCTCCTTATACTATCACACTTTTTGTAAAAGCCCTGCTGCCACACCTACTTAACATTTGCAACCTGTCCTTGCAAGGTAATCCTTTGTCCCTTGACATGATGAAAGCACACATGACCATCATTCCCAAAGAAGGGAAAAACCTAGCCCAATGTGCCAATTATCGTACCATTTCCTTATTGAATTTGGACCTAAAACTCTTGGCCAAAATGATGGCAAATTGCCTTTCCCCCTTTCTACCAATATTTATTCATAGAGACCAGACGGGTTTTATTATTGGAAGGAAGGGCAGGGACAACAGAATTGAAAACGCCTTGTTTCACACACAAAAAAAAAACATGCACACTAGGTAAATTCACAACTTCTCCACCTTCAAACGTGCCTTAAAAACAGATCTTTTCAGGCAGGCTCATTAAGCTACCTAAACTGACTATTCCCTGACTAAACCTTTCCCCCACCAACTTCTCTGGCCTGACTCAATCCTCTATTAGTCCCAAACCCGAAGCAGATCGTCCGACACCACTCCTGTCAGTTCAATAATGGCTCAAATCCAACTTATCGCAATCAACTACCTTGATCACCCCCAATTCCTCACAGATTGTAAGCACTTGTGAGGAGGGCCCTGACTCCTAGTGTTTCAGTTGCATATTAGCCAGTTAGTATTTTTTTCGTACATGAACTCCATGAATTTGTAAAACACTGCGGAATATGGTGACGCTATATAAATACATTTTATTATTATTCACATCCCCTAGTACTTCTAAGCACTGATGCTGAGAAGGCGTTCGATAGGGTCAGATCGGATGTCATGAATCTCATCCTTGAGATATTTGGCCTTCCAGACCCTTTCATTAGAGCGATTTTCTCTATGTATCTCAACGCATCAGCATCGGTGATTGTGAATAATACTCTCTCACCTTCCTTCCCTATCAGGAACGGAACTAGGCAGGGATGTCCACTCTCCCCTAGTGACGTCCCGAACTATTCTCCAGGCGAACAGTTCACGGCGAACATAGCTTGTTCGCGTTCCCCGCGGCGGGAAAACATGCAATGTTTGGTCCGCCCCCTATACATCATCATTGAGCAAACTTTGACCCTGTACCTCACAGTCAGCAGACACATTCCAGCCAATCAGCAGCAGACCCTTCCTCCCAGACCCCCCCCCAGTGCTCCCACCTCCTGGACAGCATCCATTTTAGATTCATTCTGAAGCTGCATTCTTAGTGAGAGGAGGGAGAGTGTAGCTGCTGCTGATTCAATAGGGAAATCATTAGCTAGGGCAGTGTTCTGTGTCCACAGACTCATCTGCTGTAAGGACAGCACCCCAAAAAGCCCTTTTTAGGGCTGGTACATCAGTCTGCTTTTGTATATATATATATATATATATATATATATATACATACATTGCAGTTGTGCCCGTGTGTGAGAGGCTGCAGGCTCAGTCACAGAAGTACTGTGTGCACACAATTCATACAGGGTGTCACAGACAATACCTTGCAGATAAAAAAATTCAATTTATATTTTTTATCTGTTATATAATCGCATTTGCAAGCCAGTGAGTGACTGTGTGGCCCACAGACAGCACTGTGTGCACACCATCCATACAGGGTGTCACAGACAATACATTGCAGATAAAAATAATTCAATTTATCTAATTTCTCTGTGATATAATCGCATTTGCAAGCCAGTGAGTGACTGTGTGGCCCACAGACAGTACTGTTTGCACACCATTCATACAGGGTGTCACAGACAATACCTTGCAGAAAAAAAAATTCAATTTATATAATATATCTGTGATATAATCGCAGTTACAAGCCAGTGAGTGACTGTGTGGCCCACAGACAGTACTGTGTGCACACCATCCATACAGGGTGTCACAGACAATACCTTGCAGATAAAAATAATTCAATTTATATTATTTCTCTGTGATATAATCACGGTTACAAGCCAGTAAGTGACTGTCTAGCCCACAGACAGTACTGTGTGCACTCCATCCATACAGGGTGTCACAGACAATACCTTGCAGATAAAAATTATTACATTTATATTATTTATCTGTGATATAATCGCGGTTACAAGCCAGTGAGTGACTGTCTGGCCCACAGACAGTACTGTGTGCACACCATCCATACAGGGTGTCAAAGACAAGACTTTGCAGATTAAAAAAAAAAACATTTTATATAATTTATCTGTGATAAAATCGCAGTTACAAGCCAGTGAGTGACTGTCTGGCCCACAGACAGCACTGTATGCACACCATCCATACAGGGTGTCACAGACAATACCTTGCAGATAAAAATAATTCAATTTATATAATTTATCTGTGATATAATCACAGTTACAAGCTAGTGAGTGACTGTCTGGCCCACAGACAGTACTGTGTGCACACCATCCATACAGGGACTCACAGACAAAAACTTGCAGATAAAAATAATTCAATTTATATTATTTCTCTGTGATATATTCGCAGTTACAAGCCAGTGAGTGACTGTGTGGCGCACAGACAGTACTGTGTGCACACCATCCATACAGGGTGTCACAGACAATACCTTGCAAATAAAAAAAAAATCTATTTATATAATTTATCTGTGATATAATAGCAATTACAAGCCAGTGAGTGACTGTCTGGCCCACAGACAGTACTGTGTGCACACCATCCATACAGGGTGTCACAGACAATACCTTGCAGATAAAAATAATTACATTTATATAATTTATCTGTGATATAATTGCAGTTACAAGCCAGTGAGTGACTGTCTGGCCCACAGACAGCACTGTGTGCACACCATCCATACAGGGTGTCACAGACAATACCTTGCAGATAAAAATTATTACATTTATATTATTTATCTGTGATATAATCGCGGTTACAAGCCAGTGAGTGACTGTCTGGCCTACAGACAGTACTGTGTGCACACCATCCATACAGGGTGTCACAGACAAGACTTTGCAGATTAAAAAAAAAATCATTTTATATAATTTATCTGTGATAAAATCACAGTTACAAGCCAGTGAGTGACTGTCTGGCCCACAGACAGCACTGTATGCACACCATCCATACAGGGTGTCACAGACAATACTTTGCATATAAAAAAAATTTAATTTATCTAATTTATCTGTGATATAATCGCAGTTACAAGCCAGTGAGTGACTGTCTAGCCCACAGACAGTACTGTGTGCACACCATCCATGCAGGGTGTCACAGACAATACCTTGCAGATGAAAAACATTTTTTTTATATAATTTATATGTGATATAATCACAGTTACAAGCCAGTGAGTGACTGTCTGGCCCACAGACAGTACTGTGTGCACACCATCCATACAGGGTGTCACAGACAATACTTTGCAGATACATTTTTTTTTTAAATTATATTATTTCTCTGTGATATACTTGCATTTGCAAGCCAGTGAGTGACTATGTGGCCCACAGACAGTACTGTGTGCACACCATCCATACAGGGTGTCACAGACAATACCTTGCAGATAAAAATAATTCAATTTATATAATTTATCTGTGATATAATCGCATTTGCAAGCCAGTGAATGACTGTGTGGCCTACAGATAGTACTGTGTGCACACCATTCATACAGGTTTTCACAGACAATACTTTGCAGATCATTTTTTTATTTTTTATATAATTTATCTGTGATATAATCGCGGTTACAAGCCAGTGAGTGACTCTCTGGCCCACAGACAGTACTTTGTTGCACGCCATTCATACAGGGTGTCACAGACAAGACTGTGCAGATAAAAAAAAAAATTAAATTTATCTCATTTATCTGTAATATAATCGCAGTTACAAGCCAGTGAGTGACTGTCTGGCCCACAGACAGTGCTGTGTGCACTCCATCCATACAGGGTGTCACAGACAATTCCTTGCAGATAAAAATAATTCAATTCATATTATTTCTCTGTGATATAATTGCATTTGCAAGTCAGTGAATGACTGTGTACCACAGACAGTACTGTGTGCACACCATTCATACAGGGTGTCACAGACAATACTTTGCAGATACATTTTTTTTTTAAATTATATTATTTCTCTGTGATATACTTGCATTTGCAAGCCAGTGAGTGACTATGTGGCCCACAGACAGTACTATGTGCACACCATCCATACAGGGTGTCACAGACAATACCTTGCAGATAAAAATAATTCAATTTATATAATTTATCTGTTATATAATTGCATTTACAAGCCAGTGAGTGACTGTCTGGCCCACAGACAGTACTGTGTGCACACCATCCATACAGGGTGTCACAGACAATACCTTGCAGATAAAAATAATTCAATTTATCTAATTTATCTGTGATATAATCCCAGTTACAAGCCAGTGAGTGACTGTGTGGCCCACAGACAGTACTGTGTGCACACCATCCATACAGGGTCTCACAGACAATACCTTGCAGATAAATTATTTTTTATTTATATTATTTTTCTGTGATATAATCGCATTTGCAAGTCAGTGAGTAACTGTGTGGCCCACGGACAGTACTGTCTGCACACCATCCATACAGGGTGTCACAGACAATACCTTGCAGATAAAAAAAATTCAATTTATATTATTTCTCTGTGATATAATCGCAGTTGCAAGCCAGTGTGTGTCAGGCCCACACAGACTGTACTGTGCCCACTGCTTACCACTTATATAGGGTGGCACAGTACCTTGCACGCATAGTACCACTTATCTAAAAAAAAATGACAGGCAGAGGTAGACCACCCCGCAGGGGCCATCGTGGCTGTGGTGCTGTGATTTCCACTGGCCCTGGAATAATGCCTAGTGTTCAGAGGCCACATACCCTGAACTCAAAACATTTGGAGAAAATAGTTGACTGGCTTACACAGGACGCCCAATCTTCAACAGCTTCCGCTAAGAACCTTGACGCACCATCCTTCTCCAGCTCAGCTTTGGTCACCTGCTCTCAAGTTACCACTCTCCCACACGCCGCCGCCACCACCACCACTACCACCACAGCCACCATAGCAGCTTCACTTGATCCCTCAGTGGGGGATACGTTTGACTAACAAAATGCCTGATTACATTCCATGGCCTCAAAATGGTCCCCACACTGCTGTATTTAATGTCTGCATACCGGATGACTTTCGTGAATCCTCCACCACCAACTAGGGTTCAAGCCGCAATGTTTTAGTCACCTTTCTGCCTGGAAAAAATAAATTTTTCTGGCCGCTGCTACAGCTGCGGCTGCAACAATACCTAATTTTTCAGGCATGTGTACATGCCTAATTTTTCTGGCCTCTGATGCTGCACTGTGGCTGCAAAAACAAAACAACAAAAAAAGGCACATACATGTGTCAATTCCCCTTCGTGATCGGTACCTTGTTGTGGTGAAGGGGCTTGCATATCACAATGAAGCGATCATCACCTCTATAAGTGTGTTGGCAATGTTGCCACACCCCAGATGATAAGGCCGTTGCTTCATTATGATCATACTAAAAGCGATCGGCTGGATAATTTTTCATAGAAAAAACATTAATTTTCATTTTTTTATTTTTTATTATTGTATGGGTTTTTAATACATAAAATAAAAAAAATCATAATAAAGTCTCTTAATAGTTTATTAGAAAGAATGCAGACAATTTAAAAAATCCCCATCAATTCCAATACAAAGCAAGTACAGAGCTCAGAACTAAATAATGGTTAGTTAATTCGACAATGGTTAATCAATTCGACACACGTCCCTGGATAGGGGATGTAACAGAGATTAAACTGATAGGAATAGTACTAGTTAAGACACCACTCATATAGGGTCAGGGTGTCACAGCACATTGCTCCGTGCACGCGCAGTGCCCCAACTTGGGAGTAAGAGAACCGACCAAGCTGCTTTTTCCATCTCCCGGTTCCTAAAATCAATTCAGTTGGTGTATCAGAGTATGGTCTATCACTGTGAAGGCAGTCAAAGGTACCCGGCCTACATTTTTTTTCACAAAAGGCAATCCCTGATATGGGACGTAACAGGGATTAAACTGATGAGAAGAGAACTACAGAAAATACCACTCATATCTGGTGTGACAGTAAATTGCACGATGGCAGACGCAGTGAGCGTGGATTAAAACAAAGGGGAGGGAGCCAGCGTTTTTTAAACCATCTCCCCGTTCGAAAAATCAATTCAATAAATGGACCCCAGATTGGAGACGTAACAAGGATTAAACTGATGAGAAGAGAACTACAGAAAATACAACTCATATCGAGTGTGACAGTAAATTGCACGGCGCAGACGCAGTGACCGTGGATTCAAAGGGGAGGGAGCCAGCGTTTTTTTAACCATATCCCCGTTCAAAAAATCTATTCAATAAATGGACCCAGATTGGGGATGTAACAGGGATTAAACTGATGAGAATAGTACTACAGAAAATACCACTCATATCGGGTGTGACAGTAAATTGCACGGCGCAGACGCAGTGACTGTGGATTAAAACAAAGGGGAGGGAGCCAGCTTTTTTTTAACCATCTCCCTGTTCAAAAAAAATCAATTCAATAAATGGACCCCAGATTGGGGACATAACAAGGATTAAACTGATGAGAAGAGAACTACAGAAAATACCACTCATTTTGGGTGTGACAGTAAATTGCACAGCGCAGACGCAGTGACCGTGGATTGAAACAAAGGGGAGGGAGCCAGCGTTTTTTTAACCATCTCCCTGTTAGAAAAATCAATTCAATTCACCTTTCGGGGGCTCTTGGTGTTGTACGTGGCTGGGTGGAGGAAGAAACCTTCAATGACAACAACGGGACATGGCTAGCTTGGTATCCAACCTTATGCAAATGGGGAGTTTGCTGTTGGGAAAATGGACTGTTTGCGGTTGTTTGCGGTGCATTAAAAGGGGAGTTTGGTCTGTCAATGTCTGTGAAGCGGGCGTAACCCTTACACTACCTGAACGATACAACATCATACCTGATCGTATACACACACTGGATGTTTTAAACCACGTTGTTCAAAAATTTTTGGGCTTGTTAGGTGATTTATGCCCTTTATGGATTAAAACCCAACTCTGCGTCAACTATGTAATTTTCCATGGGAGTTTTGCCATGGATCCCCCTCCGACATGCCACAGTCCAGGTGTTAGTCCCCTTAAAACAACTTTTCCATCACTACTATGGCTAGAAAAAGTCCCTGTGGGTTTTAAAATTCGCCTGCCTATTGAAGTCAATTCGCGAACATTTGCAGAAACTCGCATTTGCCATTCGCGAACGGAACATTTTATGTTCGTGACATCTCTACTCTCCCCCCTAGTTTTCGTGATGATCATGGAACCATTACTCCAAGCTATCCGCCAAGAAAACAAGATAGCGGGTATCAAACTAGGAAATCAGGAACACAAGGTGGCGGCCGATGACCTTATAGTAATAACGATAAACCCGAAAACCTATCTACCCCTTATCTATGACCTGTTGGGGAGATTTGTCCCTATATCCAACTTCAAAATTAATATGAAAAATTCAAATGTCTTGTGCACTGGTCTTAGCACATCGACAAGATTAGACCTAAATATTCCCCTTACAATTGGGATGCTCCCTATCTAACATACTTAGGGATCAAGATTTCCTCGGACACACACAAACTTTTTCACCTTAATTATATTCCACTGCTACAATCTATGCAAGAACAATTGTCCAAGCTGCATTCTCCTACGCTATCATGGTTTGGACGCAAAAATATGGTCACATCATTAGTACTTCCCAGACTGAACTATCTTCAGCAAGTTCTACCTCTCCCTGTCCCCAAATCTTACTGTATAACTCTAACTAAGCATATAAGAACTTTTATATGGGATAAAAAGAAACCCCATTTGGCCATAAATGTCCTTCAGAGACCTAGGACATTTGGAGGTATGGGTCTACCTGAACCACCACTCTACAATAAAGCTATCCTTCTGACACAAGTCTTAGATTGGTTTAGACCAGGCATCCTCAAACTGCGGCCCTCCAGCTGTTGCAAAACTACAACTCCCAACATGCCCGAACAGCCTACAGCTATCAGCCTACAGCAGGGCATTGTGGGAATTGTAGTTTTACAACAGCTGGTGGGCCGCAGTTTGAGGATGCCTGGTTTAGACAAACGCCTTATAGATCTTGGGTTGAGATGGAGGCATTACTTTTGCAATCAACTTTCAGAGGCCTACTGGCTGAAACCCAAAACAAACTCGTCAATACACAAAACCTCAGCCCAACAGTTAAAGCCACTCTTGAGGCATGGAGATGGTTCGAAAACCCATCCTATGGAATCCCACTACCCTCCCCTCTTATACAAATCAGAGACTTGATTGATTTAGCCCCAAATTGAATTGAAACAAAGACTTAAGGCCTCGATTCGAAGCTCCAAGATTTCTGTCCTCTCTTTGTTCAATGAGAATGGGAGGGTGTTGGGAGACAAAACTTTATTTTCTGTGTTTTCCAGTTCTAGAGCTTATCCCTTCCTTATCTCATTTCTCCACTCATACATTTTTTAAACATGTCCCATATCAGTCACTAATCAGACCACTCACATGGTTCGAAAGCTTGGTGAGCAGTCACACTCCCCCAGCTAAACTGATCTTACAACTTTACAAAAGACTCAGCTGCCCAATTAAGATGTCAAAGCCAGATTTTATTGGGCTTTGGGAAAGGGACTTGAAGGTTTCATTCTCCTCTGGAGATCAATATCATCTATACCTGGAGCCTCATATTTCTTTGCGATGCATGAGGATACAGGAAAATGGGTATAAGGTTCTTACGAGATGGTACAAGTCACCAGACATCACCTGTAGGTATGATGGGAAGGGATCGGATGTCTGCTGGCGCTGTGGAGGGGAAAAAGGAACTTTTTATCATATATGGTAGACATGTCCATTAATTAACAAATAGGGGAAAGAGATTTTTGATAGAAGCAATATGATATGTAAAACATCTGTGCCTATCTCACCCCAATTAGCTCTTTTAAGACTGCCTTCCCCGACACAGAAGCCAGGGCTCCAATCTTATTCATGAAACTTATGGTGTGGTCCGCCTTCCGGTGCCTCAATGTTGGCTTTCGTCCTCCCTCCCTCCCACCAAACTTTGGATTAATAAAGTAGATACTTTGTACCGATTTGAAGAAATAGCTGCTTGGGAAAACCGGACTTACACAAAATTTAGAGAAAGGTGGAGGAAATGGGAAGATTATAGAAAATTTAAAAGATGATGAGATTTAGTTTTGGCTACTCAGACCTGGAAACTATATTATTGCTGTAAACAGCTGTAACATCTACTTTCTTTTCTTTGTTTTTTGTACAGCTTTTGTTTATATATACTGTATGGCATGTTTATCTATATGCACTCTTTGATTTTTCAATAACAAAAATTAAAAATTAAAAAAAGAAGAATCAGGCAGGCAGTTCCTTTGCGGATCCGTCTGACAAATGCATTGCAAAACCGGATCTGTCTCTCCGGTGTCATCCGGAAAAATGTATCCGGTATTTATTTATTTTTCACAGATTTAAAGGTCTGTGCATGCTCAGATCAGGAAATCAGATCCGTTTTTCTGGAACACTTGGTACTGGAACCGGCATTAATACATTTCAGTGGAAATTAATGCTGCATTCGCCATTCCGGTAAGTGTTCCAGAATTTTGGCCGGAGAAAATACCGCAGCATGCGGTATATCATTGACAAATTGCATTCGTTAAGACATACAGTCATGGCCATAAATGTTGGCATTTTCAAGAAAATGAAGTATAGAAAAGTGTTGCAGTAACACATGTTTTGCTATACACATGTTTATTCCCATTGTGTGTATTGGAACAAAACCAAAAAAGGGAGGAAAAAAAAGCAAATTGGACATAATGTCACACCAAACTCCAAAAAAGAGCTGGACAATATTATTGGCACCCTTAACTTAATATTTGGTTGCACACTATGATGAATACCACACCTCGTGCCCGCTTGACGTCAACTACGTCGAGCTCATGAGAGAGGTATTGTTCCTGGTTACCATAAACGTGACGTTACGCCCTCCGGGAGTAGCAGGTAAGGTCAGGTTGGTACAGTTTACACACACACCTTTATGTCCACGCGGGCACAGAGAGGCAGCAAGCTGAGAGAGCCTTTTCACTGCCGCAGTGAAAACAGCACTGTCTCAGCCTGGGAAATCTGCCACCAGCTTCTCGTTTAATATAAGCCCGGTCCACTAACGGGATTATATAGGGTGAAAAACCAACCCGCGGTAGCTTATAACTAGGCCGAAACACTGACGTGGGGATTCGTGATCGAGATGCCAGATAGCACAAGATTAAATTGTATATTTAATCGCCGTAAGGGCACATGAGATATAACACAATATGCATGGTGGTCTGAGGTTAAAGATAGAGAGATGTTATCGCTGCCCTGCAAAATGTTAGATTGTCAGATTTATTATGAGAAAGAATTATCTGGTCCAATTCCTTCATGAAATTCCATTTGATGGAATGTTTCAAGGAAGTGTCCCTTATTATGTCTAGAATAGAAATTAGGTTTACAGTCATGCGCTGATCAACTTCCCAATCAACATTTAGGAGAGCTAATCAGCTAGACTAGCAGGGAAATATTAGCCAACGTGCTGTGGAACTACTACTTCTGCCACCCGCCCCTTGCTATTTCCTGACCTGACTGTGACTGGGGAACCACCAGAGCAGTCTTACCCTCCAGACACCAGTCACCCTCACCTGTGCTGCAGAGAGAGGTACTCAACCTCCAGGCTGCATGTAACGATCTGCCCTGTCCTGCCTGGCGCTCTGCTACACAGACAGCAAGCTACAGTGGAGTGCACAGTAAGTGAGCACAGAAGCAGTGCACTGCAACTTTAAATTAAAAGTTCATGGGTTGGGGGCTGTCTATTACCCAGAACATGCACATCTTATGGAATGTGTATGCAGAGACCTTGAGCAATTTCATGAGGGCACTATCCAATAGAAGCTGCACACAGGCCCAGTTCATAAGGGAGAGGAGGGCTGTTAGGACACAGAAGAGCAGACACAGTTCATAAGGGGAGGGGGGCTATGGTGGCACTGGTACACTATTGTGCCAGTGCCTCCATAGCTCCCCTTATGAGCTGTGCATGCTGTCTACTCTTCTATGCTGCGTTTGTGTGTCATCAGCCCTCCCCCTTTATGAACTGTGCCCGTGTGAAGCTTCTAGTAGATAGTGCCCTCATGAAATTGCTTATTTTTCAGGTTTAACAACAGGTGTATATAATCCATCTGCTTTTGATAATTAGCAAATTAATAGCATATTTAACAGAGCATAAGCTCCACATTTCTGCATCATCAACATTCTGGGTAATAGTGTGTCAGCGCCACCATAAGCCCCCTTATGAACTGTGCTTGTTCGCTGCTCTGCTGCTTATTGTATACTGTGACGCTATGTAATAAGCAGAACAGCATCAGCAGGCACAGTTTATGGGGGTACTGTATAGAAGTGACACACTGTATAAGGGCTCATTCACATGAGTGTAATGGATTAGTGCCTGTATTGCAGACCATAACCACTTTTTGCAGAGAGGAGCATGGATCAGAAGCACTTCCGTGGAATATGGGGTATGTATCTTCGCAATGCAAAAAGATAGAACATGTTCTATCTTTGGCCGTATGTTGCAGATTGTGGACCCATTCAAGTTGATGGGTTCGTATCTGCAAACTGAGTGCACACAGCCGGTATTCGTGCATTGCAGACCACTATTTGTGGTCCACTGAGTCATTACACTCGTGTGCATGAGCCCTAATAAGCAGCAGGCACAGACAGTTAATTGGGTAAGATTATGTGCACACTTGCAATCTAATTTTCGTATTCTGTTCTAGCATTGGAGCAGAATTAACCGATTCGTCGGATCCAGCATGTGCAGAACACCACTGGCACTGATTGGATCTCGTTCACCATAATGGGATCCGTTGGGTTCAAACGTGATGAGGATTTACATTTTGATAGCATTTTTCAAGATGAAAAACAGCGGTCTTCATTCTTTATTTTTGCCAGAATCTGCGATGGAGGCTCCTGCCAGGACCTCTGCTGCAGATGCGCACATAGCCTGAGGGAGTGCTATGGGTGACCAAAAAAAAACTGCCGCTGCAGGGCAATTAATGCGTGGACAGATAGGTTAGCAGACACAGTTTAAGGGCGCATTCACATAAATGTGGTTTGGTTCCGCGGCTCAAATGCGACCCATTTACTTCAATGGGGCCGCAAAAAATGTGATCAGCACTCCATGTAATGTCCGCATCCGTTGCTCTGTTCCGTGGCTCCACAAAAATTATAGATCATGTCCTATTCTTGTCCGTTTTACAGACAAGAATAGTCATTTCTATAATGGGCCGCCCGTCCTGTTCCGCAAATTGGATCCGCAATTTGCGGATCGCAAAACATGGCATGTTCATGAACATGAGCCCTAAGGGGGAGTGGGGTCCATGATGGGGTCGGGGGAAAGGCTCCTATTAAGAACTGGGACTTGCTGTGAATGAATGGCTGGGTGATAGTTGACTAGATTGAAGTCCATGGTGAAGGAGAAAAGACAGACCTGAAGGGGGAGTTGTTTGATAGGAAGATTGCATTGAATGGTATTGGTGGGGGTGCTGTTGGAAGCAGGGAGGTGTCAGTCCAGAGAAGGAAATACTCTGTAGAGAAGAAGGGGGTTGTCTGAGTTTAAAAAAATAGTAATAATAAAGTGGCCGGATAACCTTTGCCTTATATAGTCAATTGTAGGCTAAATTAGATTTATATATGTTATATATTTTTTTGTAATTGTAAAAAATGTATGGCACAAAATAAATGTGTAATTACAATATATATATATATATATATATAGAGAGAGAGAGAGAGAAAACTAACATAGTAAAAACCTTTGTGCACCCTCAAACTGGGATCGCATATCGGATACAACATTATCTGACCTGCGATTCCAGCCATGTCATTTATGCAATTGTATGTCCTTGCAATTTGGTTTATGTCGGTGAGACGACTACCGACTTTAAGTCACGTCTTAACAACCACCAACTTAGGCCTCATGCACACGGACGTCCGCAAAAACGGTTTCCGTTGTTCCGTGATACGTGTCCGTTTTTTCTTCCGTGGGTCTTCCTTGATTTTTGGAATCGCCTTTGAAATGATAGGAAAAAACGGACACGGATCACGGACACAGATCACGGACGCGGATGACAATCTTGTGTGCATCCGTGATTTTTCACAAACCCATTGACTTGAATGGGTCCGTGAACCATTGGCCGTAAAAAAAATAGGACAGGTCTTATTTTTTTCACGGCCACGGATGACGGATGCGGCTGCCAAACGGTGCATTTTCAGATTTTTCCACAGACCCATTGAAAGTCAATGGGTCCGTGAAAAAAAACAGAAAACGGCACAACGGCCACGGATGCACACAACGGTTGTGTGCATGAGGCCTTATATAAGGAAAAAACTACTTGACTAGTGTCAAAACACTTTGTTAATTTCAAACATACAGAAAAAGACCTGAAATGTTGTATTATTGATTTTGTACCAATGCCTAGGAGAGGTGGTAACAGAACTAATCTTTTGAAAAAAAGGGAGTTAAAATGGATCTACACACTGAATTCCCTTAAACCTGTCTGAATGTAGACTACAAAATTGGGGTTGGCTAGGTTTTTGGCTTGCCCTCTTCCCGCATACTATGATGTCGACTGTACCTGTGTAGATTTTGTGAATTGTTTGTACTGGGCAAAATACATGTTCTTTATGAATTTTCAAGTTTTTAACTATTGTCTATTTTTCAAATTTTTTATTTAGATGGTATGCCACGGAGTATGGAGAGAGGAAGTTTGAGGCTGCACTTGTGTATGGCGCGCGGCCATAATGTGTAGAGGACGTTTGTTCATTTAATTCTCTTTTACATTTAGTGTTTTTCCGGTTACAGTCTGGTATTCACATGGCAGGTGGCTGTGAGGAGAACCCTCTCAAAAGGGTGCTGATAGGTGGGTTATGATCATTGATGCAATGCGACCCTGCACTAACGTGTAGATGCGCAGTTGATCTGTGGTCACGGATGGAGGCTCCACCTCTATAATGTTGTGGTGGCCTTTATCCGATCCCACTTAGCCACTTATTTTGTTATATGGCACGGATCCTGAGTGTATCAGACTGAACTGTCACTTTTCCCGCATCTAAAATGGCCGAATTAACATCAGCGAATTAACATCAGGGCTGAATGGCGCAGGTGCAACATGACGACTGCGGTGAAATCCGGAAGCAAGAAATATACGTCATTCAGACATGCGCAGTTGCGCTTTAGGCACGCCAGACTGCACGAGTCATCATGGATGGCAGCCATTCATCCTTTTTTCCTCCTTCACCCTCCGTCTGCAATACCATCTAGTAAGCACTTGGCACTTTATATTATTGATTACAGCTGGCACAGTTAATGACATGAATATCAATTATATGTTTATGCATTAATTTTTACACAGAATGGAATCATGAATGCATTTTGTTATATGGATATGGACAATATGATCATGATCACTGATTGTTTTGGTCACACTTCACCATTATGTTTTTGTAGTGTATTTTTTATATGATTATTTATTAATTGTAATGAATTGAACACACATGTTCCATAAATTGTTATGATTCAGCACAACACTATATATGTTTAGCACTTTGTCTGTACACACTGCTTGAGGAAGGCTCCTGTATATAGCCGAAACGTCACATGACCTCTTTGGGTAAATAAAGTATTTTTGCTATTTTTTATTTCTTGGAGTGCTGCCCATTTTTATATTTTTATATATATATATATATTTATATATATGTATATATAAAATCATACTTCTGATATATATGAATGCATAATATGTGGGAAACTACTACTGATGTTTTAGCCATAATTAGTGATGGACGAAAATCGGCCGACACTGTTTGCGAATGCAATTGCGCAAACGCATTCCAATGTTCGCAAACCACAAGTTCGCTGCGGGCTCCATTCACTTTAATGGCAGGCGAACCTGCAAAACCTTCAAGTCATATTTGCTGCCACAAAATACTTACTAGAAGAGCACAAATAGTACCACAACATTGTATAGCACAAATAGCACAAATAGTACCACAACAGTGACATACTAGAGGGGGATCAATGACAAAAATTCACACAGAAAATATGTATTTTAATCAGAAGCCATTTTTATGTGTCTTAAAGGGAAATTCTCAAAAATGTGTCTGCTGGAGCCTAGAATTTTTTTTATTTTAAACAAAGGGAGTACTGGCCCTAAAAATTAGGCATTCAGCTGACATTAAAGAACTAGTGATTATGAGGCTTGAAGTACATTATGTGGTCAATGGATAAAAATGTTACTGTAGCCCACTGGAGTACAGGCTAGTAATGAGCGAGCATGCTCGGCCGAATACTGGTTCGGCTCGAGTATCGCTATGCTCGCACATGGTGGTCCAAGTACTGCACGCTCGAGCGCCATGCTCGAGTCTCCTACCCGCAAGTTTCGCGTTAAGCAGCCAGTAAAGGTGCAGGTAAGTACTGCCCTCACTGTAATGCCAGTTGCCATGTTGGCTGCTGGAATTACAGTGATTGGCTGGCCGGAATGCATCATCGGGTGCTATATATATGTAGCTGGCCAGTTAAGACTTGTCCTAGTTTGCTAATGTACCTAATATGTGTATACAGCTAAACCTGCTAATAATCTTAATACAGTTCCTATGTTTATGTGTTAAAGACAAAAGCAGAGTTATTTACTGTGACATCATGTTTTGGATGTTATATAACTGTTATATTTTGTGTTCACAGAAGCAGAAAAAGATAATATGCCTTTAAGAATCATTTTGTAATGTAAGGTAAACTCAGTGATACAGCAAAAAAATAAAAACATAAAGCATAGTGTTAATCTGTTGTTGCTGGGCAGAAGTCTAGACAAATCATAGACAGCCTCCCACACAGCCTGTCTGGGAATTCCCCTAGCAGGAGCTGCTAGAATCATTATTTACTAGAGACAGAAGCTGAAGAGACATTCACTCCACTGAGAGCTGTATTTTTATGGAAGCAGACAGGCCAAAATAGGTATTTAAAAAAGTTATATAATGTTCCTACTGTTAGTATAGTTATTAGAACTGTATACTGAGCCAGTTATGCGTGATTTCTTACAGTTCGACCAAATTCAATTGCAAATACAAATTTCAAGCTACAAATTGCAAGCTGCAATTGCAAACTACAAAGTTCACAATTCAAATTCCATATTGCAATCCAAATTGCATACAACCATACAAAATCATACTCAACCAATCTGCAAATAGTTACTGCTAACTGCATATAACTGCTAACTGCAAATTGCGACCAAATTTAGCAAGTGAACTATTAGTTAGACCTCTGATATACCTCTAATAGAGATCATAAGGTGCCTAAATAACTTAAAATGAGAGTACAGATACTCAAGAGAGAAATATATCCACCATTTTATTTTGAATGACAAGATTGAACAGTTGAACCACCATCTTAATCATACTGCCATTTTGTGATATCTTTTTAACACATGTTATGTACATGGACTATCTGCTGCGGAGGTGGCAGTGTTAAATGAAGAAAAGTTGAAGTTAATAAAGAAGTTATTTAAAGCATTTGGTGTGCTCTTTAAACCTACTGTTTCCATAGAACGGCGCTAGAGAAATTACATAGTAATAGACAGTCTGGTTAGACTAAAAGTCAGAGATATCAAATTGCTTCTAATGCCACAGCGCAAAAGGCACTTCATACTGCTGTGTCCGCCACAATATAGCACCCGATGACACGTGCTCAGATCAGTCATAGTCAGGGAGAGCAGGGCGTAGGAAGGGGAAAGACAGTGTAGGGAGCGAAATTCACAGTTTTTATTCTAAGAAAGCTTTTCAAAGACCCAAAAGTCCTTTTAAGGACTACTGTGTGTGTGTTTTAGAGCAGCAATATATTTTTACCTGCGCTAAATTAATCAGTCTCAGGGACATCCGTGCTGAGGAAGTGACAGATAAATTTGCTGTTTTTACTACCAAAAGCTTTTTTTAAAAAAACAAAGTTCTTAAAAGGACTACTGTGTGTGTGTGTGTTTGACAGCAGCAAGATACTCTTCTTTAATACCTATTAATGATATATACTGTACATCAAGCATGTCAAACTCAAAGGCTAACATGGGCCAAAAAAACTAAATTTAAGTTTATGTGGGCCGCATCAAAAAAAATAAATATTTTTTACAATATAATGCAGACGGATACATTCTGAACGGATCCACCGTCTGCATTATATGAGCGGATCCGTCTCAGACGAATCCGCTCTGAACGCAAGTGTGAAAGTAGCCTTAGGGGTGAGAACCTGGGATCTTTCATCCCTTGTTCTATTCAGCTCTATCAGGGTGAATAGGACTTCACACTGTCCCTGCTGCTCTGTGCCTTGTGCACACAGCATCAGGGATGTTACCATGGCAACCAGGGCTTCTGTAGCGTCCTGGCTGCCATGGTAACTGATCGGAGCCCCAGGCTTACACAGCTGGGGCTCCGATCAGAAGCTGCCACTGCACCACCAATGAGGGGGAGGGGAGAGGTCCCTGTGGCCACTGCCACCAATGATTTTAATACTGGGGGGGTTGAGAGGGGCTGGCGCACTGTGCCACCAATGATTTTAATGGGATGGGGGGTTGAGGGGGGGGCACACTGCACCACCAATGATAAATTACCTCTTTATACAGGAGGCTGGTACTGGCAGATCAGCAGTTAACCCCTCAGGTGCAGCACCTAAGGGGTTAACTGCCTCTGATCGCAGCTCCCTGTCAGCGGCAGGGTGCCGGCAATGCGATTCTGCTGCCGGCACCCGCCTCCTGTATTGTGTTAAAGACTGACTTTCACTATCAGGCCACACAGAGCGGCGCCCAGCGATGTCTCAGCACTCACCATTAGTCCTGGGCGCAGGAGGAGACATCAGCTTCACTTGTGGGCGTTCCTTCTTCCTGGCTGTAGCGCTGTCCAATCGCAGCGCAGGGAGAAGGAACGCCCACTAGTGAAGCTGATGTCTCCTCCCATCGCTCCGATAGTAATCAGCAGCATGTGGAGCAGGAGAGGAGACAGTAATGGGGCACTGCGGGCGAACGGAGCGGCGCCCAGGACTAATGGTGAGTGCTGAGACATCGCTGGGCGCCGCTCTGTGTGGGAAATGGGAATAGTCCTATCATTGGTGGCTCAGTGCGCCCGCCCCTCCTCCGCCCCTCTCTCCTCATTGGTGGCGCAGTGCTCCCGCCCCTCCTCCCCCCCTCTCTTCTCATTGGTGGCAGCGGCAGCAGCACAGGGGGAGGGAGGACAGCTTCCTTCTCCCTGTGCTGCTGAGAGAACATGAGTGCGCCGATAGCAGCGCGCTCATGTTCAGAGATACTAGACTGCCGGGCCGCATGTTTGACACCCATGCTGTACATCATCCACAGACTGTCTTTTTGCGTAAATTCAAATAATCAGCGCCACATTTATTGTCTACAGTATGCGTTTAATACACATCCGTGACATATACAGTACTCCATCTACAAACTGTTCTTTTTTAGCGTAAATTAAAACAATATGGGCCTAATCTAGTGTCTATAGTGTGTGCCTTTCAGTTTCTATGACATATACAGTACACCATCCGAAAACAGTTTCTTTAGGGCAAATTTAACTAATCTGGGCCTAATTTAGTGTTCATAATCTGTGGTGTTTTGTAACCAATACTGTGCTACATCAGAAAACAGTGTCTGTATTGCAAATTCCAATAATCTGAACCTAATATAGTATCCATATTCTGTGGTGTTCTGTGACATATACGGTCCTGCATCTGAAAACTGTGTCTGTATCTCAAATTTTAATAATCTGGGCCTAATATAGTGTCCATAATTAGGGTTGAGAAAGAGATGGGTTTTGTTCCTCTATGTGTATGTGGTGTGAATATTCTGTTGTACACATTTTTGTGTAGTACTCATTTTTCTCCACTAGATGGTCGCAAAACAGATGTATGAGCCATGTGTGCATTCTTTGTTTCAAGGTCAAGGGGGAAGGGGGAACAATGTGGATTACATTGCAGTTTTCACAACTACCTATGAACTCAGAGTTGAAGTTGCTGAAACCACTTCTATCAGGTTAAGGAGCCAATAGTCTCTTCTTAAGGAGCACCACTTTTGTGATATCATGCCTGCTATATAAGTCAATGTAATGTAAATAAAGTTGCTCTCTTCTACCATGGCTAAGGGGGATGAGAAGATGCTTTAATGAAACCACCTAGTGTGTCTGGTCTCATTGTGAAAGCAGTATGATACGTACATACTTATACTTCTAACTGATTTGGCACCACACAAACAAGAGGAGAAGCGCATGAATTGCACTGACAAAATGGCATCTCCTGGGTGGGCAGACAGCTTAAGTAACTTCCGATTCAAACACCACGAGAGCGACTTAAACTGAACCATCAGACGAGATTACATGCTGGCAAGGTAAGAAAGCTTTATTTCTTATTTCTCTTTTGAAACTTCTGCTTTTGTGGGTTCTCAAGAGTTGAATTGGTGTTATCGCGATAGAAGGGTTCAAATTATAGCTGATCTGTCCGTTAGAGCGAAATAACCCGTTTGAGTATTCCTTCTTTGTGTTGCTTATCATGCTGTATTAACGTGCTGAGCAGAACAGAAGTTGTTAGACAGCTGAGTCGGATATCCGTGACAGAGAATTTTATCCCAGCCAAGCTCTAACAAGAGTCTTGGGGATAGGGTTAACATCAATTATCATAGGCGATTGGATGTTATTAAGATTTTGTATCCCGTTGAATGGACCAGGGGTCTTCATCAAGAGATATTGTGGGCTCGATACTATTATATATCGTTTGATCTGTGTGCAACTGCACTTAAGTTAGTGGGTTCAATAATAATTAGAGATCGTTTGATCTTTGTGTAACCACAAAAATGGGAAATGCTAATGTTACAGGATATAGTGAGGAGATGGGGGGATTCAGTTCCTTCGGCCTTCCTAAAACAAGGCCTCTACCTCCGTCGGTGGGTCCGGTCCTCCATTACGTTACCTGTTCCATTCTCGTCCAATTCCATACCCAGGTGAGTATCAGCACTGGTTCTCTGGGCTCCGGCCACAGTCAGATGGTCGGTTCCCCCCTTTTTTTCCCCGGCAGTGGTCAGGTTTGGGCACCGGGGTGTCCGCGGTACGCTTGGTCTCCTCACAAGTAATGAAGGTTTTGTTCTCAGGTGGTGGCCCGGGTAGTAGAATCAGTCAGCGCGGTCAACATGTCCCAGGCCTCAGACATAGATGACGCCTCGTCCATCTCCGGGTCCCAGGTATCCGGTCTGGCTGGCCATGGATCCCTGAGGAACTGGACAATTCCAAAGCTGATTGCGGAGTTGAATAGAAGGGGCATCAGCCACCCGGCATCGGCCAGGAAAGGCTGGTATCCAATCCGGGTACGTCCAGCGATCAAGCTGCATTACCAACTATACAGTCTTCTTTGGCTCAGTTGCACGCCACTATGGGAAGTCTGGCTGCTTCGGTAGCTGACATCCAGAACAGGGTCATGGAACTCCGCCGTCTTGCAGCCTGTGGCTCCCGTGGCAGCGGTGCCATGGCCTTTGGCAGGTTCCCCAGGTATGTCCTCTACTCCTGAGAACCTCCTCTCTGCCAGACAGGATCCAGAGGCTGTGCAAGCTGCGATTTCCTTGGAACTGGACAAAGGGTTCCTCATCGGTCCGTTTGATTCAATTCCCTTCGATGTATGGAGGGTCAACCCCATTGGAGTGGTGGCCAAGAAGGACTTAAATAAAAGAAGGCTTATCTATGATCTCTCGGCTCCTCATTCTTCCCACATACCCGCCACCACCAAAGGATATAACTCCAAAAGGGGAGAAGACCGAAGGGCCTCCTTGTCCACAGTGATATGAGACGGCAAGCCAGTGATTGCCAAATATGGCTGCAAAGCCCTTGGATGCGGCCGCATCCGAATAAATCGTGGGGGAGGAAGGGTCCCGGGAGGAATGAACAACCTCACCCCAAAAACTACTTGTGGTGAGCTAATGCAGTGAAGAAGAAAAAAAGTTGAAAGCATTTTGGCATACTAAGTAGCAGCGATTTCCGGTATTATCCGGAAATACGTAGTATTGTGTAAGAGATCCCCCTAGAGGGTGCATATCGAAACTAAATTTTTTGTTATGAAGTTAAAATCGTTCATGTGTGCAATTGATATGCGAAAAAACAGTAGACTAAATAAAGGTTATGGATAAGTGTATTGAAGGAAAAGGAATGTTGGTTAACGGGTAATAGACTGGTGCAAGCTGAGTTATGGTGGATCTTGTATATGAAAGTGATTGATAGAAGTTGAAGGCAAGATGGAGGATTTTGAATCATGCAGAGAACAAAGTAGTTGCCATGTGGCATCCTATTCCCCTTTCTTATAATCTGCTGTAACCAAAACTGGCTAATTTGTGACTTGCAGTTCCACAAGAACATTTCCTATTTTTCTTCTGGAATGTGCTCCTTCAGGGAGAACCCCTCCCATCATGTATTTTGCTCCTTTCCTTTCCATGTGCTCTTACTGAAACCCCCCTCAGCAATTCAACCCCCCTCCATATATGATGTTGGGGGAGTGGAGCTGGTAATGCATCTGCCAGAGCCAAAACAGTTTATAGATTAATTCCAATGATGCATATGCAAATAAGCTTTCCCAATATGTTTCACTAGTTAAGAAAGTGCCCGCAATGATTTCTCCATGATGCCAATTGGAAGTGTCCAATCTTATCGATCTAAGGTTGCACCCATTCTTTGTCCTTATTCAGACTTATTTGGCTTGCAGTAAGAGCGAGTAGGCGACAGAACCTGCAGCGGTATTTGGTTAGGCCTAATGCGGCTCTACGAATGGTGAGGCCAGAACAAATACAGGTGATAGTAGATTGGGTTGCTGACAGTGCCTCTAGTTCCTTCACATTGTCTTCCACCCAGTCTCCTGCCGAAAGATCAGAGTTGGCACCTGCAGCCCATGTCCATCAGTATTTCACCTCACCCCCTTGCAAATTAGCCAAGCAGTCTGAGCCCCAAGTCATGCAGCAGTCTTTTCCGTTTTTTGATGACTCTGTTAGCACGGTTTCCCAGGGTCATCCACCTATGCCTACCCCAGAAGTAGAAGAGATTGAGTGCACCAATGCCCAACCACTTATGTTTCAAGATGAGTACATGGAAGGACTATCGCAGCACGTCTAGGATGATGACGAAACACCAGTACCAACTGCTGGGACTTTCAAAAGTGTGCAGAATGACAAGGAGGGCAGGGGTAAAGACTGGGTGGAAGATAATGTGGAGGACGATGAGGTCCTCGACCCCACATGGAATCAAGGTCATGCGAGTGACCTGTGTAGTTCAGAGAAAGAGGCGGTGGTCGCACAGAGCCACCAGCACAGCAGAAGAGGGAGCAGGGTGCAAAAGCGGAGCGGCCGTCCTGTAGACAGTAAGCCTCCTACTGCCCACCGCAGCAACGGACCTAGCACACCAAAGCCAGCTCCAAGGAGTTCCCTGGCGTAGCAGTTTTTCAGACAATGTGCCTACGACAAGACACGAGTGGTTTGCACGCTGTGCAATCAGAGCCTGAAGCGAGGCATAAATGTTCTCAATCTGGGCACAACCTGCATGACAAGGCATTTAAGTGCAAAGCACGAGCTACAGTAAAGTGGACACCTCAAAAACCAAGAAAGGTCTTTGGCTCCTCCTGCTTCCTCTTCATCCACCTCTGGAGTGACAGTGCCACCTGCCACCCCGCAAACAGAGGATCTGCCAGCAACACCAACACCTGGGTCACCAAGGATCTCCACAATGTCCCACAGAAGCGTTCATCTCCAAAACGCTGGAGAGGAAGAGGAAGTACCCCCCTACCCTCCCTAGATCCCTAACCCTGAATGCCAGCATTTCTAAATTCCTGGCCTTTGAAATGCTGTCATTCCGTCTGGTGTCATTCCACCTTATGACGGTGGCTGTCCCACAGTACGTCGTGCCCAGCCACCACTACTTTTCAAGGCGAGCCATTCCTTCCCTGCACAACCAAGTAGGGGACAAAATCAGGTGTGCACTGCACAACGCCATCTGTGGCAAAGTGCACCTGACTACGGATACGTGGACCAGTAAGCACGGTCAGGGACGTTATATTTCCATAACAGCACACTGGGTAAATGCAGTGGCGGGTGGGCCTGAGGCGGATAGCAGTTTGGAGCATGTCCTTCGACCACTGAGGATTGCAGGGCGCTTTAGTTTGCCTTTTGTTGCTACCTCCTCTTACTCTGCTTCCTCATCCTCTACCAGCTCCTCATCCGGTCAGCGTAACACCTTCACCACCAACTTCAGCACAGCCAGGGGTAAATGACAGCAGGCAGTTTTAAAACTTATCTGTTTGGGGGACAAACCCCACACCACGCAGGAGCTGTGGATGGGCCTTGAACAACAGATCAATGAGTGGTTTGTGCCAGTTAGCCTCAAGCCCGGCGTGGTTGTGTGCGATAATGGGTGAAATCTCATAGCAGCTCTGGGACTAGCCAGTTTGACGCACATCCCTTGCCTGGGGCATGTGCTGAATTTGGTGGTGCAGAGATTCCTTAAAAATTACCCCGATATGTCAGAGCTGATGCATAAAGAGCGGGCCATCTGTGCATGCTTTTGGCGTTCTCACCCTGCTGCTGCTCGCCTGTCAGCGCTGCACTCACCGGCTCATATGCGACGTGCCCACAAGGTGGAATTCTACCTTGCACATGCTGGCCAGACTGTGTGAGCAGCAGCAGGCGATAGTGGAGTTTCAGCTGCAGCATGCACGGGTGAGTCGCTCGGCGGAACAGCACCACTTCACCACCAATGACTGGGCCTCCATGTGAGACCTGTGTTCCTTGTTGCGCTGTTTCGGGTACTCCACCAACATGGCCCGTGCCGATAACGCCGTTCTCAGCATTACTATCCCACTTCTATGCCTCCTTGAAAAAATGATGGAAGATGATGGACGATGATGGAAGATGATGTGGCACAGGAGGAGGAAGAGGGATCATTTCGTAGGGTTTCCGGCCAGTCATTTCCAAGTGGCTACGAGGGTCGGTTCCTGCACCCACAAACCCATGGTACACAATTGTCCAGCCAGTGCACAGTTCTGGAGGATGAGGAGGTGCAGGATAAGGAGGAGGAGATGGAGGAGGAGGAACCATGTTCACAGCAGGGTGGCACCGAGACCAGCTCATGGCCATCACTGGTGCATGAATGGGGGAATACAGAGGACACAGACGATACACCTCCCACAGAGGAAAGCTTTTCGTTGCCTCTGGGCAGCCTGGCACACATGAGCAATTACATGCTGCAGTGTCTCCGCAACGACCGCCGAGTTGCCCACATTCTAACTTGTGCTGATTACTGGGTGGACACGCTTCTGGATCCCCATTACAAGGATAACGTACCGTCTTTAATTTCATCACTGGAGCGTGATCGTAAGATGCGCGAGTAAAAGCTGGTAGACGCGCTGCTGGTGGCATTCCCACCTGACAGCGGGGGCACAGTGAAAGCACAAGGCGAAGGCCGAGGAAGGAGGAAGAGGTTGCCAACACAGCTGGGGAACAGCCAGCACCTCAGAAGGCAGGGTTAGTATGGCCGAAATGTGGAAAAGCTTTGTCAGCATGCCATAACAACCAGCATCACTAGCTGATATCGAGCGTCTTAGCAGGAGGCAGCATTTCACCAACATGGTGGAGCAGTATGTGTGCACACGCCTACACGTACTGAATCACAGGTCTGCCCCCTTCAACTTCTGGTTCTCCAAATAAGGCACATGGCCTGAGCTTGCCCTTTACGCCATGGAGGTGCTGGCCTGCCCTGCAGCCAGTGTATTATCTGAACGTGTGGTTAGCACGCCTGGGGGGTCATCACAGACAAGCGTAGCCGCCTGTCCACAGCCAATGTGGACAAGATTACGTTCATTAAAATGAACCAGGAATGGATCCCTCAGGACTTGTTTGTACCTTCTCCAGAATAGACATGTATACCGGCACTAACCAGCCATTGTTATACTGCAGCGCAATTGCTCATGTTTGTATATTGGATATTTCACACTCTTTTGGAGTGCACCTTAATTTTAGCTATCTCGTCCTCCTCCACCTCCGCTTCCACCTACTCCGCTATGTCCACCGCCTCCTCAAACTCCTACTCCATATGGAACTCCACCTCTTAAATCAAATTTTTTTTTGTAAGTGTTTTATTTTACACGTATATCATTTCACTACTATGTCATTTACATTTTCGGGTGAAATTCACCAATTTTTGGATGTATAGTACCACTGCTTTACCTAGTATGCCGGTTAAAAAATAAAATAAATTGTCATTAGCATTTTCTGGTGAAATTAACCAATTTTTGGGTGTATAGTACCACTGCTATACCTAGTATGCCGGTTAATAAAAATAAATTGCCATTAACATTTACTGGTGAAATTAACCAATTTTTCGGGGTATAGTACCACTGCTATACCTAGTAGGCCGGTTAACAAAAATAAATAAATTGTCAGTTACATTTTCTTGTGAAATTCAGCAATTTTTGGGTGTGATGTACCACTGCTATACCTATTAGACAATTTTTGGGTGTAATATACTTCTCCTCTACCTAGTTGACAGCTTAATAAATTTCAATTATTTTTATTTTACATTTTTGGGTGACAATAAACAATTGTTTTCTGTCATAGACCCCTGCTCTACCAAGTAGACAGGTTAATTAATTTCTGTAATTTTTCTGTTACATTCTTGGGTGGACATTATACAATTTTAGATGTGAATAAACTTCTGCTCTGTATAGGTGACAGGGAATAACATTTCTAAAATGCTTCTTTAATTGATGCGCACCACCTCCTTTGATTCAATGCTTAATCTTAAACAAGTCTTACCACATTTAAGCTTCAATACTTTGTCCCACATTTACGCTATACTCTTTTGGCCAACATTTGCGCCTCAATAGCTTTTCCCACAATTCCGCTTGACTCTTTTGGCCCACATTTGGGCTTCTGTAATTTGTCCCACATTTGCGCCTCAATAGCTTTTCCCATTATTCTTCTCGATCCCAATTTTAAAAATAAATTTATCTCCCTTAAATTTGGTCTCTTTTTCTCACGCTCCCCCTCTGGCCTGTAACCCTGATTCCCCGCCACCCGTAATCACCATGGTAGGTGCATAAAAGAACATTGAAAATTGATAGAGCAGATATCAAATTGGATCGTGAACATCACGGGACGTGCGACATGGTGGGGCAGTAAGTATGCACACACCTACACAAACTAACTGACAGGGGTCAGCCCCTGCAACTTCTGGGTCTCCAAATTGGGCACATGGCCTGAGCTTGCCCTTTACACCTTGGAAGTGCTGGCCTGCCCTGCAGCCGGTGTATTGTCTGAAAGTGTGTTTAGCATGACTGGAAGGTTATATTTCCCAATGTTTTGGGTGTACTCTAATTTAAAAAAATATAAATAAATTTTAAACCAAAAAGCTGTGTAGGCTTCCTCCTCCTCCTCCACCGTCACTTCCACCTACACCACCACATCCACCGCCTCCTCAACCTCCTACTCCATATGGACCTGGTCCTCGTAGATCAAGATTATAATTTTTTTATTTTTACGTATTTTATGTTATTTAAAGTCATTTCCCTATCCACATTTGTTTGCAGAGCACTTACCATGCTCTTAACCACATTTTGAAGAGATTTGCAGCCCTCTATCCCTTTCCATGACATTTTTACAGCCATTTTAGTGCTCAAAAGTTCGGGTCCCTATTGACTTCATTGGGGTCACGTTCGGGTCTCAAACTCTCAAACTTTTTTCCGAAGTTCGGCCGAACCCGTCAAACCCAAACATTCAGGTGTCTACTTAACTCTAGCGGTGGCGGAATGGATCAAAGAGAAGATAAAAATATGAGGCATAAACAGGGCTGGAGCACATCCGGGAGAGAGTAATGCAAGGGAGAGGGCCAGGTTCTGATGTTATCCTGGGCCAATCAGGAAAGGAGGGTTAGGGAGGGTTTTGTAGCCTGCTGCGGTGTTCGCTCCTGGGGGGATGTAAGAGGAGGACTGGGAAAAAGGGGAAAATGAATACTGTATTAACAAATTAAAATATATAAAATATTTTTTTTTTGTGCACTGCTTTTTCCCTCTTGCTCTACCGCCCCTTCGCTGCCCCCCTTTTCCCCCCTTTTCCCCCGGTTTTATAATTTGTAATAGGATATGGATAGCGACTACTTGATTTAGACCCTATGAGAGTAATTTCATGGAACATTAGAGGGTTAAGCAAGGGAACAAAGAGAGTGGCAGTTTTTGACGCAATACATAGGTTCCTCCCTGCTTTAGTCTGCCTACAAGAAACGCATCTGACAAGCGAGACGATAATTGGGGTGACTAGGCCATGGATGCAGTGTGCTTTTCATTCAGTTTTTTCATCGTATGCTAGAGGGGTGAATATATTAATCCATAGAAACATAGATATTAAAATAATAAAAACAGTAATAGATGAGGAAGGTCGATATGTCCTTATGGACTGTATATTGGAAGGTAGAGCCTGAATTATTGCAAATGCATATATACCTCCTCCCTTTAGATTAGATGTATTATTAAAAATAAATGAGTTTGTACTTCAGCTAGGCGATGAACCACTCTTAGTAATGGGAGACTTTAATAGCGTAATGGATGGCCAAATGGACAGATGTAGATTAAATAATCTCCAACCAAATAATTTGGGGTCCAAGTTAAAAGATATTATAACAGAATTGGGCTGGATTGATATTTGGAGGGTAATGTACCCAAAATTAAAAAGATACTCATGTTTTTCCAAAACTCACAGGAGTTTGTCACGTATTGATTTAGTTTTCACGGATAATAAAGACATTGAACAGGTGAAGTATGGACGACAGGGGCTTTCAGATCACAATTCAATTATTATAAACATAAAAATAAATAGAGGGATGAATATAACTATAGGATGGATTAATATAATTGGTGTTCATGATAAGATATTGAAAGAGATTGGGGAATATTTTGAGATAAATGAGGGCTTAGCTGGAAACAATATGGTATGGGAGGCCGCAAAGGCCTTTATAAGAGGGATTATTACTAGATAAACTGTAATATGTTGCAAGGGAATTAGGAAAAAATTGCTGATTTGGAAACTGAAGTGGAAAAATCTGACAACCCCATAGTACAAAACTACAAAGAATGGACAGATTAAGTGGCCAAACTGGAAAGTGATTTGCGACTATTGGCTGAACAACAAAAAGAGAACTATGTAAGGGATAATTATATTTTTGCGCACATACCTGGTACAAAGATGGCTGCCCTGGTGGCAACTCAAAACAAAAACAATAAATATATTTACTGTTTGATAGATAAATTTGGCCACAAAACTGTTGAACAAATGGCAAAATTAGAGCTTCAAAGGGAATACTTTGAAGATATATACAGTAGTAAGGTAAACAAGAGTGCGGTGGAATTACAACAATTCTTAGGGAAAATTCTTATCACCAAATTAACTACTGATCAGAGAGAAACCCTAGAAGCCCCCCTAGATTCGGCTGAAGTAGAGATAATACTGTCTAAGATAACCAAGAATAAGACCCCAGGGACAGATGGTATCCCATTCGAAATATACGCCCAATATAAAGAAGTATTAATCTCGAAATTGCTCACAATGTGGACAGTCTTGAGGGAATCGGGAAAACTCCCAGATTCTGTCAGAGATCACCCTATCTCATTAATTAACACCAATAATAAAATATTAGCAAGGATTTATCACGATCGGCGTGACTATCACATACGTGACACAGAGGGAGGGAAAGAGGAAGGCCCTGCCCAAGTGAGAGGGAAGGTGGTGACCCCTGACTCACCTTGCGGCTGGCACCTGGCTGCCCTGACGTCCCTAGACGGGTTCCTCACCCGTACGCCAATCACGTGCCTAAAACCCTGGCTTTCCCTAAGATGAGCCCTAGATAGTGAACAGGGCGGTGGGAACACTAGTCCGCACCACTAGCTCTAAAGGAAAACACCAAGGGGAGGACAGACAATACAGACTCAACATATAATCCCAGGTGGGCGACAACAGGAGACAACAAAAAGCCCAACAGGGATCCGGAGGGTAGCACTCTGGAACAACAACCAGGATTCACAGCTCCAGTGGTTCAGTATAGAAGTCCAGGCAGGAAGCTCTATAACTGGCAACTAGAGAAGTGTGAGAGGAGAATATAAGGAGGTTGGGAGTGGCAGACAAGAAACAGCTGAGGAGGAGAAGCTACTGATCCCTGAGTGAGACAAAAAGGATTGCAAGGCAAACACAGAAAACAATCACTAAGAAACAACGTGATCTTTAGACATAGAGCGCGCAGCCACCCGCTGCGACTTCCTGACCCCGGGTATAACGGAGTCAGACGTGGCTCTTGACACCCTCGTGACAGGATTCTTGCAAATAGACTTGGGAGAGTGGTGCGCCTAGGATCATTCATGAGGATCAGTCGGGCTTTATGCCAGGTAGAACTACAAGTGATAACATAATAAGATGTTTTATGGGAACCCAGTTGAATTGCGGAAAACGTATGATTGTAAGTATAGAGGCCTCAAAAGCCTTTGATATGATAGAATGGCCCTTTTTATTCGCTACACTGAAGAGAATGGGATTTGGAGACTACTTTGTATATTGGGTTAAGTTATTATACACTGAAGTCTCCGCAAGGCTAATATTGAATGGTGAGTATTCAGAGAAAATACATATTGCTGGGGAAGGGGGGGGGGGGGGGTTAGACAGGGTTTTCCCCTATCCCCCTTATTATTCACCATAGCCATGGAACCTCTAGCGGATATGATTAGACAAGAAATTTCATTGTACGCAGACGATATTATGCTGTTTGTGGGATCTCATGGCTCACTGATGAAGATCTTCCAGGTTTTGTTGAAGCAGGTGTATCGCTGGCCTCAATCAATATTTGGTGGAAAAAGGTATTTCAATACACTTATTGAGTTTTTTGTGGAAGCAGGTGTATTGCAGGCCTCTATTAATATTTGGTGGAAGCAGTTATAGCAATCCCCTTAATCAGTAATATATTAGAGCAGGTGTATCGCAAGGCATCAATCAATATATCGCATACCTCAATCAGTATTTTGTGGAAGCAGGTATATCGCAGGCCTCAATCAATTTTTGGTGGAAGCAGGTATATCACTCCCCTAAATCAGTATTTTAAGGAAGTAGGTATATCAAACCCCTTAATCAGAATTTTTTGGAAGCAGGTATATTGCACCCCTCAATCATTTTTTTTGGGTGCAACCTAAATGTCACACCCGTTTAAATTTGATGTTCCAATAGCTCTTGTCCCTCTATATATCTGCGGTATCACAGCAGAACCGCACTCAACTGCTGCACAATACAAATGCACTATTATGTGCTTTCTATGTTAGAAGGTATTTTATAAGTATATCACACCCCTCAGTTTATCACACCTATCGATAGCACACCTATACCAGTCCTTGAAAGGACTTTTGTGACCCTATTAGCTAGCGTTTTGTGTCCCTAACAGTCTGTCCCTGCTCCACAAAGCAACTTCTCCCTACAAGAGCAAAACACAGAATGTAAAATTGCTGCCAGATTGGGTTCTGTTATAGGGTGGGTGTGTTCATGTGCTGAAACGTCTCAATTACCTGTCCTGTCCCACCTGATGTGTGTGTCATGGGTCAAAGTTCGGCGCAATGCAAAGTAATTTGGCGCCAGCCGACATCACCATATGTCCACATGTTCGGCAAATCACAAACGCGCAATGTTCGCCTCAAAACGACTGCCGGGCGACCCTCAAGCCCATCTATTCTTATTAATTCATTCCATAAGGTCTCAAATTGCTGAGACTATAGTCAAACACTGGGTAGTGTAACTTTAAAATTATTGAAAGCAGTTCAAAATGAAATTAGATTTTACTAAGGTAAAAATTGGTTTTGTTTCCAGGGAAACCATATTTTGGTCACCACCTTAACCACTTTACGTCCGCCCATAGGATATAAACGTCCTATGGGTGGACCTCTATTTCTGAAAGCACGTTTTAAAACGTCCTTTCAGAAATAGCAGCTGCACGCTAATCGTGCAGCTGCTGATCGGGTTACCATCACAAAAGGTGCAACACTAAGTGATCAAAAATGCGTATGTCCCACAACATGGTACCAATAAAACCGTCACCTCATCCCGCAAAAAATGAGCCCCTACATAAGAAAATCTCGCAAAAAATAAAAAAAACTATAGCTCTTAGAACATGGAGACACTAAAACATCATTTTTTGGTTTCAAAAATGCTATTATTGTGTTAATGTGAAACAAATAAAAAAAGTATACATACAGACGTGGACAAAATTGTTGGTACCCTTTGGTCAATGAAAGAAAAAGTCACAATGGTCACAGAAATAACTTTAATCTGACAAAAGTAATAATAAATTAAAATTCTATAAATGTTAACCAATGAAAGTCAGACATTGTTTTTCAACCATGCTTCAACAGAATTATGTAAAAAAATAAACTCATGAAACAGGCATGGACAAAAATGATGGTACCCCTAACTTAATATTTTGTTGCGCAACCTTTTGAGGCAATCACTGCAATCAAACGCTTCCTGTAACTGT
The DNA here is from genome assembly GCF_014858855.1 of Bufo gargarizans. NCBI lineage: Eukaryota > Metazoa > Chordata > Amphibia > Anura > Bufonidae > Bufo > Bufo gargarizans. The sequence goes on along the minus strand of NC_058081.1, from coordinate 358,182,009 downwards.
CAATGAGACATCTGCACCTCTCAGCAGGTATTTTGGCCCACTCCTCATGAGCAAACTGCTCCAGTTGTGTCCGGTTTGAAGGGTGCCTTTTCCAGACTGCATGTTTCAGCTCCTTCCAAAGATGCTCAATAGGATTGAGGTCAGGGCTCATAGAAGGCCACTTTAGAATAGTCCAATTTTTTCCTCTTAGCCATTCTTGGGTGTTTTTAGCGGTGTGTTTTGGGTCATTGTCCTGTTGCAAGACCCATGACCTGCGACTGAGACCAAGCTTTCTGACACTGGCTAGTACATTTCTCTCTAGAATTCCTTGATAGTCTTGAGATTTCATTGTACCCTGCACAGATTCAAGACACCCTGTGCCAGACGCAGCAAAGCAGCCCCAGAACATAACAGAGCCTCCTCCATGTTTCACAGTAGGGACAGTGTTCTTTTCTTGATATGCTTCATTTTTTCGTCTGTGAACATACAGCTGATGTGCCTTGGCAAAAACTTCGATTTTTGTCTCATCTGTCCACAGGACATTCTCCCAGAAGCTTTGTGGCTTGTCAACATGTAGTTTGGCATATTCCAGTCTTGCTTTTTTATGATTCGTTTTCAACAATGGTGTCCTCCTTGGTCGTCTCCCATGTAGTCCACTTTGGCTCAAACAACGACGGATGGTGCGATCTGACACTGATGTTCCTTGAGCATGAAGTTCACCTTGAATCTCTTTAGAAGTCTTTCTAGGCTCTTTTGTTACCATTCGGATTATCCGTCTCTTAGATTTGTCATCAATTTTCCTCCTGCGGCCACGTCCAGGGAGGTTGGCTACAGTCCCATGGATCTTAAACTTATGAATAATATGTGCAACTGTACTCACAGGAACATCTAGTTGCTTGGAGATGGTCTTATAGCCTTTACCTTTAACATGCTTGTCTATAATTTTCTTTCTGATCTCTTGAGACAGCTCTTTCCTTTGCTTCCTCTGGTCCATGTCGAGTGTGGTACACACCATATCACCAAACAACACAGTGATTACCTGGAGCCATATATATAGGCCCAATGGCTGATTACAAGGTTGTAGACACCTGTGATGCTAATTAGTGGACACACCTTGAATTAACATGTCCCTTTGGTCACATTATGTTCTGTGTTTTCTAGGGGTACCATCATTTTTGTCCATGCCTGTTTCATGAGTTTATTTTTTTACATAATTCTGTTGAAGCATGGTTGAAAAACAATGTCTGACTTTCATTGGTTAACATTTATAGAATTTTAATTTATTATTACTTTTGTCAGATTAAAGTTATTTCTGTGACCATTGTGACTTTTTCTTTCATTGACCAAAGGGTACCAACAATTTTGTCCACGTCTGTATTAGGTATTGCCGGGTCCGTAAAAACCAGCTCCATAAAAATATCACATGAGTTAAGCCCTCAGATGAACACCGTAAAAAAAAAAAAAAAAAAAAAAACTGTGTCAAAACAAGCAATTTTTGTCACCTTGCATCACAAAAGGTGCAACACCAAGTGATCAAAAATGCGTATGTCCCACAAAATGGTACCAATAAAACCGTCACCTCATCCCGCAAAAAATGAGCCCCTACATAAGAAAATCTCTCAAAAAATAAAAAAACTATAGCTATCAGAACATGGACACATTAAAACATAATTTTTTTGTTTCAAAAATGCTATTATTGTGTAAAACTTTAATAAATGAGAAAAAGTATACATATTAGGTATCGCCACGTCCGTAACAATCTGCTCTATAAAAATGTCACTTGACTGAACCCCTCAGGTGAACGCTGTAAAAATAAATAAATAGAAACTGTGCTAAAACAACCAATTTTTTGGTCACCTTGCCCCATAAAGTGTTATAATGAATGATCAAAAAATCATATGTACCCAAAAATAGTACTAATAAAACTGGAACCTTATCCCCTAATTTCCAAAATGGGGTCACTTCTTGGGAGTTTCTACTGTAAGGGTGCATCAGGGGGCTTCAAATGGGACATGGCATCTAAAAACCATGTGGAGTTCCTTTTCTTCTGCGCCCTGCCGTGTGCCCATACAGCAGTTTACGACCACATGTGGGGTGTTTCTGTAAACCGCAGAATCTGGGTAATAAATATTGAGTTTTGTTTGGCTGTTAACCATCGATGTGTTAAAGAAAAAATTGGATTAAAATGGAAAATCTGCCCAAAAAGTGAAATTTAAAAATTTGATCTCCATTTTCCTTTAATTCTTGTGGAACGCATAAAGGGTTAACAAAGTTTGTAAAATCAGTTTTGAGTAACTTGAGGGGTGTAGTTTCTACAATGGGGTCATTTATGGGGGTATCCACTATGTAGGCCCCACAAAGTGACTTCAGACCTGAACTGGTCCTTATAAAGTGGGTTTTGGCAATTTTCTTAAAAATTTGAAGAATTTCTTCTAAACTTCTAAGCCTTCTAACGTCCTAAAAAAATAAAATTACATTTCCAAAATGATGCCAACATAAAGTAGACATATGGGGAATGTTAAATAATAAATATTTTATGAGGTATCACTTTCTGTTTTAAAAGCAGAGAAATTGAAATTTAGAAAATTGCGAATTTTTCACATTTTTGGGTAAATTTGGGATGTTTTCATAAATAAAGGTGAAATATTTTGACTCAAATTTATGACGATCATGAAGTACAATGTGTCACGAGAAAACAATCTCTGAATGACTTGGATAAATAAAGGCGTTCCAAAGTTATTACCACATGAAGTGAGATATGTCAGTTTTGCAAAATTAGGCCTGGTCAGGAAGGGGGCAAATGGCCCAGATGGGAAGTGGTTAAAAGGCAGTCGAGATAAGATAAGATGTAATGGTTGACAATTCCATTTTACAAGAACCTGTTGCATGGTTAGATATTAGTCACTGGATTCCAGTAACCATACTGTAGAGAGATTACAAACTGCCGACATATAATTCAATGACTTCCAGGAATGAGTCTGCATGTTACACCTCTTGCTCAGTCCATGGGTTAAATTCCAATGTTTGTTCCACTGAAGGCAGATCTATTTCTAGTGCACTTACACCAGACACTGAACGGGAAACTAATGTCCTTATTACTGTTCAATTGTGTTGCTTTCTTGAACTTAATAGCCGGCATAAGAAATGTTCTCCTAGCTTAGTGCTGCTGGAGTGTTTGAGTTGTGAGTAAAAGTTCAGCTGTTTTAAGTTGTCCGTCAAGAGCAGAGACTATAAGAGGCTGCACTGATGTTATCACATGGGTTATACAAGCGTTTGTACTGAATGTATTATACCGTATGTTACTCTGTCCTAGTAAATACTGACGTTTGCTCTCACTTATTCAAATATAGTGTCACATTAGCAGAAGTATGTTTAGCAATATTTAACAGAGATACATTCTTTGCAGTCCTCATTAGATATTGTTAAATTGGGCTGCTTCAGATTATCGTGTATCTGATTTAAATATAGAGATAATCGCTATGATTAAAACACTAGCGATTCATGTGAATGTATGTAGCAACTGAACGATTTCACTAATAATTCTTGTGAATTCGTTCATGCTAACCCATAATTTATTGTTGGTCGTTCATAAATTGTGGTAATGTAAATGTGCATCATGACCTTTCACCAGTAGGCATGATGACTAGACCTGCCTGAACACTGTCAACAATCATCATATATCATCCAATTTGAACAAATTTGTACACGATATTCCCAGCATGTGAATGCTTATCGTTATCATTTGTGTTGTTTCCGTAGGTCACTTTGTCATCAATTGCCTGAATGATTATCTACTCATCTAAATGAGCCATATGCTTTAACTGGACAAACCCAATAAAACAATACACAAATTTCTATATTGTTTTTTATATAATTGAAGAGGTCTATGGTATACAGCTACTGATTCTGCCTTTACAGAATCAGTTGGCAGTGTTTGTACTATAATTGCTCAGAGTGGTACATAGGGGTGAGAGGGACATGTTCTGGAATGAAACATGAAGATTTGGTGCTTGTTTGCCTCATTTATTTTACATGATTCTTGGTTTAATTACCCACAATCCTGTTGATTAGACCTATAGAGAGGGGATCTCTGTAATCACCACATAATATGGGCTGGTCTCAATCATGCACAGAAACCTTCACAGCAACCGTTCCTGCCTCTTTGGCACATATGACCTCGCAAAGAAAGTTCTGCTTAAATTAAGGGGACAGTGTCATCGGAAAATGACCTATTGTTTAAATCACATTTTTTTGTTTAGCATATTGTTAAAGATTTGTTTATGCAGTTATTTTTCCATGTCACTATCTATATTTAAGCAAAAGTCATAAATTCCTGCGGTTTTTGCACAGCCACTACGGCTACTTTCACACTAGCGTTTTTTACGGATCCGTCGTGGGTCTCCAAAAATGTTTTTGTTACCATAATACAACCACATGCATCCGTTATGAATTCATACGGTTGTATTATGTCTTATACAGCCAAGACGGATCTGTCATAAACTCCATTGAAAGTCAATAGGGGACAGATCAATTTTCTATTGTGTCAAAGAATACGGGTCCGTCCCAATCGACTTACATTGTGTGTAAGGGACGTATCCGTCTCTCTCCGCATCCCAGGACGGACAGGCAGGACTCCTCATTCTCTACCTTGTTATCCTCCAGAACTGTGCCCTGGCTGGACAATTGTGTACCTGGCGTTTGTGGGTGCAGGAACCCACCCTCGGAGCCAATTGTGAATGACTGGCCTGAAACCCTATGAAATGATCCCTCTTCCTCCTCCTGTGCCACATTCTCTTCCATCATTGCCCGAAGCGTTTTTTCAAAGAAGGCATAGAAGTGGGATAGTAACGCTGAGAACAGCGTCATCGGCACTGGCCATGTTGGTGGAGTACTCGAAACAGCGCAACAAGGCACACAGGTCTCGCATGGAGGCCCAGTCATTGGTGGTGAAGTGGTGCTGTTCCGCAGAGCGACTCACCCGTGCGTGCTGCAGCTGAAACTCCACTATCGCTGCTGCTCGCACAATCTGGCCAGCATGTGCAAGGTGGAGTTCCACCTTGTGAGCACGTGGCATATGAGGTGGTGAGCAGGAAGGCCGATGTTACGCTGCAGCGCTGACAGGCGAGCAGCAGCAGGTTGAGAACGCTAAAGGCGCACACAGATGGCCCGCACTTTCTGCAGCAGCTCTGACATATCGGGGTAATTTTTAAGGAACCTCTGCACCACCAAAGTCAGCACATGCGCCAGGCAAGGGATGTGCATCAAACTATGAGATTTCACCCATTATCGCACACCACCAGGCCGGGATTGAGGCTCACTGGCACCAACCACTAATTGGTCTGTTGTTCCATGCCGTTTACAGCTCCTGCGTGGTGTGGGGTTTGTCCCCCAAACAGATAAGTTTTAAAACTGCCTGCTGTCATTTACCCCTGGCTGTGCTGAAGTTGGTGGTGAAGGTCTTACGCTAACCGGATGAGGAGCCGGTAGAGGATGAGGAAGCAGAGTAGGAGGAGGAAGCAACAGGAGGTAAACTGAAGCGCCCTGCAATCCTCGGATCCTTGGTGGTGGAAGGACATGCACCAAACTGCTATCTGCCTCAGGCTGTTAGGGATACTGCTCCACGTATCTGTAGTTAGGTGCACCTTGCCACAGATGGCGTTGCGCAGTGCACACCTGATTTTGTCCCCCACTTGGTTGTGCAGGGAAGGGATGGCTCTCCTGGAAAAGTAGTGGCACGACATACTGTGGGACAGACACCACCATAAGGCTTTTAAAACTCTCCGTCTCCACCATACTGAATGACATAATTTTAAGGGCCAGTAATTTTGAAATGCTGGCATTCAGGGCCAGGGATCGCGGGTGGGTAGGGGGGTACTTCCTCTTTCGCTCCAGTGTTTGGGAGATAGAGAGTTGAACGCTTCCATGGGACATTGTGGAGATGCTTGGTGACCCAGGTGGTGGTGCTGGCAAATCCTCTGTTTGTGGGGTGGCAGGTGCAACTGTCACTCCATAGGTGGATGAAGAGGCTGAGACTGCAGCAGAAGAGGAAGCAGGAGGATCCAGAGACTTTTCTTTGTTTTTGAGGTGTCTACTCCACTGCATCTCGTGCTTTTAGATAAAATACAGATATAGCAAAGTGGTCAGTCCTATGTCACAACACGGACAAATACTTGCGCTGCTGCTGGTCCCGGAATAGTGCGGTAGGATTCACACTGGCAAAGTTAGATCAATAGGTTTTGGAACCGCGCTGCTGGACACTATGTGTTCCGGTTACAGGTGAATGATACAAGGGTGTCCACCCTCTCCTCAATGCCAAGGAATACGATCCTCCCAGATCTCCTCCTTTAAGATGATACGAAGAATAGTGAAGCACCCTTGAGAATCTTATCTTTAAAAGGTTTTATTCTACTTACAACAGATCAGTAGACAAAAGGCATAAAATACAAGTAGATCGTCACAATCCTGCCCGACCCGGGTTTCGCTGCCTCGCTTCTTCAGGGGCAATGACTGAGTATGCTCACCATTGAGCCCTTTAAATAGCCCAGCTGTCTCATTATACAAGTGGGTGTGATTCCGATCAATATAATATACTTTCAATTTAAATCATATATCATGACTTTAAAATCAACAGTTCATTAGGTGCAGTCACCTTTAAAATATAAACAAAATATACACATATACAAGAGCAACTTCTTACTCCCTATTATCAAATTGGACATCTTCGGGTTTCCACTAGTATCCGCATTAAATATATAATCAGCCTTCTAGGGATCATTTTTCCAAATAGTTTTCTTATACCATGAAGGTATTCCAACTCTAACTTTTAATCCTATCTTCCTCCTTCCATTCCCTTCTAAATTATTTGACAAATAATGACCGTCTATTCCCGGAACATTACGTAGATTTTCACCGCCCATTTACGGGGCGTTCGTTCATGCCTGGGGCGTCACTTATTTAATCTCCGCCCATTCTTGGAGCGTCACTAAGGCGGACGGCACCCATTATGGTAGCGTCATTAGGGTGTTCTCAACCCCGCCTCCACCTCTAATGCTCTTACCACGAGTCGTCATAGACCAATGGGACAGCCAGAATCCTGACGTCATTCGAAGGTCCTTAGGAGGCCAGGTAGGGAACAATCAGATGGCGCTACCAGTAACTTCAATTTACAATAAGCAGGGTTTTAGGTCAAACTCAATATTGAGGCCACTGGGTTGGAGGGTCCCTAGCTGGTAAATCCACTCCACCTCTTTTTTATTGATTTGTGCCAGCGAGTCCCCTCCACTCCAGTGTGGCCCAACAATTTCAACTCCAGCAAACTTTAACCCATTAGGGTTTTTTCCGTGTATTAATTTAAAGTGTGCTGATACACTATGGGTCATTAGGCCTTTTCTGATGTTCCGTAGGTGTTCTTGTATACTAACTTTCAGCTTCCTAATTGTCCGTCCTACGTACTGGAGCCCGCAAGGGCATTCCAGTACGTAGATAATGCCTTCATTTTCACACGAGCAATTACTCTTTATGCGAAATTCGACCCCATTCTTTTTGGATATTATATGTTTAATGTTTATTTGACGTTCTTTGGAGTTCCGATTCTTGCAGCCTGCACAGAAACAACACCAGGTAAATTTACCTTCTTTTTTCTTTTTTAAAATTGTTGGGGGTATCGCACTACGTACGAGTTTTTCTCTAATGTTGGTCGCTTTTTTAAAGATAAAGCATGGGTTCGCAGGTATTATTTTACCTAATGTTGGATCGTTTTTTAACACCCCCCAGTTCTTTTTCACTATTTTTTTGATGTTGTCTGACATGGAGCAAAGTTTGGTCACAAATGAAAATCTATAGTCCCTATCTTCCTTTTCCACTATTCCTTTTGCATGTTCCTTTTTCCTTTTTGTTTCCACCTCTACATTTTGTATACATACATCTAGATTGGTCTCATCATATCCTCTCTCCACAAATCTGTTTTTTAACACCCCACATTGTGTTCTATAGTCATTCACTTCTGTACAGTTCCGGGCCATCCTTTTGAACTGCCCTTTCGGAATGTTCTTAAAGGGAACCTGTCACCGGGATTTTGTGCATAGAGCTGAGGACATGGGCTGCTAGATGGCCGCTAGCACATCTGCAATATCCAGTCCCCATAGCTCTGTGTGCTTTTATTGTGTAAATAAACCGATTTGATACATATGCAAATTAACCTGAGATGAGTCCTGTCCCTGACTCATCTCACATACAGGACTCATCTCAGGTTAATTTGCATATGTATCAAATCAGTTTATTTACACAATAAAAGCACACAGAGCTATGGGGACTGGGTATTGCGGATGTGCTACCGGCCATCTAGCAACCCATGTCCTCAGCTCTATGCACAAAATCCCGGTGACTGGTTCCCTTTAAGCCATGGACCGTAGTGACAACTCTTCATATCAATATAAGAGTTCACATCTGTCTCTTTAAAATAGGAGCAGGTAAGAAAACGCCCCTTTTCTATCCGAATGCATAGGTCCAGAAAATTAATACTTGTATTGCTGATTTCTCCCACAAATCGTAGATTCCAATCATTCTGGTTCAAACCCGCGATGAAGGACTCAAGTCCCTCCCTCCCTCCTTCCCACACTAGGAGACAGTCATCAATATACCTTCTCCAGAAGGTCAGTTTTCCCCCTGGGATGTCCACTCCTAGTGTGGGAAGGATGAAGTTGTCCTCCCACGCCCCCATGAAGATATTAGCAAAACTGGGGGCGAATTTCGCCCCCATCGCCGTGCCAATACACTGTACGTAATATGAATCTTTGAACCAAAAATAATTGTAATCAAGGCAGTAACTGAGGCATTCCAGAATAAAGTTACCTTGTTGGTTCCCCATTCTGACATCATTTTTAATTCTGTTCTTCACTGCATCCATTCCTAATTTCTTTGGAATCACTGTATATAAGGATGCCACATCAATTGTGGCCATCCATTTATTCACATTGGGGGGATTTAGATCTTTAATGAGCTCCAGTACAGACCCAGTGTCTTTCAGATGGGAAGGATTTTGCAGTACATATCCTTGTAAAAAGAAATCAATGTACTCCCGAAATTATCGGTCTCCCCGGAGGATCTACTGGATTTTTGTGGACCTTGGGCAGATGGTATATTACTGGCACCAAGGGAAAAGGGATGGTGAGATAGTTAAAAGGGATGGGGATGGGGATATAAAGGAAAATCAAAATGGAGACCACAAGGAAACTATAAGTATAATGATAACCATGAAGCTAGCCTTTTGAACAAAGGGGCCTACTATGGAGGCAACAACTATGAAGAAGAACTAAAAAGGGATAATTGGGAGGGGAGTAGACCCAATCCTAAACAGCAAGGTGAACAAAATTTTCCCCACCAGGGTATAAAAGGAGTGCAGAGGGAAGGGGAAATAAGAGAACAGATAATGAGGACACCACAAAAAAAGAGGTCTGGCAGAGGAAGACGGGGAAAAAGGAAGAATAAGCCCCAAAACAAAAAGGAGCAAGGAGATTTAAAAGGAATTTTTAATTTGAGCAGCCATATCCTAACAGAAGAGGAAATGAACGTCCTAAACAAGGGCTTGAAATATGCACCTAGCCAAAAAATTAATAAATTTGAGGCATTTCTGGACATACACAAATTTATCCGGAAAATAAATATGGCAGAAATAAATATTGGATGAATAACCCCGCACCGCAAAGTGTGAACCATGTGGGGGGAGCTACTAAACTAGATGAGAATAAAGAAAATATTTTACATACACAAATGAAAGAAAAATCGAATTTTTTTCCGAAAAACCCTAATAACGAATGCATAGAGGCATTTAAAACTGGATTGTTAAAAGAACTGGAAGAGATGAATATGGAGAAGGTGAAATATAATCTCACCTACAAAGAGAGAAAAGCTCTCAAAGATCTGGAGAAAAATCCGGATATAATTGTGAAACCGGCAGATAAAGGCTTATTCTTCCTTTTTCCCCGTCTTCCTCTGCCAGACCTCTTTTTTGTGGTGTCCTCATTATCTGTTCTCTTATTTCCCCTTCCCTCTGCACTCCTTTTATACCCTGGTGGTGATAATGAATAAAGTGAAATATGAGGCCGAAATGGCAAGACTAATATCCGATACTGTAACTTATAGGAAACTGAAGAACAACCCTACCCAGGAATACAAACGAATTCTTGATGGTATATTAACAGGGGGCCTCGAAAAAGGAATACTTAATAAAAAAGAATTTAACTATCTCACCATCCCTTTTCCTTTGGTGCCAGTAATATACCATCTGCCCAAGGTCCACAAAAATCCAGTAGATCCTCCGGGGAGACCGATAATTTCGGGGCTCAACTCACTGACGTGCAGAGTCACGGAGTACATTGATTTCTTTTTACAAGGATATGTACTGCAAAATCCTTCCCATCTGAAAGACACTGGGTCTGTACTGGAGCTCATTAAAGATCTAAATCCCCCCACTGTGAATACATGGATGGCCACAATTGATGTGGCATCCTTATATACAGTGATTCCAAAGAAATTAGGAATGGATGCAGTGAAGAACAGAATTAAAAATGATGTCAGAATGGGGAACCAACAAGGTAACTTCATTCTGGAATGCCTCAGTTACTGCCTTGATTACAATTATTTTTGGTTCAAAGATTCATATTACGTACAGTGTATTGGCACGGCGATGGGGGCGAAATTCGCCCCCAGTTTTGCTAATATCTTCATGGGGGCGTGGGAGGACAACTTCATCCTTCCCACACTAGGAGTGGACATCCCAGGGGGAAAACTGACCTTCTGGAGAAGGTATATTGATGACTGTCTCCTAGTGTGGGAAGGAGGGAGGGAGGGACTTGAGTCCTTCATCGCGGGTTTGAACCAGAATGATTGGAATCTACGATTTGTGGGAGAAATCAGCAATGCAAGTATTAATTTTCTGGACCTATGCATTCGGATAGAAAAGGGGCGTTTTCTTACCTGCTCCTATTTTAAAGAGACAGGTGTGAACTCTTATATTGATATGAAGAGTTGTCACTACGGTCCATGGCTTAAGAACATTCCGAAAGGGCAGTTCAAAAGGATGGCCCGGAACTGTACAGAAGTGAATGACTATAGAACACAATGTGGGGTGTTAAAGAACAGATTTGTGGAGAGAGGATATGATGAGACCAATCTAGATGTATGTATACAAAATGTAGAGGTGGAAACAAAAAGGAAAAAGGAACATGCAAAAGGAATAGTGGAAAAGGAAGATAGGGACTATAGATTTTCATTTGTGACCAAACTTTGCTCCATGTCAGACAACATCAAAAAAATAGTGAAAAAGAACTGGGGGGTGTTAAAAAACGATCCAACATTAGGTAAAATAATACCTGCGAACCCATGCTTTATCTTTAAAAAAGCGACCAACATTAGAGAAAAACTCGTACGTAGTGCGATACCCCCAACAATTTTAAAAAAGAAGGTAAATTTACCTGGTGTTGTTTCTGTGCAGGCTGCAAGAATCGGAACTCCAAAGAACGTCAAATAAACATTAAACATATAATATCCAAAAAGAATGGGGTCGAATTTCGCATAAAGAGTAATTGCTCGTGTGAAAATGAAGGCATTATCTACGTACTGGAATGCCCTTGCGGGCTCCAGTACGTAGGACGGACAATTAGGAAGCTGAATGTTAGGATACAAGAACACCTACGGAACATCAGAAAAGGCCTAATGACCCATAGTGTATCAGCACACTTTAAATTAATACACGGAAAAAACCCTAATGGGTTAAAGTTTGCTGGAGTTGAAATTGTTGGGCCACACTGGCGTGGAGGGGACTCGCTGGCACAAATCAATAAAAAAGAGGTGGAGTGGATTTACCAGCTAGGGACCCTCCAACCCAGTGGCCTCAACATTGAGTTTGACCTAAAACCCTGCTTATTGTAAATTGAAGTTACTGGTAGCGCCATCTGATTGTTCCCTACCTGGCCTCCTAAGGACCTTCGAATGACGTCAGGATTCTGGCTGTCCCATTGGTCTATGACGACTCGTGGTAAGAGCATTAGAGGTGGAGGTGGGGTTGAGAACACCCTAATGATGCTACCATAATGGGTGCCGTCCGCCTTAGTGACGCTCCAAGAATGGGCGGAGATTAAATAAGTGACACCCCAGGCATGAACTAACGCCCCGTAAATGGGCGGTGAAAATCTACGTAATGTTCCGGGAATAGACGGTCATTATTTGTCAAATAATTTAGAAGGGAATGGAAGGAGGAAGATAGGATTTAAAGTTAGAGTTGGAATACCTTCATGGTATAAGGAAACTATTTGGAAAAATGATCCCTAGAAGGCTGATTATATATTTAATGCGGATACTAGTGGAAACCCGAAGATGTCCAATTTGATAATAGGGAGTAAGACGTTGCTCTTGTATATGTGTATATTTTGTTTATATTTTAAAGGTGACTGCACCTAATGAACTGTTGATTTTAAAGTCATGATATATGATTTAAATTGAAAGTATATTATATTGATCGGAATCACACCCACTTGTATAATGAGACAGCTGGGCTATTTAAAGGGCTCAATGGTGAGCATGCTCAGTCATTGCCCCTGAAGAAGCGAGGCAGCGAAACCCGGGTCGGGCAGGATTGTGACGATCTACTTGTATTTTATGCCTTTTGTCTACTGATCTGTTGTAAGTAGAATAAAACCTTTTAAAGATAAGATTCTCAAGGGTGCTTCACTATTCTTCGTATCATCTTAAACCCTGTAGAGGAGGAGATCTGGGAGGATCGTATTCCTTGGCATTGAGGAGAGGGTGGACACCCTTGTATCATTCACCTGTAACCGGAACACATAGTGTCCAGCAGCGCGGTTCTAAAACCTATTGATCGTGCTTTTAGATGACTGGTCATGCAGGTTGTGCTCAGGTTGAGAATGCTTATGCCTCGCTTCAGGCTCTGAATGCACAGCGTGCAAACCACTCGTGTCTTGTCGTCAGCACATTGTCTGAAGAACTGCCACGCCAGGGAGCTCCTTGGAGCTGGCTTTGGTGTGTTCGGTCCCTTGCTGCGGTGGGCAGTAGCAGGCGTACTGTCTAGGGGACGGACACTCCACTTTTGCACCCTCTTCTGCTGTGCTGGTGGCTCTGTGTGACCACCGCCTCTTCCTCCGAACTACACAGGTAACTCGTATGACCTTGATTCCATGTGTGGCCGAGGACCTCATCGTCCTCCACATCAACTTCCACCCAGTCTTCACCCCTGCACACTTCAGAAAGCCACAGCAGTTGGCACCTGTGTTTCGTCATCATCCGAGACATTCTGCGGTGGTCCTCCCATGTACTCATTCTGAAATGTAAGTGGTTGGGCATCGGTGCACTCAATCTCTTCCACTTCTGGGGCAGGGCTATGGGGATGGCCCTGGGAAACCCTGCTAGCAGAGTCATCAAAAAGCAGAAGACACTGCTCCATGACTTCAGGCTTATACTGCTTGGCTGATTTGCAAGGGGTTGAGGTGAGGGACCGAAGGACATGGGCTGCAGGTGCCAACTCTGATCTTTCAGCAGGAGACTGGGTGGGAGACAATGTGAAGGAACTGAAGGCACTGTCAGCCACCCAATCTAATCTACTATCGCCTGTACTTGTTCAGGCCTCACCATTCATAGAGTTGCATTCAGCCCTACCAAATAACGCTGAAGGTTCTGTTGCCTACTCGCACCTGAGGAAGGTGTTTCACTTGTGCGTGTAGCTGGCAAAGATCGACCACATCTTCTCCCTGCAACATGAGCTCCACCAGCAGCACCATGACCGTAGGGGCCACGTTCTGTATTTGACGCTCTCCTCATTCTTTGCGTTCACCCACCAAACTAACAGATGTTTTTTGTCAGGCGACAATATAACCGCCAATAGTCAACAATCAAGTTCAATGAGAGTAAGGCAGTGCCAGTGTCAAAAAGAGGAAACATTTCTTGAGGTCACACAACAGGTGAATTTTATACAATTACTACACGGTCCCAATTTTTTTTTATTTGTCAACCAACAATGTAACTACAGTATTGACTGGTAGTATATGACTATGACAAATGCAGCAAAGGCACCAGATGTAGGGTCTTGCAAAAAATAGTTTTTTGCATTTACCGTACATAAAGATCAAGTGATTATGTGGCCGGAGGTATATAAGACGGTCAATTTTACTGCAGGCCAGTGGACTACAGGCCCCAAAAATTATTCATTCACCGAACCCGAAAAGAACAATTGATAATGTGGTTGGAGGTACTTTAGGTTGTCACCGTATAACAATTTTACTGTTGGCCAGTTAGATTATAGGCCCAGACTCTGCATTCACCAGACAGAAAAGATCAAGTAATTATTTGGCCTGAGGTATATTAGACTGTCAGTCGATATCAATTTTACTGCAGGCCAGTGGACTACAGGCCCAAAAAATTATTCATTCACCGTACATAAAAGATCAAGTGATTATGTGGCTGGAGTTATATTAGACGGTCAATGGTGATCAATTTTACTGCAGGGCTAGTGGACTACAGGACCCAAAAATTATTAATTCACCAGACAGAAAACATCAAGTCATTATGTTGCTGGAGGTATATTAGACAGTCATTGGATATCAATTTTACTGCAGGCCAGTATACTACAGGCCCCAAAAATTATGCATTCACCATACGTAAAAGATCAAGTGATTATGTGGCTGGAGGTATATTAGACTGTCAATGGTGATTAATTTTACTGCAGGCCAGTGGACTACAGGACCCACAAATTATTAATTCACCTGACAGAAAACATCAAGTCATTATGTTGCTGGAGGCATATTAGACGGTCATTGGATATCAATTTTACTGCAGGTCAGTGGACTACAGGCCCCAAAAATTATTCATTCACCGGACAGAAAAGAACAATTGATAATGTGGCTGGAGGTACATTAGGTGGTCACCGTATAACAATTTTACTGTTGGCCAGTTAGATTATAGGCCTCAAAAATTATGCATTCACCAGACAGAAAAGATCAAGTTATTATGTAGCTAGAGGTATATTAGACGGTCAATGGTGATCAATTTTACTGCAGGCCAGTGGACTTCAGGCCCTCAGAAAAGAACAATTGATAATGTGGCTGGAAGTACATTAGGTGGTCACCGTATAACAATTTTACTGTTGGCCAGTTAGATTAAAATTATGCATTCACCAGACAGAAAATTAATTCACCGTACATAAAAGATCAAGTAATTATGTGACTGATTGTACAGTCCTGATCAAAAGTTTAAGACCACTTGAAAAATGGCAAAAAATCATATTTAGCATGGCTGGATCTTAACAAGGTTACAAGTAGAGCTTCAACATGCAACAAGAAGAAATGGGAGTGAGACAAAACATTTTTTGAGCATTCAATTTAATGAAAACAATGAATAAACTGAAACAGGCTGTTTTTCAGCTGATCAAAAGTTTAGGACCACACCAAAATTTGTTTCGGCAGGCTTGATGCAAGCATTTCCATGAGGTGAGTGGGAACATTTCTCCAAGTGGTGAAGACGGCCACACGAATGCCATCTACTGTCTGGAACTATTGTCCATTTTTCAAAACTTCTATTGCCATCCATCCCCAAAGGTTCTCATTTTGATTTAGATCAGGGGAACACACAGGATGGGCCAAAAGAGTGATGTTATTCTCCTGGAAGAAGTCCCTTGTCCTGCGGGCATTGTGTACTGTAGGGTTGTCCTGTTGAAAAACCCAGTCGTTACCACACAGACAAGGGCCCTCAGTCATGAGGAATGCTCTCTGCAACATCTGGACATAGCCAGCGGCCATTTGACGCCCCTGCACTTCCTGAAGCTCCATTGTTCCACTGAAGTAAAAAGCACCCAATACCATAATGGCACCCCCTCCACTGTGGGGCGTAGAAAACATCTCAGGTGGGATCTGCTTGTCATGCCAGTAATGTTGGAAACCATCAGGACCATCAAGTTTAAATTTTTTCTCATCAGAGAAAAAAAAGTTCTTCCACCTTTAAATGTCCCATGTTTGGTGCTCTCTTGCAAAGTCCAAACGAGTAGTTATTTGGCGTTCAAGGAGAAGATTTTTTGTTTTTGAAGCCCTTCAGTCTCAGATGCCGTCTGATGGTTATGGAGCTGCAGTCAGCACCAGTAAGGACCTTAATTTGGGTCGAGGATCATCCAGTGTCTTGACGGACAGCCAATTGGATCCTCCGGCTCAGTGCTTGATTTTTTTGTTCCATAACCCTCAGGATCATTTAAGAAATTTCAAATGACTGTCTTACTGCGTCCCACATCAGCAGCGATGGCGCGCTGGGAGAGACCCTGCTTATGCAGTTCAACAACCCGTCCACGTTCAAAAAGGGAGAGTTTTTTTTCCTTTTCCATCACAACGTGTGACTACTTGACAGAAAATAACAATGAATCCACATCCACAGATTTGGCCTTTTAAAGGCATGTGGCCCTAAAATTTGGATCAGCTGAAAGACAGCCTGTTTAAGTTTAACCGCTATTTTCAATTAATTGAATGCTCAAAAAATATTTTGTCTCACTCTCATTTCTTCTTGTTGCATGTTGAAGCTCTTCTTGGAACCTTGTTAAGATCCAACAATGTAAAATATGATTTTCTGCAATTTTTCAAGTGTATCTGTAAAGAATAAATCAAGGCAACTGGACGTACTGTAAATTTCTTGAAAACGTTTCACTTGTTCTTCCAACGAGCTTTCTCAATTCTGAGTGACTGTACAAAAATTCTGGGAATAAATGGCTCAGCATAGAAGAGCCAAAACCTCTGGTCAAGATTCAGCCGTGTACTTACATCTAAAAGAAACAGGTCACACCTTTGAAGACAGTCAAGTACGTGTTTTGGATAAGGAGGTCGATTGGTACAAACGAGGCATGAAAGAGGCCATCTATGCAAAAATGGAGAAGCCAAGCTTGAATAGAGGCGGGGGGGGGGGGGGGTTAGACATCTATTGTCTGCCACATACAATGCTGTCTTGACACCTTTTTCTGGGAAGTCTTTATCACCTACTGACTCCAGTTAGAATAATGAATCAACTCCTTTGACCCAATGCTGGGTGTGGTGACCTCTGACCCCATGCTGGGTATGATTGCCAGATGTTGATTCAGTTACATATTTATTCCCAGAATTTTTGTACAGTCACTCAGAATTAAGAAAGCTTGTTGGAAGAACGAGTGAAACGTTTTCAAGAAATCTACAGTACGTCCAGTTGCCTTGATTTATTCTTTACAGATATACCATGACCTGGATAAATGAGAACCTTCACAGACAATTTTTCAAGTGGTCTTAAACTTTTGATCAGGACTGTATATTAGACTGTCAATGGATATCAATTTTACTGCAGGCCAGTGGACTGCAGACCCAAAAATGATTCATTCACCAGACAGAAAACATCAAGTCATTATGTGGCTGGAGGTATATTAGTCAGTCATTGGATATCAATTTTACGGCAGGCCAGTACAAATATGTCAAATACATATAAAAAATATAAAATTGTATTAAAAACATGGATAACGAAATCCCCCATCTTGAAAAAACAAACAAATGATAATAGTTTAAATTCTATAACATGTGGTCGTCAGAGGTGTTGAATTCCTCCGAAGTCCCAAACATTAGGCATTCACTGTACAGAAAAGGCCTTTTATGCCGCTGTATTTACAAAAGACAGGTACCATTATTTGTTCTGAGTGATGGCGGCTATGTGTGGGCTGGCATGTGGAAATTCTATTAAACTTGGTTGTCACAGGTGTTGAATTCCTCCGAGATCCATGCCTCATTCATTTTTAGAAATGTGAGGTAGTCCACACTGTCGTGAGCTAGGCTAGTGCACTTATCGGTCACGATCCCCCCTGCTGCGCTGAAAGTCCTTTCGGACAAGATACTCGACGAGGGGCAAGCCAAGAGTTCCATGGCAAATTGTGCCAGCTCTGGCCACAGGTCTAGCCTGCACGCCCAGTAGTCCAGGGGTTCCTTGCTTCTCAAAGCGTCCACATCGGCCGTTAATCTAATTGTCACCACCAGCTCTGTGAGAAGATCTGGCAGACGTTCTTCTCTACCTGTTGTATGATGATCATTGTTTTGGTTTCACTTTCTATCTCCTTTCCTTCTCCCAGCTGTCATCTATTTTCACTGATTGTCTCCCTTTATATTCCCTCCCATACTGCCTCACTTTGCGGTTTATACTTCTTCTTGGATTGTGTTTACTGCTGGAGGCTCCTGCTCCTGATTCCTCAGATAAGTCTGTTTCCTTTATTTGTGTTTTCTTGCTGGCTTGATTGTAGGTGACCCTGACTCCATTCATATTAAGTGCAGGGAGCCGGTGGTCGTGTCCCCTCACTAGTGTAGGGTTTTCAGGTGTCACATAGCATAAGGTACGAGGGCATGCAATTGTCTACCATTAAGACCTTTGCATGGGCATAGCAGTCAGGGAGAGCTCTAGGGGTTTTATAGGGGCTCATCCATATGCTCCTTAGTTTGGGATCAAGCCAGTCGGATGTTTATTTATAAAGTTCCAGCTTTCTGCAACACCATCCATGACATTATAAACCACCATAACTGTCTTAAGCATGGATCCGGTTTCAGCCTTGATTGACCGCATGCAAGGTCTTTCACTAGAGGTAGCAGATCTCCGTAAAACTGTGTCTCAGTTTCAGGTGACCGGTTCTGCTTCTATTCATGGAGTTTGTTCCCAGCCTAAGATCTTGCTTCCAGCTACGTTCTCCGGGGGTAGTGAGAATTTTGTTTGCTTTAGAGAGGCTTGCAAACTTCATTTTTGCCTACTTCCCCATTCCTCTGGTGATGAGGAGCAGAGGGTGGGAAATCATCTCGCTGCTCAGGGATAACGCTCAGTCTTGGGCCTTTTCGCTGCCAGTCGGGAACACGGCCCCTCTGATCGGTGGATGAATTTTTTGCAGCCCTGGGACAGATATATGATGACCCGGATCGTATTGCTCTAGCTCAATCTAAACTGCATTTTTTATGCCAGGGTAAACAGTCTGCAGAGATATATTGTTCAGAATTTCGGAGATGGGCAGCTGATACTGGTTGGAATGATGCTGCACTCCGAAGTCAATTTTGCCATGGTCTTTCGGAAAGATTGAAAGATGCATTTGCTTTTCATGAGAGACCAGCCTCGTTAGAATCTGCCATGTCTCTAGCTGTTCGTATTGACAGGCGTCTTAGAGAGAGAGAGGAGACTACTCCTTCCTGTCATATTCAGTCCAAGGACAGTGGGGCTGTCTCATTCAGTGCGCAGGGGTCTCAGTCTCTCTCAATCCCCTCTAAGGAGGAGGCCATGCAGCTGGGTTTGCTTGCCTCTGATAGTAGAGGATTCAGCTCTCAGAGGAGGGTTTGTTTCTGTTGTGGGGGTATAAATCATTTGGCTAATGTTTGCCCCTCTAGGAGATTAATGGAGTTTTCTGAGGGTAATAAAAAATAAATAAAAAAAAACCTCTAATTGCGGAGACCCTCAAATGCCAGGGCAGTACAAACACCCCACAAATGACCTCATTTTAGAAAGAAGACACCCCAAGGTATTCGCTGAGGGGCATATTGAGTCCACGAAAGATTGAAATTTTTGTCTCAAGTTAGCGGAAAGGGAGACTTTGTAAGAAAAACTTGTGCCCAAATTTTTTTTTCTATGAACTTGCCATCTCATTGAATACCTTGGGGTGTCTTCTTTCCTAAATGGGGTCACATGTGGGGTATTTTAGGGGCCCTAAAGCGTGAGAAGAAGTCTGGGATCCAAATGTCTAAAAATGCCCTCCTAAAAGGAATTTGGGCACCTTTGCGCATCTAGGCTGCAAAAAAGTGTCACACAGGTGGTATCGCCGTACTCAGGAGAAGTTGAGGAATGTGTTTTGGGGTGTCATTTTACATATACCCATGCTGGGTGAGATAAATATCTCGGCAAAAGACAACTTTTCAAATTTTTTAATACAAAGTTGGCATTTGACCAAGATATTTATCTCACCCAGCATGGGTATATGTAAAATGACACCCCAAAACACATTGCCTTACTTATTCTGAGTACGGCAATACCACATGTGTGACACTTTTTTGCAGCCTAGGTGGGCAAAGGGGCCCACATTCCAAAGAGCACCTTTCGGATTTCACAGGCCTTTTTTTAGGACTGTTTCACACGAGCGGATGCCGTGCGTGACATCCGCTCCGTGAAAGAGTGCCAAGACCCGATGCAGACTGCAGAGGCACGGATCATTAACATGACTGATAATGCTCCGTGCCTCTCTGTGACCTCTTTACTACGAAATCACAGTGACAACTTGTCTGGATTTCTGGGAGCTGTACTGTATCACGGTTCGTGACCCATATCCGCTTCCTCTGATCCCGGACCTGTTTAACCAGATTGTTGGGGCTAAGGTTTTTTTAAGTTGGATTTAAGAGGGGCATACAACCTAGTCAGGGTCAGGGAAGGGGACGAATGGAAGACGGCCTTCAATACCCCTGAGGGTAATTTCGAGAATTTGGTTATGCCCTTTGGTTTGATGAATGCTCAGGCCGTCTTCCAACATTTTGTGAACAGAATTTTTCATCATTTAATAGGGAAATTTGTACTGGTGTATCTGGATGACATTTAGATTTTTTCTCCTGATTTCAAAGCTCATCGGGACCACCTACGTCAGGTCTTGCTGATTCTGCAGGATAATAAATTGTACGTTAAACTGGAAAAATGTGTGTTTGCGGCTCCGGAGATTCAATTTCTTGGTTTGCTTCTCTCCGCTTCTGGTTTTCGCATGGACCCTCAGAAGGGCCGCGCTGTGCTTTATTGGGAGCTTCCTGAGAATCAGAAGGTGCTGATGCGGTTTTTGGGTTCTGACAATTATTACAGAAAGTTAATTTTGAATTATTCCTCTGTTGTTAAGCCACTCACTGATATGACTAAAAAGGGGGTAGATTTTTATTTGTGGTCGGTAGATGCGCTTAAAGCCTTTTCTAGTATCAAAGAGAGTTTTGCTTCTGCTCCCATTTTGGTACAACCTGATGTCTCTCTACCTTTTATTGTTGAGGTGGACTTTTCTGAGGTGGGTGTGGGTGCGGTCTTATCTCAGGGTCCCTCTCCTGCCAAATGGCGACCGTGCGCCTTTTTTTCAAGAAAATTCTCCTCTGCAGAGAGAAATTATGATGTGGGAGATAAGGAGTTGTTGGCCATCAAATTAGCTTTTGAGGAATGGTGCCATTGGTTAGAGGGAGCCAGACACCTTATTACCGTGTTTACAGACCATAAGAATCTGGCCTACTTGGAATCGGCCAAGCATCTGAATCCAAGACAGGCCATATGGTCTTTGTTCTTTTCTAGGTTTAATTGTGTTGTTACGTTCTGCCCTGGGGTTAAGAATGTGAAGGGGGATGCCCTGTCACGTTGTTTTCCGGGAGGGGGGAACTTTGAAGACCCGGGTCCCATTTTGGCTGAAGGGGTGGTCGTCTCTGCTCTTTATCCTGATTTGGAGGCAGAGGTTCAGGCTGTCCAGGCAGAGGCTCCTGATCTTTGTCCCCCTGGGAGGTTGTTTGTGCCTCTCGCTTTACGACAAAAAGTTTTTAAGGAGCACCACAAGACTGTCCTTGCTGGGCACCCGGGGAGCAGAGCCACAGTGGATCTCATTGCTCTGAGATTCTGGTTGCCGGCTCTTCGTAAGACGGTTGAGGGTGTTGTGGCAGCCTGCGAGACCTGTGCTCGTGCCAAGGTCCCTCATTCACGGCCATCGGGTCCTCTCCTCCCGTTACCCATTCCTTCCCGTCCTTGGACGCATCTGTCCATGGACTTCTTTACGGACCTGCCTCGTTCCTCGGGGAAGACTGTGATTCTGGTAGTAGTGGACCGTTTTAGCAAAATGGCGCATTTCATTCCCTTTCCTGGGTTACCCAATGCTAAGACGCTGGTAAAAGCGTTTGTTGATCACATTGTTAAATTGCATGGCATTCCTTCAGACATGGTTTCTAATAGGGGCACACAATTTGTTTCCAGATTCTGGAAGGCCTTCTGTTCTCGCTTGGGGGTTCGGTTATCGTTCTCTTCTGCTTTTCACCCGCAGTCGAATGGTCAGACTGGACGTCATCCATGCGCATGGGGCGCTCTGACGTCATTCTGGAGCACCCCCGGAGCCGCACGTACGGTAAGTATACTGCTCCCCACTACTACTATGGCAACCAGTTCTTTAATAGCATCCTGGCTTCCATAGTAACACTGAACGCATTTGGAAGACTAATCCGTCTTCAAATGCTTTCAGTTCACTTGCATTTTTCCGGATCCGTCGTGTAATTCCGGCAAATGGAGCACACGACGGATCCGGACAACGCAAGTGTGAAAGAGCCCTTAGACTAGATGTAGCACACCAGAGCAGACACTACCTTTCCTACACACTGCTACTGTTTCTATTGGCTAACATGGCTAACAAATAATGGTATCAGTGTATTTATTACAGGGCCTCTGACACTGTGCTTTAATAGTATTGCTATGAAATTGTTATGTTTATGTACTGTGCCTGCTTGTCCAGCAAGTGGCAGTGTATCTGGTAGAGACAGATCTTTTGTTAGAATGGAATTTTCCATAGGTAGGCTAGTCCTGCTTCCAACCAAGGAATGGGTCAAGACGTGTCAAGACGTGTCACAGTGAGGGGAGCCCCCCTCCTGCTGCAGGAGTCTTCCAGGAGAAACAGCTTGCAGAAGGATAAAGCAAGGTATCCAAGTTTGTCTGCCAGTATACCACAAAACCTGCTGGAGACAGAGAAAGACCAAATATTGTCTGGATGAAAGTTTATTCAAGTAAGGCCTCATGCACACGACTTTTTTCACGGCCCGCAAAACGGGGTTCCGTTGTTTCAAGATCCGTGTCCGTTTTCTTTTTCCGTGTGTCTTCCGTGATTTTTGGAGGATCGCCAGACATGAAGGAAAGTTGAAAAAAACGTTGTTTTGGTGTCCGCCTGCCGTGCGGAGCCAAACGGATCCGTCCTGACTTACAATGCAAGTCAATGGGGACGGATCCGTTTGACGTTGACACAATATGGTGCAATTGCAAACGGATCCGTCCCCCTTTCAATGTAAAGTCAGGAGTTACATTGTGAAAACTCAGATACGACAGTATATTCTAACACAGAGGCGTTCCCATGGTGATGGGGACCCCTCAAGTTAGAATATAATAAGAACTGTGGACATGACTGCCCCCTGCATAAAAGCTTTTTCAGAGCTGAGTTTTCACTTCGTCTGGCAGCATCCAATCTCTTAAAGGGGGCTGTGATCCGCACAATTAACCCCTCAGGTGCCACACCTGAGGGGTTAATTGTGCATATCATAGCCCCCTGTAAGAGATCGGATGCTGCCAGACGAAGTGAAAACTCAGCTCTGAAAAAGCTTTTATGCAGACGGATCTGCGATCTGTCTGTGTGAAAGTAGCCTACAGACACGGATCTCGGACGCGGATGGCAATCTTATGTGCCTCCGTGTTTTTTCACGGACCCATTGACTTGAATGGGTCCGTGAACCATTGTCCGTCCAAAAAATAGGACAGGTCCTATTTTTTTGACAGACAGGAAACACAGATCACGGACACGGATGACAAACGGTGCATTTTCCGAGTTTTCAACTGACCCATTGAAAGTCAATTGGTCCACAGAAAATTACGGAAAATGGAACGACGGACACGGACGCACACAAGGTCATGTGCATGAGGCCTAAAGCTGTTGAATTTTACCAAGTCTGGACCCTTACTCCACCAACTATCACTCTCCCCTTTATTGCTAAGGAGCCAAACCCTGGGGAGCGACAGTATACAGGTCAGTGCACAGTGACACGCACAAAACTAATAAGGCTGCATCACCACTCAATATTCCTAAAAACCTGGGACATGATCGGCCCAGGGGGTTGGCACGTTGCATAGACAGTCTAAAGATGCATCAGATTTATAATTTCGTATCAGCTCTGATAAATCTACTGTAGGTAATTTTTGGACCATTTAGTCTAATGCTGTCTAAAAATTTGTATTAGTAAATCTGCCCCAATGTCTTTTACTTCAAGGAGGTGGGAACATGATATTTACCCTCTTTACAAGTTTCATGATGTAGATTCCCATTATATTTGATTTACAGCATTTCAGGGCAAGTCATGGAAGTATTACTGAGAAAGAATTTCAGGACTAGGAAGTGAAAGCTATGAATGTCTTTCCTGCTTAACAGTAAAAATAATCAGATCTCATTTTCTACAGACACATAAAACGTAGAAAATGTGCCATTTAAATGTTGCCAAACTTATTCCCCGATGACATCCTTTAATTTCCAAGCACATGGAATGCAAGGAGTATAATTCACTGTGCAGTATAATAGAACAATTATACATATATTTTAAAATTACTTTTTACATCAATTCCTTGGCATTTTCAGTATCTTTCTTTGCAGTCACTGAATGGAAACCTTTTTGTTTAGGCTTGTTTCGCAACAGCGCAATTAGTATTATTTTAAAAAGTGCTTTGGAAAAAAGCCTGAAGCCAGTCGGGGGGTCATGTGACCACATCAGATATCGGTGGTGTGATGGAAGGGTAAGTACTGATAAAAGTCTCTTCCTTCCACAGGTTAGTTCACAGAGGGAATACCATACCATATGGTATTTTTGCTTTTTTATGACTTTTTTCTTGTATCCTTTGATTAAATAAAACTGTGAACACACAGTAGTAACACATGAACATATCCTAAAAGTGCAATTATTGGCCTAAACTATTATTATATTGCCAATGACACATGGATATAAATGTTCATGGAGGTTTTTTGAATTGAAGACATGTGAGGTAAGATAGTAACTAGTATTAAGCGAATCAAAGTGAAACAATTTGACTTTATACAATTTTCAGGAAAAATTTGATTTTGTGGTAATGAATTCCCCCCCCCCCCTAAAATGGCGGCTATACCTGTTACAAAGTGAAAGTAAGAAACCCAGGAACATGATATGATCCATAATGCAGCTAGCCAATCAGCAGATAGCCATCCCCTTTGATGTCACTGTCCCATAAAAGCCTCATCCCGCACGGTTATTGCCATTTCATTGTAAAGACAGCATAGGGAGAGACGTGGAAAACACTAGGGACATAAAGCTTTTAATTGTAGAATATTTGATGGGGAGAGTGCAGGAAAAGTGTAGGAAGATTGTAGGGAGAGTTTTCAGACATTGTAGAAAGAGCATAGGGAGACTGCAGGGGCAGTCCAGGAGCAGTGTAATCATCCTGTGCATCTTGTTCACTTCCTGAACCATTCTTTCTTAATGTATTCTGTTATAGATAGACTTACTGTTCATCAGACTCATTGTGAACAGGTGGTCTAATATATAGGTGCATTTATCTACTTCATTTGCTACACCATTTATACTTGATGTGATACACCTGTCTCATTCTACTGTTTGTGGCATGTCCACATTGATATTTAACTGTTCAGACAGTTAGTGTGATTCAGTATTCCAGAGCAGTCTTATTTAATGCCTTACAAATAAACTGATTCTTCGCTCAGCAGAGTTGCTCATGAGTTGATTGTCGTTTTTGTCAGAAAAATATTCTTTTATCTGAAAAATTATTCTTTTAGCGAGAACATTAGTCTTGTAGCGAAAAAATTAGTCTTTTAACAAATAAATTAGTCTTTTACCAAACAAATTAGTCTGCTCCATTATTACAATCCCCAATCTCTATGACAAACGACATTGAGCGGGTAACCCGCATCTGTTGGCTAAGGGTAGACATATGGCGATCCCTTCTGTGCCGAGCATGTGCTTCTACAGACATACAGTATAAGGTCATCACAGAAGAGTTAGTGCTGAACTCCACTAGGCCCTCCAGGAAGTTGGATGTGGAAAAGCTGGGTCAAATAACTCATTGTATATGGGTTTAAACCAGATGGGCCAAATTTGCTGGATGGATCAAACATGGCAGTTGGATTATTGCCATACGAGAGGAATGTTGGTTAATAGGATGAACCACACAAATCACTCCACCCAAAGTCATAGTAGCTGATATGTTATTTTAGCAAAAAAGTAGTCGTTATTGCAATTTTTTGAAGTTCAGAGCTATGACGGTATTACCAGACAAATAGCTCCAGCGACTGGACCCAAATTCATCATCCTAGCCAGGGGTATTACTAGGGTCTCAGAAGATCCGGGGCCCAAGCCCCAATGAATATGGCCCAGTTCTCTAAATTGACGCTCCCCCCACACACCTCCTTTTGCTGTACTTGCTATACAGCAGCACATCATGTCACATCCAAGGCCTCCCAGGTGACATCTCCTCCGATGTAGATCTTCTCTGTCATCATCTTCTCCATGCGGTCCGTACAACTTCTCTCAGCTGCCTCATCTCTGCAGAGTGCAACATACAGACATCTTAGCTTCCTCACTTCTCTATCATCATCCCCCAACCTGGAGTCCCTACAGTGTTATCCTGCTGCTCGTTGTGCTCCCCAATACCCCCAAATACTATCCTGAAGAAATAATAGTGCCCCCATAGTAATAGTGCTCCTCTTATTCCCACCAATAGTAATTCCCTTCTAGAATGCCCTCATTGGTAATACTGCCCCCCACACTGCCCCATTATGTCATTTGCCCCCCACACTGCTCCACATTATGTCATTTGCCCCACACTGCCTCATTAAGTAATTTGCCCCCACACTGCCCCACATTATGTAATTTTCCCCCACACTGCCCCATTAAGTAATTTCCCCCACACTGCCCCATTAAGTAATTTTCTTCCACACTGCCCCAGATTATGTAATTTGCCCCTCACACTGCCTCTATTAAGTAATTCCCCCCCACACTGCCTCTGTTAAGTAATTTCCCCCCCACACTGCCCCACATTATGTAATTTCCCCTCACACTGCCCCCATTAAGTAATTTGTCTGCCACACTGCCCCCCATTAAGTAATTTGCCCCCCATACTGTCCCAGTAAGTAATTTGCCCCCACACTGCCCCATTAAGTATTTTTTCTGCCACAGTGCCCCCCATTAAGTAATTTTCCCCCACACTGCCTCACATTATGTAATTTGCCCCCAACATTGCCACACATTAAGAAATTTGCAGCATTTGCCCCCCAACTTGTACTTGTTTAGCTGATCTGCTAGGCTGCTGCGCGGGCATGAGTTCAATCACTTCAGAGTGCAACCACATCCTGCGGCGCGTAATCCCGCAAGACCCGTGACCTCCTTCAGTGGGTCTTGGGGGATCACGCGCCGCAGGATGGGGTTGCGCTCTGAAGTGACTGAACTTATGCCCATGCAGCAGCCTAGCAGAACAAGTACAAGGTGGGTGGAGAATAGAATTTGGGGCACTGGACGAAACAACGTCGTTTTCACCTAACGACGCCCCTGATCCTAGCTAACACATTCTGTTAAGGAAAATTTTATTCTTTATCACTCTGACAGCAACAACAAATTTAAACAAATTCTACATCACTGTGCAGTGCAACAACATTTTTGCCCATGTGGATCCCTCCATAACGTCTGGGATCTCTCCATACTGTGAACTTAATGGTATTTTGCTTTCAACATGTATTAGGTTAAAACCAGATGGGCAAACTTGCTGAATGGATCAATCATGGCAGCTAGATTATTGCCATATGGTAGGATGGTCATTGTTTATTGGAATGAACCACTCAAATCACTTCACCAACTTAACCCAAATGTATTGTAGCTAATATGTTCTTTTAGCGAAAAAATGAGTCTGCATATTTGTTGCAATCAGTTATGGTCGGAACTACGATGGTATTACCAGACAAATAGCTTCACCAACTGGACACATATTCATCATTCCTAGCTACCACAGCCACAACAAATTTTAAACAAATTCTACATCACTGGAATTTTAGCTCATGTGAATCCCTCCATACTACAAACTTTATGGTATTTTTCTTTCAACATGTATTTGAGTTAAAGCCAGATGGGCCAAACTTGCTGGATAGATTAAACATGGCAGTTGGATTATTGCCATATGGTAGGAGTGTCGTTGGATACCCTCTCCCTGCATACTCCCTGCACTGTCCCTGCAGTTTAAGTTCCAAGCCTTCACACTGAGATTGGGGCACCAAGTCGGATGCATATGATTATGATTAGGCAGAATGGTCTGGGTATACCAGATTTATCGCGATTTGTGACAAATTAATTCAGAACTAATCGAATTTCTTGAACAAGTTCCAGGAATGACCAGCATACAGTGGGTGATTGCCTGCTTCGAGGCTTGTGATGTGACCTAGATGGTTCACTCCTGTGGTGTAGTGAACTGTACAGAAGCTGTAGAAGGGGTTGGTTCAAGGATTACTCTTGGTAGAACTTGGCCAGTGTGGGTAGGGTATGACCTTCCTCCTGCTACAGTTGCATTGGGAAATGTATATTGTGATTTAAGGACTATGTAGATTTACAACAACATGAGTCACAACCATTCTAATATCTAGTGTTAGTGGTTCCATTATAGTTAGTAGTTTAAACTTTTTATAGGACGAGATTCCTTTTTCCTCAGTTTTTGGCATATATTTATTGGGGGAGATTTATTAATGTTTTTATGGCACAGTAGTGGCACAAAAAAGACATAGATTATGGTGCACACCGTATTTACTTTTTGAGCTTTCCAATACTTAAAAAAGTGTTAAGAAAGTGGGATGGGCTTAGTGAAGGGTGGGGTCTATCAACTGAGTTTACTATAATGTATCCCAGAAACTGAAATAAATTGTAGCAGAAATCTACATGAGCTCCTAGCGGGTCTAGATTTTAGTGTCTGGTGCATGGAATTCCAGAATATTTTTCAATGAGTTAAAGAGGACCTTTCATGGTTTTTATTAATTAAGATAAATACCTTTACTTGCGGGGTACCACCCACTGATACTGCCACCCTGCCTGATTTTTTAAAAATATCGCTCCTGTGCCCCGTTGTGTTCCCCCGTAGTTTTCTGGCTCAGTATGCTAATACTGAGCATCAGTACAGGGAAGAGGAGATGCCAGGGTTTCTCAATAGGCGTCTCCTTCTCCCTTTGGCCAGATGAAGCGCTGACGAGCGAAACGGCCATCGCTGAACCTTAACCACTGCATATATGTAAGTCCGTCCCAAGCCTTACATTTGTATTCAGCTTTTGAATTAAGCCATTGATGTACTCAGCTTTATACATGTACTCAGCGTTCTGATGTATTCAGCCATTGATGTATTCAGCTTCTGATGTGTCCAATCACAGCTTTCAATGTATTCAGCTTCTGATGTACCTAGCGATCCATTTTGGAGGATTAAAAAAAGCTTGTTGCACGGAATGGTGAGTGCCGCCTGAATATAATTTCTACAATTGTTCTTATTATAACGCTGTAGGCAGAGCACCATCAGGTAGCATATCAGCACATCCAATGGGTTAATAGTGACTTTTTTCCAGCACTTAAAGGGGAAAGTCAGCAGTGCCACTCAAAACTGTTTTCTAAATAATTGTCATAGGCATATAATTAATGATGAGGCATTTACCTTATCATAAATTATATGTCTCCGCAAGGCCCATCAAGGCAAGCGCAGACGATATCGATGTCTTGATGAAGTAGGTCCTTTGTTATGTGGAGGATTTAAGTCCCATATACATAAACTGATGGTTAATGACTCATCCTCTAAATGGTCTACAGATGCATTAATTTTTTTTCTCTCTGTGTTTAATCTACTGTATGTCTGGAGCAGCATAGCCAGCCATGTGTAGCAGTTGTACAGAATCTACAGCAGAAAAATGGTAAGGAATTTTTACTGAAGCCTATTTAAAAAGTTGCTTGATTTTGAATTTAGGAAATAACTGTCTACAGCTTTAACCTTATTTCTACTCATTTTTGGAACTATAAGAAGGCTTAAGGCTAACATTACATATTTTAATTTCATCATGGTAATTGCAACAATATCACTTTCCATTTTATATTTTTTATTTTGTATTCACTATTTGTGACTAACTTTTCATTACAACCTTGGTTTCTTTCAATGTTCAACTTTTTTTTTGTTAATTTCCGTCATGTATCATTCTCATTCACTTGGCATCCATACCGTTTATATTTATTACTTTCACAGTTCAAACTGTTCTTAGTTTATTTTGCTTGTTTATTATTTTTACATCTGCATTACCATCCTCCCTTTTTTTTTCCATTCCTGTATAAGCAATCTCACATTAACTTGATGACTGACCTATCTTATTTAAGGTGTTCTTATCCTTTCCGAATCAAAACAATGTCACTAGAAAATTGACTCATGCCATTACAGGATAGGGCAGTGATGGCGAACCTTTTAGAGACTGAGTGACCAAACTGCAACCCAAAACTGATTTATCACAAAGTGCCAATACGGAAATTTAATCTGAATACTACAGTCCAATATAGTTTATATTCCATGTACTTTATCATTTAGCTTTAATAGCAACAAGGTTGCAAACTAGACAATACAATGAACAGAATATCATGAAAGCGAAGCAGTGGGCACTGACACGGGACAGGACATCCTTAGTTTTTCCCTCAAAAATTGATGAAAAATCAAAGAACAAAAGTAAAAATGAAAATAACAGTGGGAGTATTTTCTGTCTTGGAGAAGGAGTTTTTCTTTCCCTCGTTATAGGTGCACAGGTGTGCAGGGGAATTTAAATAGTGGTTACCCAGCCCCTTGTTATAAGAGTGTTTTCATTTTTAACTTATGTATGTCATGATGAAGGATCGCTATGTCTAAGGTCTGAAACGCATAGACGAAGTTTGTGTATTTGATGTCTGGAGATTTCATTTTACTATAAGGAAATAAAGCTTTTTCTACGGGAAGCTGGATCCGATTTTTTTTTTGTGGAAGGCTAGATGGTCGTTGTCCGGGACCTTTTTTCCGTGCTTCCAGGAGAAAGCCAACAGGTGAGAGTTGCAGTTGATGACTTTGCATTGAATTAAGTTTATATTCCATGTACTTTATCATTTAGCTATAACAGCCTGCCTACATTCAATACCCTGCCTGTGCTGTTCATAGTGATGAATGGCAGGGACAGTACGGGGCATATTGGTGCACCTTAGACTTTTTCCAGGGTGAGGGTGTCCACAGAGAGGGCTCTGAGTGCCATATTTTCCTACCTATTCAGGGAGTCAGATACAAGTAGATAAATTAGTTGTGCTAGTTAGCTTCTAAGGGCATTAACTAAGTACTTAATTACTGACCTAACTACTACCTGCAGATCAGATACATCTTACTAAATCTCTCCATGTAAACTTTATCACACTTATATAATTCATCAAAATGTATCACTTTCAAGAAATGACCCAAATGCATAAATCCAGCCTGTACCATAGGCCACTTAAGATTTTGTGTATTTCACAGTTAACCCCTGCAAGAAGTTATGTACTTTCCCACAGGGCTTTTCTAAGTCTCATAGGCAGGTGGTGTCAAGTGCTGTCCATAGCTCCACATCAGATTTCACCTGATCAATAAACAAAACACTTGGATTTTCTGTGACACTAGTTTTTCGGCATGAGGCCCATGCACAGACGTTCGCTACAGATGTTCCCCTTTTCCTGATTTAAAACTGGATTAAATACAAATAAGAGCTTTGGATTGAAAATACAGGAAATTCTTCATATGTAAGATTAATTTGGGGCCAAAGGATGAATGTTTACACAGCAAACCTGTATTCAAAACAGTCCTAAAAGCATTTTCATCTTTCACTATTACATTTATACTGAGGCCTCAGATGAAGATACATAAATAACTTCACCATCTGCAGCTATGTTTAAAGGGAAATTCCACTTTTAGTTTTTATTAGTCTGTGAAGATGTAAGATATTTTCTTCATAGCTGATTAAAAATTAAAGACTAACAATGTCCCAAAAACTGGGAACCCGGAGGAACCCTTCATTTAGGAAGACATTTGTGGTGTAAGTTGTATCTCAGGATTTTAAGGGGGTTGGTCACTTTCTGGCTACTGTTGACGAATGTGCATGTAATATGACTGCATGACACTCACTAATGTAGTCTTTGTTCATATTCTGCCTTGTTGGCCAAGACTTTTGTGTTGTCCACACGAATGTCCTGTCATAAGATGGCTGCCAATGGAGGGTCATGTGACAAGACACTTCACTCTGTAGTGACTGTACCAGTTTCACTGATGAGAGTTTAGGGCAGGTGCAATGTGTTTGAATGGAGGAGACTGAGTGATGTGTCTGGTCACATGGCCCTCCATCAGCGGCAATATTATGACAGGACCTCTGTGTTATCAGCACAGAAGATTTGCCCAATAAGAGGACATGACTTATGAATTACAGCAAAAGGCAAAAATATCAACAAAGGCTACATTAGTAAGTGCCACATAGTCATGTTCCATACACATTGGTCTTCAGCAGCCAGAAAGTGGCCTATGTCTTTAAACTTTGATTTCATCCATTCACTTGTTGTTTAAACAGTACTCAAAGTCATCCAAATACAGACTGTAGACAGTGAGCTCAAATAATTACGTTTTATTAGCAAGTAATAATATATGGGTGTTAGTCACACTTAATATCTCTCGCCAATGTGTTATGAAGTTATATGTGCTGACAACCTATATTCCAAGAAAGCAAGCATCAGCTTCTATGTGTGGCACACAAACCACATCCTGCCATTAGACTGATGAGACTTGATAGCTACAGCTGACCTACAAATCTGGCACGGTAACATGTTGAGAAGGAGCAGTTCCAATCACAAAAGCAGCGACAAATGAGTAGTATGAATTTACTGGGACACCAAAGCAACGTTACTTGGGCTTTAGTCCTTTCTTGCCATTTTTGGTCTTGTCTTCCTTTATGCCCACTCAGTCACCAAGGCCTGACTGTTGCCTCTTCTAATCTCCAGTAGAATGGCTGCACAGAAGCAGCCTGAAATCTGTATGTTTGCACAGGGCTCTGTGGGATAAAAAAGCTTGTGAAACAGAACATTTTTTAGCCCCCTTCAGAATGAGACACATACAGTATACGATACAACGTAATTATCTTCACATTGGATTCCTGTGGAATTTTCTCCTTTAAAGGGGTTGTCCAGAACTGAACCTGGACATAAACACATTTTCACCCAGGCAGCCCCCTGATATTAGCAACGGAGCATTTCATACTCCAATGCTCTCCGTTCCACTGCTCTGTATCGTGCAGGGTAAGGATTTTCTTGGTTATATTTTCACACTGCTAGGCAGAGGTTTCCATCCAGCAGTGTTCCCGGTGACATCTCCGGCACTGATGGGCGGGCTTTAGTGTTGCCCTAGCAGTTTTACAGGCTAGGGCAGAGCTAAAGCCGGCCAATTAGTGCTGGTGTTGTCACCGGGCTCGCTGCTAGGCGGAAACCTCCACCCTGCAGTCCCTATGGAGAGCCCGGTACATCACCAGATCTCCATAAAAAGCCTTTGCCCTGTGGGATTCAGTGCACAGCAAGGGAGAGCATCAGACCATGAAATGCTCTAATGCTCATATCAGGGGGCTGAGTGGGTGAAAATATGGGTACATCTGGGTTCAGCTGGACAACCCCTTTAAGTAGGTAAAAAGGTACCTAATGTGCCCATGCAGGTGTATACAATTTTTGCAGGGCAGAAAACTAAAATTGTACTTGCCATGCCAGATTTACCCTATATTGGGGTAAATGTATAATAGCTATGTGGTGAATAAAAAGTGTTGAATATGATGCCTCATTTTTATTACCTTGAAGCAGAAATGACTGGTTCTTACAAATGTATGTATTGGGAGCATCCACCTTGACATACAGTACAGACCAAAAGTTTGGACACACCTTCTCATTCAAAGAGTTTTCTTTATTTTCATGACTATGAAAATTGTAGATTCACACTGAAGGCATCAAAACTATGAATTAACACATGTGGAATTATATACATAACAAAAAAGTGTGAAACAACTGAAAATATGTCATATTCTAGGTTCTTCAAAGAAGCCACCTTTTGCTTTGATTACTGCTTTGCACACTCTTGGCATTCTCTTGATAAGCTTCAAGAGGTAGTCACCTGAAACAGTCTTCCAACAGTCTTGAATGAGTTCCCAGAGATGCTTAGCACTTGTTGGCCCTTTTCCTTCACTCTGCGGTCCAGATCACCCCAAACCATCTCGATTGGGTTCAGGTCCGGTGACTGTGGAGGCCAGGTCATCTGGCGCAGTACCCCATCACTCTCCTTCATGGTCAAATAGCCCTTACACAGCATGGAGGTGTGTTTGGGGTCATTGTCCCGTTGAAAAATAAATGATGGTTCAACTAAACGCAAACCGGATGGAATAGCATGCTGCTGCAAGATGCTGTGGTAGCCATGCTGGTTCAGTATGCCTTCAATTTTGAATAAATCCCCAACAGTGTCACCAGCAAAGCACCCCCACACCATCACACCTCCTCCTCCATGCTTCACGGTGGGAACCAGGCATGTAGAGTCCATCCGTTCACCTTTTCTGCATCGCACAAAGACACGGTGGTTGGAACCAAAGATCTCAAATTTGGACTCATCAGACCAAAGCACATATTTCCTCTGGTCTAATGTCCATTCCTTGTGTTCTTTTGCCCAAACAAGTCTCTTCTGCTTGTTGCCTGTCCTTAGCAGTGGTTTCCTAGCAGATATTCTACCATGAAGGCCTGATTCACACAGTCTCCTCTTAACAGTTGTTCTAGAGATGTGTCTGCTGCTAGAACTCTGTGTGTCATTGACCTAGTCTCTAATCTGAGCAGCTGTTAACCTGTGATTTCTGAGGCTGGTGACTCGGATGAACTTATCCTCCGCAGCAGAGGTGACTCTTGGTCTTCCTTTCCTGGGGCGGTCCGCATGTGAGCCAGTTTCTTTGTAGCGCTTGATGGTTTTTGTGACTGCACTTGGGGACACTTTCAAAGTTTTCCCAATTTTTTGGACTGACTGACCTTCATTTCTTAAAGTAATGATGGCCACTTGTTTTTCTTTACTTAGCTGCTTTTTTCTTGCCATAATACAAATTCTAACAGTCTATTCAGTAGGACTATCAGCTGTGTATCCACCTGACTTCTCCACAACACAACTGATGGTCCCAACTCCATTTATAAGGCAAGAAATCACACTTATTAAACCTGACAGGGCACACCTGTGAAGTGAAAACCATTTCAGGTGACTACCTCTTGAAGCTCATCAAGAGAATGCCAAGAGTGTGCAAAGCAGTAATCAAAGCAAAAGGTGGCTACTTTGAAGAACCTAGAATATGACATATTTTCAGTTGTTTCACACTTTTTTGTTATGTATATAGTTCCACATGTGTTAATTCATAGTTTTGATGCCTTCAGTGTGAATCTACAATTTTCATAGTCATGAAAATAAAGAAAACTCTTTGAATGAGAAGGTGTCTCCAAACTTTTGGTCTGTACTGTACGTGAAAGCATCCGTAACCATGCAGTCACCTAAGTGACCTCCTGCTCTAACAAAATTGATGGAAAACAAAGGAAGGGAGTCCTCCATGTCATTTGCCTGGGCCACTTGGACAAAGCATCAGTAGGACATAAAACAGAGGATGACCCAAGACCCTGGGACCACAATTCTTGTCTTAGCCCCCATAAAGAAGATTTTGCATTGCATCAGTGAGTGTCTCATCTATACTTTACTAAATGTAAATACACTATGGATCATACTGTACAAACCAAAATGGAATTCACACACAATTTTGCTTTGGGTAAATAGGCAATTATGTTTTGACTTGACATTTCACAAGAGCAATGACATTGATTTATCATATTCAAACTAGGAAGCTTGTACTGGTTCTCCCTAGTCTTTGAGTTTCATTTTCTATACATTCTTCTGCTCACAGTAATTCCAAGACATTAGTGCAATAACTTCACACATTCCTCTGCATTCCACTGGCTAGGGATGATAATGCAGTTACCTATATTCTCCAAGGTCACAAGCATAACATACACAACAGATGGCGACAAGTTACTTTTATACACAGTAACTTGCAGAACCATTCACGTCAATGGGTTCGCAAAAAAACCTGAAGTTACTCTGTGTGCATTCCGTTTCCGTATGTCCGTATCTCCGTTCCACCAAAAAATAAAATATGTCCTATTATTGTCCGCATTACGGACAAGGATAGTACTGTTCTATGCAGGGCCAGCTGTTCCGTAAAATACGGAATGCACACGAATGTCATCCGTATTTTTTACGGATTCATTATTTGTGGATTGCAAAATACATGCGGTCATGTGCAAGAGGCCTTTTTCTGTCTGCTGTTAAATAACTTTTCATCAGTGTCGTTTATGTGATATACAGACGTGGACAAAATTGTTGGTACCCTTTGGTCAATGAAAGAAAAAGTCACAATGGTCACAGAAATAACTTTAATCTGACAAAAGTAATAATAAATTAAAATTCTATAAATGTTAACCAATGAAAGTCAGACATTGTTTTTCAACCATGCTTCAACAGAATTATGTAAAAAAATAAACTCATGAAACAGGCATGGACAAAAATGATGGTACCCCTAACTTAATATTTTGTTGCGCAACCTTTTGAGGCAATCACTGCAATCAAACGCTTCCTGTAACTGTCAATGAGACATCTGCACCTCTCAGCAGGTATTTTGGCCCACTCCTCATGAGCAAACTGCTCCAGTTGTGTCCGGTTTGAAGGGTGCCTTTTCCAGACTGCATGTTTCAGCTCCTTCCAAAGATGCTCAATAGGATTGAGGTCAGGGCTCATAGAAGGCCACTTTAGAATAGTCCAATTTTTTCCTCTTAGCCATTCTTGGGTGTTTTTAGCGGTGTGTTTTGGGTCATTGTCCTGTTGCAAGACCCATGACCTGCGACTGAGACCAAGCTTTCTGACACTGGCTAGTACATTTCTCTCTAGAATTCCTTGATAGTCTTGAGATTTCATTGTACCCTGCACAGATTCAAGACACCCTGTGCCAGACGCAGCAAAGCAGCCCCAGAACATAACAGAGCCTCCTCCATGTTTCACAGTAGGGACAGTGTTCTTTTCTTGATATGCTTCATTTTTTCGTCTGTGAACATACAGCTGATGTGCCTTGGCAAAAACTTCGATTTTTGTCTCATCTGTCCACAGGACATTCTCCCAGAAGCTTTGTGGCTTGTCAACATGTAGTTTGGCATATTCCAGTCTTGCTTTTTTATGATTCGTTTTCAACAATGGTGTCCTCCTTGGTCGTCTCCCATGTAGTCCACTTTGGCTCAAACAACGACGGATGGTGCGATCTGACACTGATGTTCCTTGAGCATGAAGTTCACCTTGAATCTCTTTAGAAGTCTTTCTAGGCTCTTTTGTTACCATTCGGATTATCCGTCTCTTAGATTTGTCATCAATTTTCCTCCTGCGGCCACGTCCAGGGAGGTTGGCTACAGTCCCATGGATCTTAAACTTATGAATAATATGTGCAACTGTACTCACAGGAACATCTAGTTGCTTGGAGATGGTCTTATAGCCTTTACCTTTAACATGCTTGTCTATAATTTTCTTTCTGATCTCTTGAGACAGCTCTTTCCTTTGCTTCCTCTGGTCCATGTCGAGTGTGGTACACACCATATCACCAAACAACACAGTGATTACCTGGAGCCATATATAGGCCCAATGGCTGATTACAAGGTTGTAGACACCTGTGATGCTAATTAGTGGACACACCTTGAATTAACATGTCCCTTTGGTCACATTATGTTCTGTGTTTTCTAGGGGTACCATCATTTTTGTCCATGCCTGTTTCATGAGTTTATTTTTTTACATAATTCTGTTGAAGCATGGTTGAAAAACAATGTCTGACTTTCATTGGTTAACATTTATAGAATTTTAATTTATTATTACTTTTGTCAGATTAAAGTTATTTCTGTGACCATTGTGACTTTTTCTTTCATTGACCAAAGGGTACCAACAATTTTGTCCACGTCTGTATACAAAGGGAAAAAAAATACTATTTCCTTCCAGTCTCCATAAAATGTATGTGTACTTAGTACTGTACATATGTGAATTTAGTGAGCTGATGACTGATTTTACACATAACGGCAATAAACGTCCTTGTTCTAGAATTTATTGCTTCCACCTAAAGCTTCAAATCCACTTTGAGGGAAATGATCTGTTTTTTATTGTTCCATTGAGCTGTAGACACTTTTAGGGTACAGACACACCAATTAGCTGCAGATGCCTTTCATTTAACTAATGAAGACCGCACTGTATAGTCGGTTTTCATTGTTAATGGCAGAGCAGTATTGAAGGTGCAAGGAACAATTAACAATGAAAACCGACTATACAGTGCGGTCTTTGTTAGTTAAATGAAAAGCAGCTGCGACTAATTGGCCGTGGGTTATTGACTGCTGCTGGTCACAGCCACTTTATGTGGCCATACCCTTAAAATAGAACAAACTTTTTGGTTCTAATTTGTGGATTTTGAGGATTTTCCTTTTTTAGCATATATTTAAACACATTTATTAAAACTGCCATTTTGGACGCCGGTCTTAATAAGGCCCTGCACTGGCGCCAGCTTCTACATAACTTCGGCAGATCCACCGCCACTTCAAAAAGTAAGACAGCAATTTTACTGGCGGCCTCCAGATTACTCATTGCGGTTTATTGGAAAAAAACTGAGATTCCCCCATTAAAACAATGGATCACCAGATGTGACCAGTTATACCGCCTTGAGCAGATAGCTCACTGGAAAGCCCGAACACCGCACAGATTTGAATTGATATGGAAACCCTGGAAAGACTATAGAGGTTTCTCGATCTGACCTGTACAGCTGTAGGGTTATCGCAAACATTGACAGTAGCAAAACAACTAGTGTTTGGTAATAGTCCATACGTGTGGCAACATGGAGATTTTTCTTCTCCCCCCCCCCCTCCTGACCCCCTTCTCCCCTCTGACCCTCCTACGTTCTTGTCTCCCCCCTTATTGTTTTGTTTGTTATTATGTGTTTTTTTGCACTTTATCATATGACAGTACTGTCTCAAATGCATCCTTGTATTTGCGCCTATGAAGGCAAACTAAGATTGTACGTCTCACTGTTGTAAAACCAATAAAAACAATTTTAAAACAAACAAAAAGTAAGACAGCTTCATAGCTGACTTACTTTTAGACCATTTTCTATGCCTAACACAGGCATAGTAAATAAGATGGCCTGTCCCCTTCCCTGACCACAACACGCCCACTTTTTTAGACCTGGCGTGTGCCAGAAATACGCCTACTTTAGGCATATTTCTGTTTAATAAATGATCCCCTGTTTAGCTATATGAAGAGCATAACTATGTAAAAAAAAAAAAAAAAGACTGAATTAGACATAAAATAAATGTCAGAAATTTTGTAGGATGTTATTTGTGTGTAAGAGGAACGAGAGGAGATGCATGGCAATAAACATGCATGAAGAATGTTACTTTTAACTGTACTTTAGTATCATACGTTTATGTTATCCCCTGTTTGATTTTGCACTAGCGTCTGTGTCTAATGTTTTTGTAAGTATTAAATGCTCAAACTTCGGTTTTGCAGCTCAGCATTTTCTTAAGCTGTGTGATTATTACAGGGAACTAGTTTGTTTTTGTGTTTCTGCTCTTTATGTATACGGTCTCAGCTTATTTGCCAGTGTTAGGCTGGGACAACACACTGGTCCAGATTTATCATGCCTTAACTCCAGATTTCTGGCTTCAAAAAGTCGCAAAATGTTTGTGCAGTTTTAAAAATATGAATGGGATTGTGGGCATGGTGAGCTATGTTAATAAGTTTCCTGATTTATCACTGAGACTTTTTTTTTAAGTTGAAAAAAGTTGCAATCTCACTCCAGTACAAGGGAGAACTAGAAAAACTGGACTAGCTTTTCTAGACAAATGGGCACATTTTTCAACAACGGCCTTGCATCTTGTCGCAAGGCCGGTCAAAAAGGGGACTTGCGACTATTTTTACAACAA
This sequence comes from Bufo gargarizans, assembly GCF_014858855.1. Lineage (NCBI taxonomy): Eukaryota > Metazoa > Chordata > Amphibia > Anura > Bufonidae > Bufo > Bufo gargarizans. Next base: position 358,142,146 of record NC_058081.1, on the reverse strand, counting down.
AAATAGTTGCAACTCCCTTGATAAATGACACCCAAAAGTGTTATGTTTAAGGATAAACATGTACAGTCTTGTACAGTCACTCAGAATTGAGAAAGCTCGTTGGAAGAACGAGTGAAACGTTTTCAAGAAATCTACAGTACGTCCAGTTGCCTTGATTTATTCTTTACAGATATTAATGTTAATGGGAAATGTATAATGCTTTATTTCTCCTATAGAGGGGATGCAGGGGTATCAAACAACATATGACATTTGAATAAATGTGGCACAAGGTACACCAGCACAAACTCAAGCAAAACTGACTTCAAATATTTCCTCCATGATAACTTCCCCCTACAGACTTTTTGGTAGACATTTCTACTATACAAAAGTACATTTCAAGAGTTTCATATGTTGTCTTAAAGGGGTTCTGCACTTTCAATTAACTGATGATCTATCCTCTGGATAGATCATCAGCTTCTGATCGGCGGGGGTCCGACACCCGGGACCCCCGCCGATCAGCTGTTTGAGAAGGCAGCGGCGCTCCAGCAGCGCCGCGGCCTTCTCACTGTTTACCGCCGGGCCGCCCGCCCACTGACGTCACGACTTGTATCAACTAGAGTGGGCGCGGCTAAGCTCTGTTCACTTGAATGGAGCTTAGCCGCGCCCACTCTAGTTGATACAAGTCGTGACGTCAGTGGGCGGGCGGCCGTCCCGGCGGTAAACAGTGAGAAGGCCGCGGCGCTGCTGGAGCGCCGCTGCCTTCTCAAACAGCTGATCGGCGGGGGTCCCGGGTGTCGGACCCTGACCGATCAGAAGCTGATGATCTATCCAGAGGATAGATCATCAGTTAATTGAAAGTGCAGAACCCCTTTAAGATGGCTATACACATTATATAGAAGAAGATTTATAGTTAAACAGCCATTGAACAAATTATTTTGTGAATGATCCCTGGTGCCGACATGCACATTCTAGATCATATTGACAGTTACAGTTGTGCAAACTGGCCATATGGGCAAGGTTGGAAAGATCTTTCTGGGAACATTCTTTCAAAGAAAGATCGTTCATCTATGAAGATCTTTTCCTTATACAAAGGAACTTTTGTTTGACGAACATTTCTTTTCAGACTATAATGGTGTGTCATTGGTGGGCAAAAAATATTGTCTTTTGTAAGGGTACAACCTCACTGTGCCACCATGCCACAGTGGCAACGTGGCCATGTTGCAGCTAAGTACAGTGTAGCTTTACAAGACACAATGTACCTCAACTAACTAATTAGGACTGCATTGTTTCTTCAGTTTTTATTGTTAGTGGATGCACATTTTTGCTGGGGCAGGAAGGCCATTATCAATGTAGACTGAATAAACAGTGGTTCTAATTTCTTAATTGGAGCCTATTGCATCTTGTACAGCCAAGCTGTAATCTGCTGCAACACAGCCACATTGCAATTGCAGCATGACCGTGCTGTGAGGTCATACCCCTAAAGTTTTGCCAGAGGAAAGTGGTTCAGATCATCCATTCTCATCCACGGTAGACTAATGTATGGCTGCCTTTAATCGAAAGTGCAACGAAATGCTCTGGAGTAAGATGCAACTAATTATTTGCCTGTCTGTGTGGCATTAAAGAAAATCTATGGCAGCTATGAGCTGATGTAGATTTGTGCTATAGTTTATACCATTTTCTGTCATAAATTATTGTAAATCTGTAAGACTGCAGTGGCAAGTATGGTGTAAAATTTAAAAAGTTGCACATTTTTAAGCAAAACAGTTTGCGTAATGTTTTACTTTTTTTTCACCCCATTAAGTTGCACAAGAGTCTCATATACATTCAAATTTAAAGAGGTTTTATGATTTTAGACAAATAAAATGCCAAATTAAAAGATGGGATTCTAAATTCTGAAACTGCATGTATTAGATATTACAAATAGTGATTTTAAATAACTCCTCCTTCTTTGGAGGACGCAGCATGTCAAAGCTTTACATGAAGAGCACATTCATTTCAATGTGTCTGTGAAGGTTCTCATTTATCCAAGTCATGGTATATCTATAAAGAATAAATCAAGGCAACTGGACTTCCTGTAGATTTCTTGAAAACGTTTGCATCTTGTCGCAAGGCCAGTCAAAAAGGGGACTTGCGACTATTTATAAACAAAAATAGTTGCAACTCCCTTGATAAATGACACCCAAAAGTGTTATGTTTAAGGATAAACATGTACAGTCTTGTACAGTCACTCAGAATTGAGAAAGCTTGTTGGAAGAACGAGTGAAACGTTTTGAAGAAATCTACAGTACGTCCAGTTGCCTTGATTTATTCTTTACAGATATTAATGTTAATGGGAAATGTATAATGCTTTATTTCTCCTATAGAGGGGATGCAGGGGTATTAAACCCTTGCTTTTAGACCCTCACATTTTATAGCTAATCGCTTGGGTTACAGGTAGTGGCAACATTTCAGTTCGGTTTATCTGCACCCTTATAGCAAAAAAGGATTTTTCCAAGCCAGCAACAACTTTAGATAGATTGTTATAGAACAACCTGTGTAAGACTTTAGCATGAGAAACATATGATCTGAGACCCAAGTGACAATCCTGTTCAGTCCTTCTCTTTTATCTCTTTGACCTTCTGTTCCATTCCATCTTGTGTTTCCCTTTCCCAAGTGACAGTCCTTGTTCCATTCCAGTAGTCTTGTGTTGCTGTATAACAAAAATTGTGTATTACAATTAGTGTTTAACGAATCAAAGTGAAACAAATTGAATTTGATCCGAATTTCAGGAAAACTTCAATTCACCACGAATTCGAATTGTCTTGCTCTTTGTGATAATGTATGTGTTACAAAGTGAAAGTAAGAACCCCGGGAACAAGATATGAACCATAATGCAGTTGTAGAATATTGGATAGGGACAGTGTAGGGAGATTGTAGGGAGAGTTTTCAGACACTTTAGGGAGAGCATAAGGAGACTGAAGGGACAGTGCAGGAACAGTGCAGGCTCTGTGTAATCGACCTGTGCATCTTGTTCCAATACTGTGCCATTCATTTACATAGACTGACTGTGCATCAGAATTAGTCTCAACAGTCGGTCTAATATATAGGCTCGTGTACCTAGTTCATCTGCTGTGCCATTAAAAATGTATCTATTCAGTTATCTGTAGACATACTATGAATCAGACTCATTGTCAACAGACAGTGTAATATAAAGGCACATTTATATAGTTCATCTGCTGGACCATTTATACTTAATCTGTTCTGTTATACATAGAATGACTGTGCATCAGGCAGTGTAATATATAGGTACGTTTTTCTATTCTATCTGATGCGCCATTCATATCTCATCTGTTACATTACTGATTCAGTTACTGTACACTATTGCCAACAAACAGTTGCCTGGCCCCTCAAAAATAATGGGCAGAAGCAAATATAACAAGTAGCAGCAGGAAAAGGGGTGGTTATAGCAGCATCCAGTGGTCATGTTTTGACTAACAATCCTGCTGTACTGGAATGGTTGACTCGCTCAAAATCATCTCAGGTGGCAACAGATATGCACAGCCTGGAATCGTGGGTTCATCTGACACCACACTTGGTATAGCTCAGGAGCAAGCTCTGTGCCCTCACCTGTCCTGCAACTTTTGCTGCTCCTTCTTCTGGGGAAGTAATGCATGCTGCCGGCTCTGCTCTGCTTTTCAGGGAGGACGAGCTTAGTGCAAACAGTCAGCAGCTACAGGCCAGCACAGACTTGGAGAAGAGGTCTTCTGCATCCTCCCTTGGGTGTGCAACTATTTATGGTGACAGTCCAGTTGGAGCACGTGTTGTGAGTGGTCATGGACATGGCCATGAGACTGGTGACGGAGACATATGTGACAAACACACATTAGTGGATTATGATGTAGACGATCACACTTTGGAGCCAATTGAAGAGGGGGCATCCGCAACATCATCATCAGGGGGTGAGTGTGGCAGCAGGCCCGTAAGACAGTAGGGTTATAGCAAGCCGATGAGCCAACAAGATGCTGCCCTACATGTCAGGAAACAACAAGCGGTGCACGGGTTAATAAAGGCAGCGGCAGGAAGTCAGCACAGAGTGTTTTGGGTAAAATGCTATACTCTGCAGTGTGGAAACATTACATGTTTTTTCCCTCCCCGGGACTCATCAGAGGATGGGTATACAAATGGAGGGAAACAGTTTGAAGATCAGAGGTATCTTGGTGAAAAGATCATTCCTCAACTTACAAGCATAAAAGACGACTGTGGTCGATGCTTGTGTGGGATGGGGAAAGTGTCAGCCAGCCCACGTCTCACCGCCGTCTATCAGACGTGGAGGAGATAGACGGCGGTGAGAAGCGGGCTGGCTGACACTTCCCCCATCCCACACAAGCATCAACCACAGTCGTCTTTTATGCCTATCAGTTAAGGAATGAGCTTTTCACCAAGACGCCTCTGTTCTTCAAACTGTTTCCCTCCATTTGTATACCCATCCCCTGATGAGTCCCGGGGAGGGACGAAACATGTCATGTTGTGACATGAGATTGAGGGATATGTTTAGGGACAAGACCCCTATAAGGGAAAGGTTCCAGACGGGGTCATCCCTATTGGGGCGGGTGCTCTGTATTGCTAGGTAGGGACGTCATAGCCCCTATCCCAACCAATGGTTAGGGCATGAACTTTAGGGCTATATAGCTTTATGTCCCCGGAAGAATTACAGCAATATATGGACCCCGTCACCAGGCAATTTGGCTACTTAGGGCGATTGAAAAGTAGACATTGACCTGAGCATTTTCTCAACTAACTGGTAAGACCTTTCCAATAGGGCTTGAGTCTGTCTGTAGTTTTATAAGTCCATTTGTGTCATAATTTTGATACTTTTTCTCCCCGTTTATTTGAGCACATTGTGGGTTTAATCTTTTAATTATTACTAGCAAAAGCTATGTTTTAAATGTACTCAGCTGATATATATATTTAGCCTAGGTCTTTATTCTAAGGAGTTTTAAAACATACAGTATGTTAGAAATGAAATAAAATAAAATTTGCTGAAACCAGAATGTCCCTTGTTATATGTTATTTCCTCTTTTCATATTCCAAAACACCATCTGTGGTCATGAGTAAGGGTCACATTTTAAGATTTGAAATGTGTAGACACTAACACTGTGTATCTGTACTGTGTCATTGGATATTTTATCACGTAAAATAATAAAGGCTATCACTTTTTATGGGAAGCTGGACGTCTCTCCTTGTTTTGGATTACACTCAGAAACACCATCTGTCATATAAGGAAGTGGCACACATCATACAAAAGGAAAGAGACCTCTGCTCTAGAAAAAGGTTTTGCTGCATAGCAGGTCTCAGCTGTGCTGATCTTAGCTGGTAGGTGCTGGAAAAGGAAGTGCCATGTGATAATATTTCCTGCCAGAGGGGAATTATATTGGATCTTGGAGGAAGTAATTGTCTGTGTTTAACTGTATATTGTGGACCTTTATGTCTTTTTATGATGCAAAAATTGCCACTTAATTTGCCTCTCAACATTATGTGTGAACGTTAGAACTGAGGGGTGGCAATATTTTTGCACTCCATTTTTTTTATATAACTTTGGCTGAGGAATCATTTTTACAAGCCATCTCCATAAAAAGTGTCCCCAAAAAAGGTTGCATACCCCTGCTTTACAGTGTTTCATGTTAGGTGGTGTAAAGCAAACATTAAAAAAAATGTAATGTAGATAATTTAATCTGTCAACTCCCAGGTGTGGAGAAACCAGTTTTCTTGGTTTGCCTACACAATACTCCCTTTGTCTCATCCCAATTTAATTACTCACATTTCATAAAACATGTTATTAGTAAGAAAAGCATAGCCGGTGCTAAAAATCCAGCAAACTATAGCATATGGGCCTGTTCCATCTATAATTGAAGTTTTCCACTGCGTAGTGTATGCTCTTTCTTTGGCTGTTGTCGTCACACAGTATTAACACTGCTTAAGAGAAATTGATACGGAAGCAAAAAAAAAATCACATATACAGCAAACATTTCTCATTCTTCCCAAGAATGCCTGTCAGCACTCTAAACCCAAATATGAAGATTATTAGACCTTACACTAAATTCAAACTCTCCATGCTTTCCACAAGTTTGATACCCTGCCTGCCTCAATGTAATCAGTAGGAATAGAAGGGACAATGTTGTGTCATTTGGTTTAGCACATCATAGCATCACTATGGGGGTCATTTACTATCCAGAAATACGCCTAGATTAGGCATATTGCAGCAAAAAAGTTATTTGCACAGCATTCTGCAACATTTCCCAGCTCAGGCCAGGTCTAAAAAAGTGGGCGTTGCCTGGACGGGGGAAGGGGACCGGCCCATAGGCAAGTCTCTCATCTTTTTCGGTCTAGACGAAGTGCAGTGTAATGAAGAGGGGGCAGTGCCACCTCCTCTTTAAAAAGCTAATCAGTGAGGGTGCCCAGGTGTCGGTCCCCAGCCAATCAGATATTGATGATTATTTTGCCTACACAAGCCCATTCATTTATTGAATTTATTGGTAAAATAAAAATAAAAAAATCACATTAAACCCTGATAACAAGTAATTTGCCCCACTGTCTACTATGCATCGGTTTTTCTTTTGCAGAACATCATGGTCCCTGATTATACTAGGCAGAACACAGACAGAACCTTGCAGAACATTAAAGTACTGAATGTACCCAGAACCGCACAGGTGGATTTGAAAAGCAGACCAAGAGAAAAAAAGGCATCCTAACAGGGTAAGAAGTGAGAAACATGCATATTTTTTTCAGTAGAACACTCGCAATTCAAATTTTTAAGTTTTATAAAAACTTACTAATCTGAACGACTTTACAGTGATAACACAATGTCCTCTTCATCCAACTGATATCCATTGCTAATTTGGATAATAAAATAGAGAACCTCTTACTGATACTTCTCTTTTCTAACTCTAGGCATTGATAATGATGAGCCAATTTGAAAATTACTCTTTATTAAAATATGAGGAAGTTGCTATTTAATCATGGCCTGAAGTGTAGTATTATGTTTAACCTTTCAGCATGCTGACGGTCATATATTTTTAAATTTTAGGATGACATACATGTGTGAAGTCTTTTGAAGGACTAATTGTTCTCTCTTCAGGTACCATTTTTGGGTGCATATATGTTAATAATTAAGAAAAGACCGTGACAAAAAAAAATTATATAATGTCAGCTATAATGTCATATAATTCCTGGTCATACGCTCTGGGATTAACAGAAAATGTGTGGACAGGAATTCAATTTCTCTATCCTATTGCTATGGGAATTACCTCAAGGCCTGTCATAGGAAAGTGACTTCCAGTCCACACAGCATAGAAAAATAATATAAATCTGTCATGTTGACTCTAAGGAATGAATTCTCCTCCCCAAGCTAGGCTTGGATGCTGTGAACACCTTAGGGGGATTTATTTTTCTTATAATTACAATTTACAAATTTTAGGCTAAAGATCATTTTTTCAATTGGTCAGCACGTCAATCATTTAAAATCTGCGCTGCGAAGGCCAAAAGGTGGTCTTTCATCTTGAATCCTGCAGCATACCCAAACAGCAGTTTACATCCATATTTATGGCATTTCAGTATCCAATAAAATCTGCCTAATAATTTAAAGATAGTCACAGAGCACCTTTGCCAGTGTAAAACGTAACATTTACTGATAATATTTAAAATTAACCCAAAAAGTGCCAATAAAATGTTTTTATCTGGTAGGCTGGGTTGTCGCGGAAGGTGTACAGGAAACAAGACAATGCAAAATGAATATATGACTCACTGGATCCAAAACTAGGGAACAAAAGGGAGACCCCTGCATAAGACCTGGCACTCTCCCTGACTGCTCAGCCTATGCGAACACCCCAATGGTGGATGATCGCATATCCTCGTACCTCGACTATATAACACCTGAACACCCTACAATAGTGAGGGTAATCGACCACCGGCTCCCTACTCTAGACACAGAGGGAGTCAGGGTCACCTAGGATCCAGCAAACAGAAAATCACAAATGAATGTACAACACTTATCTTGTAGAAGACTGGGAAATAGGATCAGCATGCACACACACTCCAGGAAGTTGTATAAACCGCACACTAATGCATTATGGGGAGGAATTTAAAGGGATGCAATCAGTCCAACTACAAGACAGCTGAGAGAGGCTAACGAGATGAGGAACTGAAAACCAAAACAAAGAAAGCTCAAGGAGGAGGTTCTGAAAGACATCTGTCAGAGCTTCTCAGATGTCTGGTTGTGACAGTACCCCTCCCTCTACGAGTGGACTCCGGACGCTCAGAGCCCACCTTCTCAGGATGGGACCTATGGAAAGCCCTGATGAGACGAGTGGCCTTAATGTCCGTCACTGGGACCCACATCCTCTCCTCAGGACCATAACCCTCCCAATAAACGAGGTACTGGAGAGAACCGCGGACAACACGAGAATCCACAATCCTAGAGACCTGAAATTCAAGATTACCATCAACCATAATCGGAGGAGGCAACAGCGAGGGTACAATGGGTTGAACATAAGGTTTTAATAAGGACTTATGAAAAACATTATGGATCTTCCAAGTCTGAGGAAGATCAAGACGGTAGGCAACAGGATTGATGACAGACAGGATTTTGTAAGGCCCAATAAACTTAGGACCCAATTTCCAGGAGGGAACCTTCAATTTGATATTCTTGGTAGACAACCACATCAGATCACCAACATTCAGGTCCGGACCAGGCACACGTCTCTTATCTGCCACACGCTTATATCTCTCATACTCTTTAGATTATCCTGAATCTTTTGCCAAATCGATGGCAAAGATGAGGAGAATCTGTCCTCATCAGGTAAACCAGAAGACCCCTCTCCAGAGAATGTCCCAAACTGCGGATGAAACCCATATGCACCAAAAAATGGTGACTTATCAGAGGACTCCTGACGACGGTTATTTAAAGCAAACTCGGCAAGGGACAAAAAAGAACACCAATCCTCCTGATTCTCCGCCACAAAACAGCGCAGATATGTCTCCAGATTCTGATTGACGCGTTCTGTCTGGCCATTCGACTGCGGGTGGAAAGCAGAAGAGAATGACAACCGAACCCCCAAGCGAGAACAGAAAGCCTTCCAGAATCTGGAAACAAACTGCGTGCCCCTATCAGAGACTATGTCTGAAGGAATACCATGCAATTTGACAATGTGATCAATAAATGCCTGCGCCAGCGTCTTAGCATTGGGCAAACCAGGAAAAGGGATGAAATCCACCACCACCAGAATCACAGTCTTCCCCGAGGAACGAGGCAGGTCCGTAATGAAGTCCATGGACAGATGTGTCCAAGGACGGGAAGGAATGGGTAAGGGAAGGAGAGGACCTGATGGCCGTGAATGAGGGACTTTGGCATGAGCGCAAGTCTCGCAGGCTGCCACAAAACCCTCAACCGACTTACGAAGCGCAGGCCACCAGAATCTCCGAGCGATGAGATTCACTGTGGCTCTTGCCCCCGGGTGCCCAGCAAGGACCGTATCGTGGTGTTCCTTAAAAATCTTGTGTCTTAAAGCGAGAGGCACAAACAACCTCCAAGGAGGACAAAGATCAGGAGCCTCTGACTGGGCTGCCTGCACCTCTGCCTCCAATTCAGGAAAAAGAGCAGAGACTACCACACCTTCAGCCAAAATGGGACCCGGGTCTTCAAAATTCCCACCTCCAGGAAAACAACGTGACAGGGCATCTGCCTTCACATTCTTAACCCCAGGGCGGAACGTGACAACAAAATTAAACCTTGAAAAGAACAAAGACCATCTGGCCTGTCTCGGGTTCAGACGTTTGGCTGACTCCAAGTAGGCCAGATTTTTATGGTCAGTAAACACGGTAATAGGGTGTCTGGCTCCCTCTAGCCAATGGCGCCATTCCTCAAAAGCCAACTTGATGGCCAACAATTCCCTATCTCCCACATCGTAATTTCTCTCTGCGGAGGAGAGTTTCTTAGAGAAAAAGGCACACGGTCGTCATTTGGAAGGAGAGGAACCCTGAGACAAGACCGCACCCACACCCACCTCAGAAGCATCAACCTCAACTATGAAGGGTAGAGAAATATCAAGTTGTACCAAGATGGGAGCGGAAGCAAAACTCTCCTTGATATTAGAAAAGGCCTTACGCGCCTCTACCGACCAGGAAGAAAAATCTACCCCCTTTCTGGTCATATCAGTGAGTGGTTTAACAATAGAGGAATAATTCAAAATAAACCTCCTGTAATAATTGGCAAAGCCCAAAAAACGCATCAGCGCCTTCTGATTTTCAGGAAGCTCCCACTCAAGCACGGTGCGGACCTTCTCGGGGTCCATGCGAAAACCAGAAGCGGAGAGAAAAAAACCCAGAAATTGAATTTCTGGAAACGCAAACACACATTTTCCCAGTTTTGCGTATAATTTATTCTCCCGCAGGATGAGCAAGACCTGACGTAAGTGTTCCTTATGAGTTTCGAAATCAGGAGAAAAAAATCAAAATGTCATCCAAATACACGAATACAAATTTTCCCATTAAATGATAAAAAATGCTGTTCACGAAATGCTGAAAAACGGCTGGGGCATTCATCAAACCAAAAGGCATAACCAAATTCTCAAAATGGCCCTCAGGGGTATTGAAGGCCGTCTTCCATTCGTCTCCTTCTCTGACCCTGACCAGGTTGTATGCCCCTCTTAGATCTAATTTGGAAAATACTTTAGCCCCAACAATCTGGTTACACAGGTCCGGGATCAGAGGAAGCGGATAAGGGTCACGAATAGTGATACTGTTCAGCTCCCTGAAATCCAGACAAGGTCTTAAAGAACCATCTTTTTTCTTAACAAAGAAAGAACCAGCGGCAACAGGTGACTTCGAGGGTCGTATGTGTCCTTTTCTCAGACTCTCAGAGATATAAGCACGCATAGCGACCCTTTCAGGTTGGGAAAGATTGTATAAATGAGATTTAGGCAGCTTGGCACCTGGGATGAGATTAATAGGGCAATCGTACTCCCTGTGCGGGGGCAAATCCTGAACTCCACTCTCAGAGAAGACATCCGAAAATTCTGAGAGAAAAGGTGGTACAGTCTTAGTAGAAACCTCAGAAACAGATGTCATGAGGCAATTCTCTCTGCAAAAGTCACTCCAACCATTTATTTGCCTTGCTTGCCAATCAATGGTGGGGTTATGTTTAGTGAGCCAGGGTAGCCCCAATACAAGCGGAGTAGGTAATCCGCTAAGGACGAAACATGACACATCCTCAACATGAGCATCATTCACAATTAAACGAATATTGTGAACTATGCCCTTTAATGATTTCTGAGAAAGTGGAGCGGAATCAATAGCAAAAACAGGAATATCCTTTCCCAAAGTGCATACCTGGAAACCATGAGTTATCGCAAAATGATTATCAATGAGATTGACAGCTGCTCCACTATCTACAAAAATCTCACAAAAAATGTTCTTGCTCTCTAGCGCCACCCTGGCAGGCAGGACAAAACGGGAACTACAAGCAAACGGAAAACCTTCAATTTCCGCCTCAACCCTGCCAATAGTAACAGATGGAACATTTTTGAAAGATTTTTTCCTTTTTGTTTCTTTATTACTCCCAGAAAACTGCCTGAATCTCCTAGAGGGACAAACATTTGCCAAATGATTTATACCTCCACAACAAAAACAAACCTTCCCATGCGGGCTGAATCTTCTTTTGTCAGAGGCAATCAACCCCAGCTGCATGGGCTCCTGCTCAGAAGGGGCTGACAGCGACTGAGACCCCTGCGCACAGGATGAGACCGCTGCACTGTCCTGGGACTGAGTATGACAGGAAGGAGAGATCTCTCCTCTCTCTCTAAGACGCCTGTCAATACGAACGGCCTGAGACATAGCAGAGTCCAAGGAGATAGGCCTCTCATGAAAGGCAAATGCATCTTTCAATCCCTCTGAAAGACCATGGCAAAATTGACTTCGGAGTGCAGCATCATTCCAACCAGTATCAGCTGCCCATCTCCGAAATTCTGAGCAGTATATCTCTGCGGATTGTTTACCCTGGCATAACAGACGTACAGGGAGTGCAGAATTATTAGGCAAGTTGTATTTTTGAGGATTAATTTTATTATTGAACAACAACCATGTTCTCAATGAACCCAAAAAACTCATTAATATCAAAGCTGAATATTTTTGGAAGTAGTTTTTAGTTTGTTTTTAGTTTTAGCTATTTTAGGGGGATATCTGTGTGTGCAGGTGACTATTACTGTACATAATTATTAGGCAACTTAACAAAAAACAAATATATACCCATTTCAATTATTTATTTTTACCAGTGAAACCAATATAACATCTCAACATTCACAAATATACATTTCTGACATTCAAAAACAAAACAAAAACAAATCAGTGACCAATATAGCCACCTTTCTTTGCAAGGACACTCAAAAGCTTGCCATCCATGGATTCTGTCAGTGTTTTGATCTGTTCACCATCAACATTGCGTGCAGCAGCAACCACAGCCTCCCAGACACTGTTCAGAGAGGTGTACTGTTTTCCCTCCTTGTAAATCTCACATTTGATGATGGACCACAGGTTCTCAATGGGGTTCAGATCAGGTGAACAAGGAGGCCATGTCATTAGATTTTCTTCTTTTATACCCTTTCTTGCCAGCCACGTTGTGGAGTACTTGGACGCGTGTGATGGAGCATTGTCCTGCATGAAAATCATGTTTTTCTTACCTTGCAGACTTCTTCCTGTACCACTGCTTGAAGAAGGTGTCTTCCAGAAACTGGTAGTAGGACTGGGAGTTGAGCTTGACTCCATCCTCAACCCAAAAAGGCCCCACAAGCTCATCTTTGATGATACCAGCCCAAACCAGTACTCCACCTCCACCTTGCTGGCGTCTGAGTCGGACTGGAGCTCTCTGCCCTTTACCAATCCAGCCATCTGGCCCATCAAGACTCACTCTCATTTCATCAGTCCATAAAACCTTACAAAAATCAGTCTTGAGATATTTCTTGGCCCAGTCATGACGTTTCAGCTTGTGTGTCTTGTTCAGTGGTGGTCGTCTTTCAGCCTTTCTTACCTTGGCCATGTCTCTGAGTATTGCACACCTTGTGCTTTTGGGCACTCCAGTGATGTTGCAGCTCTGAAATATGGCCAAACTGGTGGCAAGTGGCATCTTGGCAGCTGCACGCTTGACTTTTCTCAGTTCATGGGCAGTTATTTTGCGCCTTGGTTTTTCCACACGCTTCTTGCGACCCTGTTGACTATTTTGAATGAAACGCTTGATTGTTCGATGATCACGCTTCAGAAGCTTTGCAATTTTAAGAGTGCTGCATCCCTCTGCAAGATATCTCACTATTTTTGACTTTTCTGAGCCTGTCAAGTCCTTCTTTTGACCCATTTTGCCAAAGGAAAGGAAGTTGCCTAATAATTATGCACACCTGATATAGGGTGTTGATGTCATTAGACCACACCCCTTCTCATTACAGAGATGCACATCACCTAATATGCTTAATTGGTAGTAGGCTTTCGAGCCTATACAGCTTGGAGTAAGACAACATGCATAAAGAGGATGATGTGGTCAAAATACTCATTTGCCTAATAATTCTGCACGTAGTGTAGTCTAGACTCAGCCAAAGCAACACAATCCGGATCATCATATATCTGACCCAGGGCTAAAAAGAATTCATCCACTGAACGGAGGGGCCGTGCCCCCACCGGCAGCGAAAAGGCCCACGACTGAGCGTTACCCCTGAGCAGCGATATAATGATCCCCACCCTCTGTTACTCATCACCAGAGGAATGGGGAAGAAGGCGAAAATGGAGTTTGCAAGCCTCTCTGAAACGCACAAAATTCTCACTACCCCCGGAGAACGTATCCGGGAGCGAGATCTTAGGCTCAGAGCAAACTCCATGAACGTAAGCTGAACCGGTCACTGGAAACTGAGAAAGAGTCTTACGGAGATCAGCTACCTCCAATGAAAGACCCTGGAAGCGTTCAGTCAAAAGTGAAACCGGATCCAGGCTTGAGACGGTTTTGGCGGTTTATAATGTTACGGGAGGTGTACAGGAAACAAGACAATGCAAAATGAATATATGACTCACTGGATCCAAAACTAGGGAACAAAAGGGAGACCCCTGCATAAGACCTGGCACTCTCCCTGACTGCTCAGCCTATGCGAACACCCCAATGGTGGATGATCGCATATCCTCGTACCTCGACTATATAACACCTGAACACCCTACAATAGTGAGGGGACTCGACCACCGGCTCCCTACTCTAGACACGGAGGGAGTCAGGGTCACCTAGGATCCAGCAAACAGAAAATCACAAATGAATGTACAACACTTATCTTGTAGAAGACTGGGAAATAGGATCAGCATGCACGCACACTCCAGGAAGTTGTATAAACCGCACACTAATGCATTATGGGGAGGAATTTAAAGGGATGCAATCAGTCCAACTACAAGACAGCTGAGAGAGGCTAACGAGATGAGGAACTGAAAACCAAAACAAAGAAAGCTCAAGGAGGAGGTTCTGAAAGGCATCTGTTAGAGCTTCTCAGATGTCTGGTTGTGACATGGGTATACTGAGGAAAAGAGAAATGACTAACCCTCACACTTGCCCTATAGACTGATGTCCCTGCCTACAAAAACCAAATGGCCGCACCGATAGGGGCGATCCCATGTCAGGAACCTCCTAATAGCCCTATATGTCCCTGAAAAGACATAGATACCACCACCTAAAGAGAGACATACTGTAATTACTGTCCAGTATTAAATGTCAGTGGTCAAGATATCAAAAAACAACTAAATAAATCACTGGTAAACTCACACATATTCTGTATGTAGCTGAACCTCCAATAGCATCAATAGCATCAAGGTATTTTGATTACCAATAGGGAATTGGAGCACACATAATATGTCCCAAATAGTAAACTTTGTCCCAATACTTTTCTCTGATCCGTTTAAAAGAATCAGTTCATCAGGGGACCACATTAAAATAGATCACCTCAGCCTCAAAAATAAAACTGGGGGAAGGATATATGTGTGAACATGTTTCAATAATGACCAAATATGATTATACCAGATTTTGGCCCACAAACAAAATAAAAACATTACCTGTGGTCAGACCCATATACAGGTTAAATATATAACAAATTGTATAGATATTAATAATGGTGATGAAAATTGCATAGCTGGTCTGCTATTGATCAAAAAAAGCATATCTATATATTATACGCAGGGAGAAAAAGATACATTTGCACTTCCCTTGTAGTATTTATGCCAGGTCCAGGTTTAGACAGGGTCCAAGAGGGTTGCAGCTTAGAATATCCACATTGGTGGTGCAGTGGTTGCCATATTGTTCAGGTGCATACAGAATATGTGTGAGTTTACCAAGGATTTCTTTTGTTGTTGTTTTTTTATATATATATCTTGACCACTGACAATTATTACTGGACAGTAATTACAGTAGGTCTCTCTATGGGTGGTGGTATCTATCCCTTGTTAGGGACATGTAGGACTATTAGGAGGTTCCTGATATGGGATCGCCCCTATCTGTTTTTGTGGGCAGGCACACCAGTCTATAGGGCAAGTGTGCGGGTTAGTCATTTCTCTTTTTTGCTTAGTATACCCAGCCTACCAGACAAAGAAATTGTATTGGCACTTTTTGGGTTAATACTAAATAGTATCAGTAAAGGTTATGTTTTACACTGCTGAAGGTGCTCTGTGACTATGTCTTAGTTGGGATTATCTCCTCTTCTACTGGAGGTGAAAACTTGGTCAGGACTCTACCCCCTAAAGGAACCACTTTTAGCAAATAAAGCTGTGGAAAAATGGGCCAAGGGTCATTTAAAAGGATTTAGGCAGAAACCTTTCTGTCCTGTGTGTGTGTGTGTGGGGGGGGGGGGGGGGTGTCTGGTCTGATCTTTGCTATGGGGCCATTACTTATCTATGTATCTGTGTACTCCACTGGGCACAACATATTGTGCACTGAAATACCATATCTGTGGACAACTTGCAATTTTCATTCTGCACAGTGCCCTGCTCATTAATTTCTGCAAAACACCTGTGGGATCAAAATGCTCACTACACCCATTGATCAATTCTATAAGGGGTGTGGTTTCTAAAATCGGGTCACTTCTTGGGAGTCTCTTTTTTAATTTAACCTCAGAGCCTCTACAAATGTCAGCCAGTGCTATAAAGAGCTGGATCTAAAGGAATATTTTATTGGAAATTTTTTTATTTTATTATTTCACGTCTTTCTAAATTCTATGAAAAGGCAGTGGGAACAAATCACTCACTACACCCCTAAAAAAATTACATGAGTGCAGTATATTCCAAAATGGGGTCACATTTTGGGGGTTTCCACTGTGTCTCTTCAAACGCGACATGGTGCTCAAAAACCATTCCAGCAAAATCTGCCCTCCAAAAACCAGATGTCTTTCCTTCCCTTCTGAGCCCTGCCACGTGCCAATAGTTTATGACTGCATATGGGGCATATGTAAACTGCAGAATCAGGGTAATATATATTGAGGTTTGTTCGGCTACAGGAAAAATGGATTCAAATGGAAAATCTGCAAAAAAAAGTGACATTTTTAAATTTCACCATTTTCATTTAATCCTTGTGGAACACCTAAAGTTGTAAAATCAGTTTTTGAATCATTTGAGGTGTGTAGTTTCCAAAATGGGGTCATTTATGGGTGGTTTCTAATATGTAAGACCCCACAAAGTAACTTTATAACTGAATTGGTCCTTTAAAAAAGGATTTGGATTTTTTCTTGAAAAAAAAATTGGTTCTTAAATTCTAAGCCATCTAATGTCCATAGACATATGGGGCATTTAAAGTAATGATTATTTTATGAGATATCACTATCTGTCTTAAAAGTCAAAGCCCAAACCCTATATCATTAATAAAGTGTAATAGATTTTGAATAAAGTAATAGACCCTAGTGTCAGGTAATATTTGGGGCCCAATATTGTTTCAGAGCCTTGGCCCACCAGAGGATGATTTGGTACTCTGATGGGCCAGTCCGACTCTGAATAGGGGTTATTTATTGATCTGTCATAGCACCTGCCTGGATTCAATATGAAGCAGTAAGCTGAAGTCTGTAGAAGAAAAATTGTTGAATAGGGGCATAACCCTCTGCGACCGTGGCCTGGCCTGGGGGGGGGGGGGGTGAGGTGGCCCGCTGCACTCACATGTAATGGGAGCGCTCTGATGATGCCCAGCATGAAGTACAGTGACAATGCCAGCCCCGTCAGAGCGCTCTTCAAACATGCATAGTATGCTCTCCAGCATCAAAGCCTGGCCGCAGAAACAGGGGGGAAGGTGCATAGCCGTGGGGGGGGGGGGGGGCGCAGAAGCGAGAGGGGCGCACCCACCCGGATGTTCTATTCACTGCCGGGCTCCCCCTGCAGGCTGCACATCGCGCTGCTGGCTGTGAGAGGAGCGCTGAAAGTACAGGAATCGACCTCCTGCACAGCCAGCAGCACAATATGAGTGTGGGAGCGTGTCATCAGGGAAGAAGGTAAGTATGTGTTTTTCTTTCAGAAAGCTGCAGTCTGGAGAGGGCATTGGAGGCAAAAGGGGTGCCATAACTAGATTGAGGGGGCACAAAAGTGGGCATCTTTACTGAAGAGGCACCTAATCTGGCATAACTACTGTGAGGGGGAACCTAATCTGGCATAACTACTATGAGGGGGCACATAATCTGGCATAACTACTGTTAGGAGGCACCCAATCGGGAATAACTACTGTGAGGAGGCATCTAATCTGGCATAACTACTGTGAGGAGGCATCTAATCTGGCATAACTACTGTGAGGGGGCAGCTAATCTGGCATAACTGCTTTGAGGGGGCACCTAATCTGGCATAACTGCTGTGAGGGGGCACCTAATCTGGCATAACTACTGTGAGGGGACACAAAAGTGGGAATAACTGCTGTGAGCGACCACAACTAGGACATAACTATTGTGAAGGGGCCACAAGGTAGTCTTAATTACTGTGAGGGGCCACAACATGGGCATTAATACCGTGTGGCAGCACTTAGGGGAAATGCCCTAGATTACCCTGCTATACATTGGCATGGCTCAGTCTTACAGGACAAGCACAGCACCCCCTGCTGGTGATTTCACAAGGGCAGCTATGCATTGGGTTTAGTGTAAAACAAAGTTTGCACTGGGACCCATAACACTCCACTGCTGTTGAACATTTTTAATTAAAAAAATATATATACATTTTTAGCTGAAAATGAGTAAAACAATGTAAATAATAAAACAAAATTGCTCATACCCTTTAATGCAAGGTAGCAGGAGTAGATAGGAGTGGGGATCTGTGTGTATTTTGGAGGATGCAAATCATATTTAAAATATATAATTTACTGCCTACTTAAAATAATGAAAAAAAATCTGGGAAGACCCAAACCTGTTATCTACCCAGCCACTAGAAGGAAACATTAACTAATAATCATAGGGACAGTCAAGAGCAGGCTTATACTTGTAACAAGTGCACACATAGTTTACAATCCTGGTCCATTCCTCTCTGGAGCTTAGGGTGTGGGCTGGCCCCTCCTCCTAGTTCTAGAAGATTCTAGTTGTGCAAGGAAAAGGCCGCGTGAGGAAGCAAGGAACAGACATTATGTGCTCCTCTTCTCAGGCATTCAGTTTTATGCTTCTGGAGAATTTTAGATCACTGTTTGTCTACCACAACCATCAGAGAGAGAGAAGATTTTGTGGAATCTGCGTGGCTACAACAAGAAAGAGAGAGAGTAAGCGGTGTAAAGCATTACAGACTTTGCATCTGAAAAGGGGAAACAAGTTAAGAACCCTATGAACCCCAGATTAGTGGACACAGAGGCTACAACATTTTAATCAGCAATGTGTTTAGCATAAAGCATTTCAGACCCTGCTTCAGGTACAATTTTGGCTGGTCATATTATTGGAAGCACATGCCATTGCTTTAATTCTGTGCAGTGTCATATAACAGATGGGAGATGTGGCTCTTTGCTTTGTCATATAGCGCATGAGAGAAGTAGCATTGTGCAGTGTCATATACAGAATGAGAGAAGTGGCACTGTGTAGTGTCATATACAGCGTGGGAGAAGTAGCATTGTGTAGTGTCATATAAAGGATGGGAGATGTGGTGTTGTGCTTGCCAAGAGTAGAGGCATTATCATATACAGGATAGTAGAACTAATACTGTGCAGTACTTACACATATACAGAACAACAGTAGACAGCCACCATACATCACACACATTCACATGCACTTATACACACATGCACACACAAAACATGTACACACATACAGTTGCAAGAAAAAGTATGTGAACCCTTTGGAATGATATGGATTTCTGCACAAATTGGTCATAAAATGTGATCTGATCTTCATCTAAGTCACAACAATAGACAATCACAGTCTGCTTAAACTAATAACACACAAATAATTAAATGTTACCATGTTTTTATTGAACACACCATGTAAATATTCACAGTGCAGGTGGAAAAAGTATGTGAACCCTTGGATTTAAAAACTGGTTGAACCTCTATTAGCAGCAATAACTTCAACTAAACATTTCCTGTAGATGCAGATCAGACGTGCACAACGGTCAGGAGTAATTCCTGACCATCCCTCTTTACAGAACTGTTTCAGTTCAGCAATATTCTTGGGATGTCTGGTGTGAATCGCTTTCTTGAGGTCATGCCACAGCATCTCAATCGGGTTGAGGTCAGGACTCTGACTGGGCCACTCCCGAAGGCGTATTTTCTTCTGTTTAAGCCATTCTGTTGTTAATTTACTTCTATGCTTTGGGTCGTTGTCCTGGTGCAACACCCATCTTCTGTTGAGCTTCAGCCGGTGGACAAATGGCCTTAAGTTCTCCTGCAAAATGTCTTGATAAACTTGGAAATGTATTTTTCCTTCGATGATAGGACTCCGTCCAGGCCCTGACGCAGCAAAGCAGCCCCAAGCCATGATACCCCCACCACCATACTTCACAGTTGGGGGTAAGGTTTTGATGTTGGTGTGCTGTGCCTATTTTTCTCCACATAGTGTTGTGTGTTTCTTCCAAACAACTAAATTTTGGTTTCATCTGTCCACAGAATATGTTGCCAGTATTGCTGTGGAACATCCAGGTGCTCTTGTGCAAACTGTAAACGTGCAGCAATGTTTTTTTTTGGACAGCAGTGGCTTCCTCTGTGGATCCTCACATGAAATCCATTCTTGTTTAGTGTTTTACGTATCGTATCGTACAGGGATGCTAGCATATGCCAGAGACTTTTGTAAGTCTTTAGCTGACACTCGGACACTAGGATTCTTCTTCACCTCATTAAGCAGTCTGCACTGTGCTCTTGCAGTCATCTTTACAGAACGGCCACTCCTAGGGAGAGTAGCAGCAGTGCTGAACTTTCTCCATTATTAGACAATTTGTCTTCCCGTGGACTGATGAACAGCAAGGCTTTTGGAGATACTTTTATAACCCTTTCCAGCTTTATGCAAGTCAACAATTCATAATCGTAGGTCTTCTGAGAGCTCTTTTGCGTGAGGCATCATTCACGCAATGCTTCTTGTAAAAAGCTAACCCAGAACTGGTGTGTGTTTTTTATAGGGCAGGGCAGCTGTAACCAACACCTCCAATCTCATCTCATTGATTGGACTCCAGTTTGCTGACACCTCACTCCAATTAGTTCTTGGAGATGGCATTAGTCTAGGGGTTCACATACTTTTTCCACCTGCACTGTGAATGTTTACATGGTGTGCTCAATAAAAATATGGTTAAATTTAATTATTTGTGTGTTATTAGTTTAAGCAGACTGTGATTGTCTATTGTTGTGACTTAGATGAAGATAAGATCACATTTTATGACCAATTTGTGCAGAAATCCACATCATTCCAAAGGGTTCACATACTTTTTCTTGCAACTGTATAAGGCTGCTCTTCATGTCACCCTCTATTCCACACACTGCTCCTCATGATTGTTCCTCACACAGACTGTTCATCATGGGTCTCCCTCTCTTTTACACAGAATTGTCTTCAGGCATCCTCTTTTCTCACATAGACTGCTTCCCCATGCCCACACTTCTCACACACACAGTGGTCTACGTGCCCCCTCTCTGTCATTGATGTCTCCCTGTGCTTCCACTGTCTTCCATGGTATCTTTGAACCTCCTGTGCTGTGCCAGAAACTTTGGCATGTGACTATGCTGTCCCCAAAGGTCCTTGTACTTATAGTTGCTGTTTTCCCATGATTTGCACAAATTACAGCAAAATGTCAAAATGTTGCTACAATGTACAAAGAGCTACATCAATAATAATGTGGTACTATATACAGTAATTTGTGGTAAATTTTTAGAAATCATGGTAAAACTGCACAATTGCAGAAATATACCAGGGGCCAAGTGGGAACATTGTGGTTGATACTGTGTGGGGGCACACTGTAATTGACACTGTAGTAGGGGCACACTGTGTTATGCGCCAGATGGGGGGATGGCTACATCATTGAGTGTAGTTGTAGTTCTTACCGTGGCTAATTCTTGTTCTCCGCGGCGACATGGCCAGTGAATGGAAGACACATACCTTCTTCCCCTTGGAAAACACCCAAGGTCTTTAGGGAGTCTTCTGCCTGGTGGTGGCTAGGGTATCTTGGGTGTTATAACGTGGTCTTAAGAGGCAGGAAATGCTCAACCCCATATGCAGTTGTGCATCTATACCCAGAGGAGCAAATCCTGCACATGTGGTCCGTTGCTAATGGTGATCCCCAGCAAAAAATGCTTGCAAAAGTGCCACAAGAACATCCTACACCAGATAGCAAAATGTGTGGATGTAATTGACTATATGAAATAAACATTTACAAGAATAGGTGCACTGACTAAACCCTCACAACTGGGAGTTGTTTGCTGTGAGTTGGACCTTATGCTCCCGTAATTCGCCCACTGGCCCCGGTACTGCCCATACTGCACAGGTAGGTTAGCATTAGCTCCCGTGCCACTTGAGAGACCTTGACGGAGTGCTCCGGTATGTCCCACTTCATATCAGTGTGAGGGTTTAGTCAAATTTGTTTGATTGCATCCACCACAGCAGTGCACCAATTCTTGTTAATGTCCTGGATGTTAAGGAAGTGGATAAAGATCAGATCGGATGTAGAGACCAATAACCAGGCCTCCTTGATTATAATAAAGTATTTCCTTTACTGAATATATGATGGGGTCACTGTACAAAAATATGTATTAGGCCTAGCCCTCAAGTATTTAACAAAATAGGATTTTCCCAAAGGCTACGTGTAGATTTTAATAGTAATCCACCCTGAGTCTCTCTCCAGTCTAGCAATCTTCCTAAAATTACCAAAAGCATGCAATAACTCTCAATATGTCTCTGCAATGCTCATTTGCAGGGAGCAGACCAGGATCGGATGGATAGTCTATCTCAGGAGTGGGGAGGCCACCTGTATGTGTTTCCTTTACTGACTTTAACCAAGCACAGCCTTAAATTGATCACCAACCCTAATTTGGTGCGTTTTTCGCCTCAAAGGTTGGGTCCTAGCAAAGTTCATTTTCTGGCAGTTTTCACTCACATGGTGTTTTCCTGGAGAAGGATTGTTTCTTGACCTATTTTGCAGCAGCACGCAAAAGACAGGTGTTCTCTCTGGCTTGCTTACTAGAAGACTCACTAACCAAGGAAAATTGGACCAGCCCACTACCTGACAATTATAGCTAAGTACTGCCAGTTCACTATTTCCTTCCCATATGCATAGCATTTTGGAATACAAAGTAACACAGCATCACAGTGAACATCCTAACAGTTCTAACAGTAAACCTTTGAATTACCTCTAGCAGCAAACCATATGAATAACCATTTAGCAGCCAACTGTAGCAACATGGTATTAACCGTTTAGCAGTAAATCATCAGGTCACTGTCTGAGGGAAGCATGAGGGCCTGGAAATGTATGTGCGGTATACTAAAGCTGCCACCTTATAGCTGGCACACTATAGCTGGCACTGTC
This sequence comes from Bufo gargarizans, assembly GCF_014858855.1. Lineage (NCBI taxonomy): Eukaryota > Metazoa > Chordata > Amphibia > Anura > Bufonidae > Bufo > Bufo gargarizans. The sequence goes on along the minus strand of NC_058081.1, from coordinate 358,119,193 downwards.
AATCACTGTCTTCACACCATAAGTAAAATATAAAAACTCCAATACATTGCCTCAATTGTTTACCGCTGCAGGTCCCAAAAGTGAAGTGGGCTCAGTTCACAGTAAGTTCACAGTATCTATATAGAAACATAGAAAGTGTCCGCAGATAAGAACCATTTGGCCCATCTAGTCTGCCCAATATACTGAATACTATGAATAGCCCCTGGCCCTATCTTATATGTAGGATGGCCTCATGCCTATCCCATGCATGCTTAAACTCTTTCACTGTATTTGCAGCTACCACTTCTGCAGGAAGGCTATTCCATGCATCCACTACTCTCTCAGTAAAGTAATACTTCCTGATATTACTTTTAAACCTTTGCCCCTCTAATTTAAAACTATGTCGTCTTGTAGCAGTTTTTCTTCTTTTAAATATTTTCTCCTCTTTTACCTTGTTGATTCTCTTTATGTATTTAAAAGTTTCTATCATATCCCCTCTGTCTCGTCTTTCTTCCAAGCTATACATCTTAAGGTCCTTTAATCTTTCCTGGTAAGTTTTATCCTGCAATCCATGTACTAGTTTAGTAGCTCTTCTCTGAACTCTCTCCAAAGTATCAATATCCTTCTGGAGATATGGTCTCCAGTACTGAGCACAATACTCCAAATGAGGTCTCACTAGTGCTCTGTACAGCGGCATGAGCACCTCCCTCTTTCTACTGGCAATGCCTCTCCCTATACACCCAAGCATTCTGCTAGCATTTCCTGCTGCTCTATGACATTGTCTGCCCATCTTTAAGTCTTCTGAAATAATGACTCCTAATCCCTTTCCACAGATATTGAGGTTAGGACTGTATCACTGATTTTACATTCTGCTCTTGGGTTTTTACGCCCCAGGTGCATTATCTTGCACTTATCAACATTAAATTTTAGTTGCCAGATTTTTAACCATTCCTCTAGTTTTCCTAAATTATTTTCCATTTGTTATATCCCTCTAGGAACATCAACCCCGTTACAAATCTTTGTGTCATCAGCAAAAAGACACACCTTAACATCGAGGCCTTCTGCAATTTCGCTGATAAAGATGAAACAATATGGGCCCCAGAACAGATCCCTTGGGTATCCTACTGGTAACAAGACCATGGTCTGAATATACTTCATTGACTACAACCCTCTGTTGTCTGTCCCTCTGCCACTGCCTAATCCATTCAACAATATGGGAGTCCAAGCTCAAAGACTGCAATTTATTGATAAGCCTTCTATGTGGGACAGTATCAAACGCATTACTGAAGTCTAGACAAGCAATGTCTACCGCACCTCCGCCATCTATTATTTTAGTCACCCAATCAAAAAAATCTATAAGATTAGTTTGACATGATCTCCCTGAAGTAAACCCATGCTGTTTTTCATCTTTCAATCCATGGGATTTTAGATGTTCCACAATCCTCTCCTTAAGTATGGTTTCCATTAATTTCCCCACTATTGATGTCAGGCTTACTAGCCTATAGTTCCCCGATTCCTCCCTACTACCTTTCTTGTGAATGGGCAGAACATTTGCTGATTTCCAATCTTCTGGGAAGACTTCTCTTACCAGTGATTGGTTAAATAAATCTGTTAATGGTTTTGCTAGTACACTGCTAAGCTCTTTTAATAGCTTTGGGTGTATCTGTCATGCCCTGCTCAGGTTATGTGCAGAGGTCTGCCAGGTTAGCAGCACGTGTGTAGCCTTTTTTTTTTTTGTTAAACAATTTTTATTGTTTTTTCATATATATAAACAAAAAAGTGACAATCACAGTACATCGCTGAGAGTGCTTCTAAACCTCTGACGCAGCAGAGGAATGGAGCCAAGGAAAGCATCAAGAAGTACAAGCATTATAGTGTACATGGAGGTCAACATATGCGAGAGTTACGGATGTATAGTCATACAACTTAAATTATCGCTTGGATATAATGAAGCATAGAAAATACTATCTGAAAGCTTCAGATTAAGACCAAAAAATCGAACCTACAAAGGAAAAGACCTATAGACATAAAGAGGAAAAACTGATCTGATAAGATTATGAAAAACCTCTATAACTCCTCCAGGCAGACCAAGTTGCAAGAAATTTCTTTCTTGTCCCCAGTTCCCAGGTAGACAATTCTTCCAGACGGTAGATTTGATCGACCCTAGATGTCCAATGGTCCAAGGAAGGGACTTCATAAGTACGCCACATGGTGGGGACCAGAAGGCGGGCAGCCGCGAGCAAAAATTTTAATAAACCATGACATTTATCATACCTAGTTAGGCCTAAAGATAGCAGAGCAAGTTCGGGAGAACATGGTGCATTCGAGTTGCAGATGGTGTTACAGGTTAGGAAGATTTGACTCCACCACAATGAAATAGGGGAGCACTCCCACCATATGTGAATGAAGGTGCCTTTTTCTGATCCGCACCGCCAACACCGATCTGAGGCGTCAGGATAAAGGATAGAGATTTTGTCAGGGGTTTTATACCGTCTCGACAGGACTTTGTACCCGTTCTCCTGAACTCGAACACATCTAGAGACCTTATGAGGAGCAATGAGTAGTGAATCGATCTCTTTCTCTGAGAACTGCTTGTTTAGGTCCTTCTCCCAATAACCTATAAAGGAGGGTTTGACCTTAGTAGGTGGGTCAATAAGCTTTTTGTAGAGGAGAGAAATCAATTTGGGAGGGTATTTGACAGAAGCAAGCAAACTCTCAAACCAAGAGGAGGAGTGATCTTTGGGCAAGGAACGGGAGAGGTTAAGTAGTTCTTTTTCGAAATATTGAAGAGTGAGGAAATTGGGAGTGGTATCCAGAGCAGATGTCAGGGCTGGTTCTGGAAGGACACATCCATTTTTATCTAATAAGTCTGATATGGGAATGTTTCAGTCCCTGAGCTGGGAGGGAGTGGAGGATCTTATCTCATATGGAGCTAAGGAGAAAAGATCTTTGGTTTTAAGGAGGGCTGTTAAGGGGAGCTGGTCACTGTATGTGGACGAAAACCAGTTCCATACTTTAATAGATGAGCGAATTAAAGGGTTGGGCATCCGAGGGAGTGGAGTAAGGGGTTTCCCTGATAGCAGAAGGGATCTAAGAGAGGAATCAAAGTTAGCATTTTCCAAATAGACCCAAAATTTGTTAGGAGGGGAGCGAATCCAATCAATTATCCTACTTAAGTGTATTGCCTTTAGATAAAGTTCAGGATTGGGTAAACCTATTCCACCAAACCGTTTAGACTTAGTGAGAGTCGCTATAGAAATTCTGGGTTTTCTCTTTTCTCATACAAAGCGGCTTATGAGAGTAATAAGCTTCCTAAGGAAAATTCGAGGTATCTTGATGGGGAGGACCTGAAAAAGGTATGTAAGTCTAGGAAGAATTAGAGACATCACCATATTTTTCCTTCCAAACCAGGACAGGAAGTGGCCCTCGAGAGATTCCAATTGAGCGGTGATAGAATGCAGCAAGGGTGTATAATTCAGATGGAAAAGGTCAGGTAGGTGGGCATTTATTTTGATTCCTAGATAGGAGAAAAGTTGAGTGGTCCAATTAAAAGGGGAGTCTGCCTGTAATTGTTTGATGGTGGTAAGGGGTAGGCCCAAATGTAGGATCTGCGATTTGTGGGGATTGATTTTAAAGTTAGAGAGTGAACTGAAGGTGTCTAATATTTTAAGAATCTTGGGCATCGAAGTAAGGCGGTTGGTTGTTAAAATCAATAAGTCATCTGCAAAAGCAGCTAGTTTACATTCATGAAGACCTACCTTTAGACCCTGAATCGAGTCTTCTTGTCTGAGGGCCTGTAAGAGGGTTTCCATGACTAAAACAAAAATAAGGGGGGAAAGAGGACATCCCTGACGAGTTCCATTCTTAATTAGAAAGCAGTTGGATAATTGGTTATTTACTAGGACAGAGGCGGAGGCGTTGTCGTACATTGCAAAAATAGCTTGTATATAGGATTCTGGAAAATTGAATTTCCTTAGGGTGAGCCTGATAAAGGACCAGTCAATCCTATCAAAAGCCTTTTCCACGTCTATACCTAGAAGAACCAATGGAAGTTTTTTGTTGGAGGCAAAAAAAAGGGCATTTAATACTTTGGTAGTATTGTCCTTTCCCTCTCTCCCTTTAATAAATCCTACTTGGTCGGGATGAAGTAAATCAGGGAGAATAGACTGAACTCTAGTCGCCAGCATTTTAGCTAATAGTTTCAAGTCTATGTTCAAGAGTGATATGGGTCTGTAATTAGCGCAATTGGAGGGGTCTTTACCTTCTTTAGGTATGATCGTAATCACAGCCCTCGTCATGTCGGATGAGAGAGGGACATTTGAAAGCGTTTGGTTATATACCCGAATAAGATAAGGAGCTAAAGTTTCAGAGAAAACCGAATAGTAGGTCGTTGGGAGACCGTCGGGGCCAGGACATTTGTTTTTAGGGGATGATTTCAAGGCAATAGAGAATTCCGTGCTAGTAAAAGGTTTTGAGATATCCAATTGTTGGGCCATGGTTAGGGAAGGCAAGTTAAGAGAGTCAAAAAATGATTTAGTATGAGAAGGTGAGCCCGAGCTAGGGGCTAAATTATAAAGGTCTCTATAGAAAAGCCTAAACTGTTCCGCAATGGACTCAGGGGAAAAAAGTTGGTGTCCTTGAGGAGATTTGATCAAAGTAACGTATCTAGCGTTTTTTCTTTTCTTCAAACGATTCATCATAAATCTGGAGGCCTTATTGCCGTGGGCATAGAATTTATGTTGGGAAGAGAGGTAAATTTTGGCCGACTTTTTATTTAGTAGGTTTTTGAGCTCTGATCTGAGGGTAGAGAGATCAGAAAGGTGTTGGGGGTCTAGAGAATGTTTGTGGAGGTTCTCTAAAGTGTGAATACGGTCTAATAGAGAGGAGAAGTGCTGATCTGCGACTTTTTTCAAATGGGAACATTTACTTATGAAATGACCACGAATGTAGGCTTTGTGAGCATCCCATAAAGTGTGTGGGGATATATCAGGAGAGTCGTTCTCCCTAAAATAGTGTTCCAGAAGGGATGTAAAGTGTGTAACATGTCTATCATCGCTCAATATGGATTCGTTTAATCTCCAGTTAGAAGACTTACCAGAGCCTGGCTGGGTGTGGAAGGAGCAAAACACTGGGGCATGGTCCGATATGGTGATGTCTCCAATTCTCGGATTTGAGGAAAGATGTAGGAAATCTTTAGGTATGAAGACGTAGTCAATCCTACTGTAAGAATGACCTGGAGCAGAGTAAAAGGTATAATCATTAGTGGACGGATTCAAACATATCCAAACGTCTATGAGAACCAATACATGCAGTTTTCTCTTCAATTTTCTGAGAAGTTTGATAGGGACAGAGGATTTTTTAGAGGAAGTGTCTGAAGGCGGATGTAACGCTAAATTAAAATCACCAGCTAAAATAACTGTTCCCTCTCTGGTTTCTTCAATTAAGGAGAGAATTTTGAGGAGCCAAGGGACCTGGTTATAATTTGGAGCATATATATTTACCAACGTAAACATTTTGTGACCTATAAGACCTTTTAAAATAAGAAATCTCCCCTCAGTGTCAGCAGAATGTGAGGAGTATTGGAAAGGGGTGTTTCTTCTGAAGCCAATGCTGACACCCCTGGAAGCCGCCCCATCCGAGCCACTATGAAACCAGACGGGAAATCTGGAATGGGAAAGATCAGGGAATTTCCCTTGTTTGTAGTGTGTTTCCTGAAGAAAAATAACTGAACATTTTTCTCTCCACAAAAGGGAAAGAATCTGGGTCCTTTTAGAAGGGGATCTCAAGCCCTTCACGTTAAAGGAAGATAAAGTAAAATCAGTCATGGTGGTTCAAATGCGGGGGGGGGGGGGGACGCGGAATAGTGGCAGGCATCTCATAGGGGCAAGTATATGACTCTCCAAGGAAAAAGACCATAGTTTCAGGGTGTACCGTGTCACCATAAGACAAAAACATATCAGAAAATAACTATTAAAACACGGTCGCTCTAAGGCAACCAACTCAGGTAACATTTGTGAATTGTATAGGCAGATAAATACCTAAACAGTGGAGTTTTAGTATCAGGGGGGGAAAGGAGGAGAAATCCTCATAGATATGGACCTGCACGAGGACATCAATTAGAAAAGAGCTAGAGACCAGTAAATGCTAGGGTGAGGGATAGGTAAGGGGGGGGGAGGGAGAGGAGAAAGGGAGTTAGGAGAAGAGGGAAGTGAAGGGTATGGAATAAAAGAGGGTGGATATGGAAGTAGTTGAGGGAAGAAAATGAATGGTTAATAAGCTAAATTAATGAAAAGACCATGCGATTTTCTTGGGGGTCAAGAGGCTGCTCCGTCTCTTCAATCTCTGTTGTTTCGGAGTGCCGACTTTCTCCCATGGCGTCATCTTTGGGATATCTGGAAGAGATGCGATATTCAACACGGAGTCCCAACTAGCGATATCAAGTGGAGGGGTGTCCGTTGAAGAGAAGAAATCTTGTAGGTCTTCATGAGAAGAAATCCTGAAGGCTTTTCCGGAAAAGTTAAAGGCAATCCCGAAGGGAAAGGTCCATCTGTAAGGAATGCGCTTATCTCGGAGGAAGTCGGTGAGCGGCTTAAGGAATTTGCGCTTCTGGAGAGTGACCGGAGCTAGGTCTTGGAAGATAGAGATCTGGTTGTTTTCAAAGGTAATATTCTTCATGGATCTTGCCGCTGAAAGAATCTTCTCTTTGTCCCCAAAGTTGAGAAAGCGACATATAATGTCTCTGGGGGGTTCGCTGCTTTTTGGTTTGGGTCTTAATGCTCTGTGAGCCCTTTCAATGACCATAGGAGAAAGATCTTCGCCATCTAGGATCGAGGTGATTATGGTTAAAATGGTAGGCACAATGTCCTCATTAGCCACTGTTTCCGGAACACCTCTAAAACGCAGGTTGTTCCTGCGGCCACGGTTTTCTTGATCTTCCAAACTGACATATAAAGCATTTATGTGATTTTGGCACACCGATAAGGAGCGCGCCATAGCTGCACTGTGATCCAGCGACGCGGACTGAGTGGCTTCAAGAGCCTCCACTCTGTGCCCCACATGGAGGATTTCCTGTGTCAGGCCGGCCAGCTCTTGCTGCAAGGGTATGAGAGCCTCAGCTAACGCTTGCTTTATGAACGCTCTTGATACCGGGAGGTCTCGGGCTAGAGATGCTTCCCCAGATTCAAATAATATTGGAGATATGGCACTCAATATCTGGGAAATTTGCTCAAAACAAGTCGCTTTATTGATGCAATAAAATAATTAAAATGTCATACAAAGTACGTAATTTGTACAGAAATTAAATAACATAATGATAAAAAGTCACAATTGACAATATAAAAAATCACTTATAGTGTATATATAAACACACATCAGACAGCAAATGGGTACTTGTCTGTAATCTGATTGAATGGATCCAGAAAGTTAAATTCTCAACACTAGAGCACTGAATGTGTTATTGCTCAATAGTTTTCAAATGAGAAATTAGTCGAATGTCAATCATTGATTCGGTATAAAATAATCGCCGATTATCATTATTGTGGTACAGTCGCAGGATTTTCGGATTTAATAGTAGAAGTTATTCCGAATATGCATATATCACAGTTCATGGAACTTATCGGATTAAAGTTCAGAAGTTGTTAGCTCTAGGTGGCGTCCCACCTTCTTTCAAGCTACTTAAATCCCTTACCTCCACTTCTCAATACGGTTTGTTCAGTCACCGTTTCCTCAGCGTCCCAAATATTCGATTTCTCCTTGCTTGTAAATCAGAGTGTATCACTCTGAGGAGTTTTCGAGCTTGATGTAGGACGAGTTGATCACTTAGGAGGTTATTGGTAAGGGAGGTGTAGCTGTAGATCTCCTTGCGTACGCCAAAAATGGTGGTAATGTGGGGTCCAGGTTCCTCCCAGACGCGTTTCGAAGTCCCAGATTCACTTTCTCCTTCTGATTGGGCCTCCTCTCCGCTGTGTGGAGCGCGGTCAGCCGTCGGCGCCATCTTGGAGATGGAAGCTTCAGGGCCTGAGGTCTGTTTTTTAAGATATTTAGCCATACCGGAAATCGGGTTTGCGGCTTTAGGGATGGCCCCTTGGTCAGGGGGTCTTTGCCCTCCAATTTTAACCATGTTGCTGGTCACTAATGCTTAAGTAAGCTGGAATCTCGGCAGGTCTGTGTACGGAGCTTAGCGGGACACAGCCATGCAGTTCCGGCGCTAGCTCCGCCCCCCCAGCACGTGTGTAGCCTTATGTTTTTTTTTTTTTTGTTGTTGAGCTGGATCCGCCTCCCTTCAGGTGCACTAAGTGGGGCCGTTGGTTTGAGTTTAAATTACGCCCACTCCCAGAAAGTTTAAATTACGCCCACTCCCAGTGTCCTTTGCAGGTTATAGCTTCTGTTTTGCTCAGTGGAAGGAAGGAAGGATTTGCTGTTCCTGCTCAGTAACAGGAAAAGTTTGTTTAGTTTTTCTTGTGGTTGTCTGTCTAGGCTGTTAGAGAGACGCCTGCTCCCTTCAGGTCCTGAGGGTGCCTCTTTCCCCCTTTCACCATCTTAGGGATTTTAGGGAATCTTCAGCCTAGGCACGGGGACACGTTCATTCCCACCTTCAGGGTCTGAATGTGGGCATAGAAGTCTACGGAGAGCTGGTAGGGATTTGTCAGGAGGTGACCTTTATCCCCAGCTTCTTGCCTAGACACTTGTTTGGTGGTATTCTGTTTATCTTGTATCCTGTCCAGCATGACATTATAACCCGCCAATACTTTGACTGCCATTTCTCAGCTGTTTTGAGATGGAGTCAATTGATGCGCTAGTTGATCGCATGCAGGGGTTATCCCTAGAGGTTGCTGATCTGCGTAATTCGGTCACACAGTGTCAGAATGCTCTGGCATCAGATGCAATAGGAGGAAGCCAAATTTATGGGGAGCCTAAAGTCGCTCTCCCTGATAGATTTTCAGGGGGTGTGGATGACTTTATCTGCTTTAAAGAGTCATGCAAGCTGTAGTTTTGGCTGCGTCCATCTTCGTCTGGTGATGAGAGTCAGAGGGTAGGGATAATCATATCCCTGCTTAAAGGGGAAGCGCAATCCTGGGCCTTTTATCTGCCGTCCGGTTCTCTGGATTTCCGGTCGGTGGAAGAATTTTTTAAAGCCTTAGGATTCATTTATGATGATCCAGATCGGAATCTAAATTGCGTAATTTATTACAAGGTGAACATACTGCAGAGGCTTACTACGTTGAGTTTAGGAGATGGGCTAGTGAGTCAGAGTGGAATGACCCCGCGTTACGTAGTCAGTTTTGTCAGGGGTTATCTGAGAGATTGAAAGATGCCCTTGCTTTTCATGAATACCCGGATACATTGGAGAATGCTATGTCTTTGGCAGTACGATTAGATATACGTATTAGAGAGAGGTGTAAGGTTCCCTCTGCGCAAGGGATCCATTCTGTGAGTGGCTTCGTCTCACCTGCTCCCCAGAGTGATATGACATATAACTCTCGGGTAGGGGAGGAACCCATGCAGCTGGGTCAGGTGTCTATCCGTTCTGGTAGTAGGAACTTTAGCATAAACTATGTTATTACTGTTGGAAAAGTGGTCATTTTATTTTTTGCTTGTCCTTTTGTTAAACCGCATGTTGATGAGAAAGAATCACAAAGAGGTTTGCTTAAAGAAGAAAAAAAAACATTTCTGACTCTTGGTAGAGTGAATGGGGTGGTGGAGCAAGCAGGTATGCAAGCTCCCTGTAATACTCATTTTCTCCTTCCAGCTATGGTGACTCAAGAATTTTTTGTTGTTGAAGTATTTATTGACTGTGGTGCTGGGGTAAACCTTATTTATTTTCTTTTTCTTCAAAATCTGGGTCTAAGTACTTGCACTTTAGAAAGAGAGATTCTGTTTTTCACAATTGATTCTTCCCTTCTTTCCAAAGGAGTCTCACTCATATTGCTCATGGTATTCAATTAAGGGTAGGTGATTCACATGTTGAGATCATATCTTGTTTTGTCATGAAGGACTTGCCCGCTCCTATAGTCTTAGGTTTACCGTGGTTGACAAAACATAACCCAATTATAGATTGGCAAGCAAGACAGATCATTGGTTGGAGTGAATTTTGCTCGGACAATTGTCTTGGCACATCTATCTCTGGCTTTACCTTAGTATCTCTCAGATTTTGCGGATGTCTTTTCGCAGGGTGGGGCTCAGGAATTGCCCCCTCATCGTGACTATGATTGTCCAGTTAATCTCATCCCAGGGGCTATGTTGCCAAAGTCTCGGCTTTACAATCTTTTTCAACCTGAAAGAGAGGTCATGTGGAAGTATATTGCCGAGAGTTTGGCAAAAGGTCATATTAGGCCATCTAAGTCTCCGGTTGCAGTTGGTTTATTCTTTGTAAAGAAAAAGGATGGATCGCTGAGACCTTGTTTGGATTTCCGGGAATTGAACCGTATTAAGGTCCATGATCCGTATCCCCATCCTTTGATCTCCGATCTTTTTGATCAAATTGTTGGAGCCAAGGTGTTCTCCAAGTTGGATTTAAGAGGGGCCTACAATCTGATCAGAATCAAGGAACAGGATGTGTAGAAAACGGCCTTCAACACGCACGAGGGTCATTTTGAGAATCTGGTTATGCCTTTTAGGTTAACTAACGCGCCAGCGGTATTTCAGCGATTTGTCAATGACATTTTCCATCATTTTGTGGGGAGGTTCATAGTAGTTTACTTGGATGACATTCTAATTTACTCTCCTGATCTGAAGACCCATCAGAATCACGTGATACAGGTTTTGTCGATCCTTCAGGAGAATAAATTATATGCCAAATTGGAGAAATGTGTGTTTTCTGTGCAGGAGCTTGCGTTTCTGGGATATCTGCTTTCTGACTCTGGTTTTCGCATGGACCCCCGAAAAGGTCCGGGCGGTTCTGGAATGGGACCGACCGGAGAATCAGAAAGCTTTGATGCGGTTATTGGAGTTTACTAATTATTATAGAAAATTTATCTTGAACTATTCTATCATTGTAAAACCTCTGACCGATATGACTAAGAAGGGCGTTGACGTCTCTGTCTGGTCGGATGAGGCATTGCAGGCCTTTTCGGCTATTAAGGAATGTTTTGCGTCTGCTCCCATTCTGGTGCAGCCTGATGTGTTGTCACTACCAGAGCTTTGAGACGTTCTCACAGCTCTGTTTCTCCACCCCTGTGATGATGTCACTACTAGAGCTTGGAGGAGTTCCCTCTGCCCTGTTTCTCCACCCCTGTGATGAGGTCTTTACTTTCGGTTTCCTTCCTCCCAGCTGTCCCTCCTGTGTTTGATTTCGCTGCCTTTAAATCACCCCTCCTCCTTTGTAGAGGTGCGGATTATACTTTTCATTTGAGCTGTATCTCTCGCTTGAGTATCTTCACCTGTTTGTTATCGTTTCACTGGATCTGTCGTCTGCTGAAGCAAGTACCTCGGATATTGTCTGCTGACTTTGGATCTGTTTTCACTGCAGCTGCCGCTCCTTCAGTTAAGTGTTCAGACATTGTGTGTTTCTGTTTCTTTGCTGACTGGATCCGAGGCGACCCAGGTTCCGTCCATATACTGAGCAGGGCACCGGTGGCCGTGCCCCTTCCACTATTGTAGGGGTTTCAGTGGTCATCAGCCTCAGGTACGCGGGCATGTCTTGATCCACCATTCGGATCCGGACATGTGCTTAGCAGCTTAGGGAGAGCTTTTAGGGTCTGACAGGGGTCACCCTTTATCCTCCCTAGTTTGGGTCCGGTCAGTTGCTATTCACTGTGTAGGCTCTTGTTGCTCACTTACAGCCGTGACATTATAATCCGCCAAACCGTCCTTTTTTGACATGGATCCGCTTTCTGACCTGGTTGACCGCATGCAGGGTCTTTCTTTGAAGGTAGCGGATCTCCGTCAATCTATGACTCAGCTTCAAGCATTTGGTTTTGCTCCGGCCCATGGAGTCTGTTGCGAGCCAAAGGTCTCACTTCCGGAGACGTTCTCCGGGGGCAGTGAGAATTTTGTTTGTTTCAGAGAGGCATGCAAACTCCATTTTCGCTTGTGTCCCCATTCCTCTGGTAATGAGGAATAGAGGGTGAGGATTGTCATCTCTCTGCTCAGGGGTAATGCTCAGACTTGGGCTTTTTCGTTGCCATCGGGGGATCCCTCCCTTCGATCCGTGGAAAGATTTTTTGTGGCCCTGGGGCAGATATATGATGAGCCGGATCGTGTTGCTCTGGCCGAATCTAACTTACGTTTTTTATGCCAGAACAAACTGTCTGCAGAGCTTTATTGTTCTGAATTTCGGAGATGGGCAGCTGATTCAGGTTGGAATGATGCTGCAGTCCGGAGTCAGTTCTCTCATGGTCTCTCAGAGAGATTGAAAGATGCGTTTGCTTTCCATGAGAGACCAACGTCCTTAGAGTCTGCCATGTCATTGGCCGTACGCCTTGAAAGGTGTCTAAGAGAAAGAAACAAGACCTCTCGGTCCAGTCATTTTCACTCTAGGGGCAGTGGTGCGGACTCATTTAGTGTGCAGGGGCCTCATCCTCTCTCGGTTCCCTCTGTGGAGGAGCCCATGCAGCTATGTCAACTTGCCCCTGATAAAAGAGGATTTAGTCCTCAGAGAATGGTGTGTTTTTGTTGTGGGGGCATAGGTCATTTGGCAAATGTTTGTCCGTCTAGGAAATTCTTGAACTGTACTAAGAGTTATAATAAGAGAAAAACCTCAAACGGTAAATCATCAAACTCTGCTTCATCTGCTACCTCGGGCAAAGTTGATGTAGGAATTGATGCTTTTCCTCTGACCTGCAGTTCCCGTTTTCTCCTTTCTGCCAGGGTAGCGCTAGAGAGCAAAGTCATTTCTTGTGTAATTTTTGTCGATAGTGGAGCGGCCGTCAATCTTATTGATACTCAATTTGTAGCCATGCATGGTTTTCAGATTTGCACATTAGAAAAGGATATACCTGTTTTTTCTATTGACTCTGCTCCACTCTCACAGAGATCCCTGAAGGGCATTGTTCACAATATTCGGTTAGCGGTAGGTGACACTCATGTGGAGGATATATCTTGTTTTGTCCTTAACGGATTGCCTTCACCTCTAGTTTTGTGGTTACCCTGGCTCACTAGACATAACCCCACTATTGATTGGCAAGCAAGGCAAATAAATGAGTGGAGTGAGTTTTGTAGAGAGAATTGTCTCACAGCGATTTTTGCAGAGGTGTCTTCTAAAACGGTGCCATCATTTCTCTCTGATTTCTCGGACGTGTTTTCCGAGAGCGGTGTTCAGGAGCTACCTCCTCACCGGGAGTTTGACTGTCCCATTAACCTCATTCCCGGCGCCAAGTTGCCAAAAGCACGCCTCTACAAGCTCTCACAACCGGAAAGAATCGCAATGCGAACTTATATCTCTGAGAGTCTCGATAAGGGGCATATTCGTCCCTCAAAATCGCCTGTTGCCGCAGTTTTTTTTTTTTGTTAAAAAGAAAGATGGCTCTCTGAGACCTTGCCTAGATTTTAGGGAGCTGAACCGTATCACGATTCGCGATCCCTATCCCCTTCCTCTGATCCCGGACCTCTTCAACCAAATTGTTGGGGCCAAGGTTTTTTCCAAATTGGATTTGAGGGGCGCGTACAACCTGGTCAGGGTCAGAGAGGGGGATGAATGGAAAACGGCCTTTAATACCCCTAACGGGCATTTTGAGAATCTTGTTATGCCTTTCAGCCTGATGAATGCTCCGGCCATCTTTCAGCATTTCGTTAACAGTATTTTCTACCATTTGATGGGGAAATTTGTATTGGTGTATCTTGATGATATTTTGATTTTTTCCCCTGATGTTCAGACCCATCGGGATCATCTTTTTCAGGTTCTGCGGATTCTGTGGGAGAATAAATTGTACGCCAAGCTGGAGAAATGTGTTTTTATGGTATCAGAGATTCAATTTCTGTGTTTTTTCCTCTCTGCTTCTGGTTTTCGCATGGATCCGGAGAAAGTCCGTGCTGTGCTGGAGTGGGAGCTTCCTGAGAATCAGAAGGCATTGATGCGCTTTCTGGGTTTTGCGAACTATTACAGAAAGTTCATTTTGAATTATTCCTCTGTTGTCAAACCCCTCACTGACATGACAAAAAAGGGGGCGGATTTTTCCTCTTGGTCGGAGGAGGCGCTTGCAGCTTTTTCTAAGATTAAAGAGAGTTTTGCGTCTTGGTGCATCCCGATGTTTCCTTACCTTTTATTGTTGAGGTGGATGCTTCCAAGGTGGGTGTGGGTGCGGTTTTGTCCCAGGGCCCTTCTCCTGCCAAGTGGCGACGCTGTGCATTTTTCTCTAAAAAACTCTCCCCAGCAGAGAGAAACTATGATGTGGGAGATAGGGCATTGTTGGCCATCAAGTTGGCTTTCGAGGAATGGCGCCATTGGTTGGAGGGGGCCAGGCACCCTATCACCGTTTTTACCGACCATAAGAATCTGGCGTACTTGGAGTCGGCCAGGCGTATGAATCCGAGACACGCCAGATGGTCTCTGTTCTTCTCCAGATTCAATTTTGTCGTTACATTCCGCCCTGGGATCAAAAATGTGAAGGCTGATGCTCTCTCTCGCTGTTTTCTGGGAGGAGGAAACTCCGAGGACCCGGGTCCCATTTTGGCGGAGGGGGTGGTTGTTTCTGCTCTGTATTCTGATTTGGAGGCCGAGGTCCAGGCTGCCCAGACTGAGGTACCTGCCCGTTGTCCTCCTGGGAAGTTGTTTGTGCCTCCTGAGTTACGTCACAAACTCTTCAAGGAGCATCATGATACGGTTCTTGCTGGTCCCCCCGGAAGTAGAGCCACGGTAGATCTCATTGCTCGGAGATTTTGGTTGCCGGCTCTTCGTAAGTCGGTGGAGGGTTTTGTGGCTGCTTGTGAGACGTGCGCTCGCGCTAAGGTCCCTCGTTCACGGCATTCAGGTCCCCTTCTCCCGTTACCAATACCTTCCCGTCCTTGGACACACCTCTCCATGGACTTTATCACGGATCTTCCTCGTTCCTCAGGGAAGTCGGTGATCCTGGTGGTGGTGGACCGTTTTAGCAAGATGGCTCATTTCGTACCCTTCCCTGGTTTACCCAGTGCTAAAACGTTGGCGCAAGTGTTTGTCGACCATATTGTTAAATTGCATGGCATTCCCTCGGATATTGTTTCCGATAGAGGCACGCAGTTTGTGTCCAGATTCTGGAAGGCTTTCTGTTCTCGCCTGGGGGTTCGGCTGTCCTTCTCTTCTGCTTTTCACCCGCAGTCGAATGGTCAGACTGAACGCGTCAACCAGAATCTGGAGACATATTTGCGCTGTTTTGTGGCAGAGAACCAGGAGGATTGGTGTTCTTTTCTCCCTCTTGCCGAGTTTGCTCTGAACAACCGTCGCCAGGAATCTTCTGATAAGTCACCATTCTTTGGTGCATATGGGTTCCATGTTCCATGTCCGTTTGGGACATTCTCGGGAGGGGCTCCCTCTGGTTTGCCTGAGGAGGAGAGGTTTTCCTCGTCTTTGTCTACCATTTGGCAAAAGATTCAGAGTAATCTTAGAAAGATGAGTGAGAGATATAAGCGTGTGGCTGATAGGAGACGTGTGCCTGGTCCGGACCTGAAGGTGGGTGATCTGGTGTGGTTGTCTACAAGAAATATTAACCTGAAGGTTCCCTCCTGGAAATTGGGTCCCAAGTTTATTGGGCCTTATTAAATCATGTCAGTCGTCAATCCAGTTGCCTTCCGTCTTGATCTTCCTCGGGTTTGGAAGATACATAATGTATTTCACAGGGCTCTTTTAAAACCATATGTCCAGCCCACGGTACCCTCCTCTTTGCCTCCTCCTCCGATTTTGGTTGATGGCAATCTGGAGTTTGAGGTTTCCAGAATTGTGGACTCTTGCATTGTCCGCGGTTCTCTTCAGTACCTCGTTCATTGGAAGGGTTATGGTCCTGAGGAGAGGATGTGGGTTCCGGTGTCGGACATTAAAGCCACTGGCCTCATCAGGGCATTTCATAGGGTTCATCCTGAGAAGGTGGGTCCTGGGTGTCTGAAGTCTACCCGTAGAGGGGGGGGTACTGTCACTACCAGAGCTTTGAGACGTTCTCACAGCTCTGTTTCTCCACCCCTGTGATGATGTCACTACTAGAGCTTGGAGGAGTTCCCTCTGCCCTGTTTCTCCGCCCCTGTGATGAGGTCTTTACTTTTGGTTTCCTTCCTCCCAGCTGTCCCTCCTGTGTTTGATTTCGCTGCCTTTAAATCACCCCTCCTCCTTTGTAGAGGTGCGGATTATACTTTTCATTTGAGCTGTATCTCTCGCTTGAGTATCTTCACCTGTGTGTTATGGTTTCACTGGATCTGTCGTCTGCTGAAGCAAGTACCTCGGATATTGTCTGCTGACTTTGGATCTGTTTTCACTGCAGCTGCCGCTCCTTCAGTTAAGTGTTCAGACATTGTGTGTTTCTGTTTCTTTGCTGACTGGATCCGAGGCGACCCCTGTTCCGTCCATATACTGAGCAGGGCACCGGTGGCCGTGCCCCTTCCACTATTGTAGGGGTTTCAGTGGTCATCAGCCTCAGGTACGCGGGCATGTCTCGATCCACCATTCGGATCCGGACATGTGCTTAGCAGCTTAGGGAGAGCTTTTAGGGTCTGACAGGGGTCACCCTTTATCCTCCCTAGTTTGGGTCTGGTCAGTTGCTATTCACTGTGTAGGCTCTTGTTTCTCTCTTACAGCCGTGACATGTGTCTCCACCATTCATGGTGGAGGTTTATGCATCAGAAGTGGGGGTTGGAGCAGTGCTGTTGCAGGGTTCATCTCCTGGCAAAAGGGTTCAGTGTGCTTTTTTTTCCAAGAAGCTCTCGGCCGCCGAGAGGAATTATGATGTAGGAGATAGGGAATTGCTGGCCATCAAATTGGCCTTTGAGGAATGGCGTCACTGGTTGGAGGGGGTGTCTCATCCCGTTACGGTATATACTGATCATAAGAATTTGGCTTACCTGCAATCTTCCAAGCGTCTGAATCCTAGACAGGCTAGATGGTCATTGTTCTTTACCAGGTTCAATTTTGTGGTTACTTTTCGCTCGGGGGTTTAAAACGTCAAGGCGGATGCGTTGTCTCGCAGTTTTCCTGGGGGATGTGATTCAGAGGATCTTGCTCTGATTTTGGCTGATGGGGTGGTGGTCTCTGCTCTGTACCCCGAATTGGAGATGGAGCTGTTGGGAGCCCAGGAGGTGGCTCCTGGTTCTTGTCCCCCAGGGAGGTTGTTTGTTCCTGATGGACTGCGATACAAGGTATTCAAGGAACATCACGACACTGTCCTTGCTGGACATCCTGGTGGTAAGTCCACCTTTGATCTTGTGTCACGGAGGTTCTGGTGGCCCGGGTTACGTAAGAGTGTTGAGGATTATGTAGCAGCTTGTGAAACCTGTGCACGGTCAAAAGTTTGCTCACACTCGACCTTCTGGTTCACGTCTTCCTTTGTCTATTCCGTCTCATCCTTGGACGCACTTGTCTATGGACTTTATTACGGATCTGCCGAGTTCCTCCGGGAAAACAGTAATTTTGGTGGTTGTTGACCATTTTAGTAAAATGGCTCACTTTGTATCGTTAGCTAGTCTGCCCAATGCCAAGACTCTTGCTCAGATTTTTGTTGATAATATTGTGAAATTACATGGCATTCCCTTGCATGTGGTTTCTGATAGGGGCACGCAGTTTGTCTCCAGGTTTTGGAGGGCATTCTGCTCTCGGCTTGTCATTCAACTTTCGTTCTCTTCGTCTTTTCATCCGCAGTCGAATGGGCAGACAGAGCGTACTAATCAAAACCTGGAGACCTACTTGAGGTGCTTTGTGGCTGAGAATCAGGAGGACTGGTCCTCATTCTTATCCCTAGCAGAGTTTGCTTTGAATAACTATAGGCAGGAGTCCACGGGTAAGTCGCCATTTTTTGGCGCATATGGTTTTCATCCTCAGTTTGGTACCTTTTCTGGGACTAGTTCCTCTGGGATGCCAGAGGAGGAGAGATTTTCTTCTGCCTTGTCTTCTATCTGGCAGAAGATCCAAGTGAATTTGGAGAAGATGGGTGAGAGATATAAGCGAATGGCTGACAAGAGACGTATGACTGGTCCGGACCGGTGTGTGGGTGATCTGGTGTGGTTATCTACTAAAAATATTAAACTGAGATTACCATCTTGGAAACTGGGTCCAAGATTTTTTGGACCTCACAAAATATCTGCGGTGGTCAATCCAGTAGCGTTTCGTCTGGATCTTCCACAGACTTGGAAGATCCATGATGTGTTCCACAGGTCTTTACTGAAGGAATATGTAAAACCGGTGGAACCATCGCCATTGCCTCCTCCCCCTGTTCTGGTTGATGGAAATTTAGAGTTTGAGATCTCTAGGGTTCTCGACTCAAGAGTTCTTCGGGGTTCCTTTCAGTACCTGGTACACTGGAGGGGATACGGCCCTGAGGAGAGGATGTGGGTTCCAGCTGTGGATGTTAGTGCCAGCCGACTGGTGAGGGCTTTTCACAGATCCCACCCAGAAAAAGTTGGGCCAGGGTGTCCGGAGGTCACCCGTAGAAGGGGGGGTACTGTCATGCCCTGCTCAGGTTATGTGCGGAGGACTGCCAGGTTAGCAGCACGTGTGTAGCCTTTTGTTTTGGAGTTGAGCTGGATCCGCCTCCCCTCATGTGCACTGGGTGGGGTTGTTGGTATGAGTTTAAATTACGCCCACTCCCAGTGTCCTGTGCGGGTTATAACTTCTATTTTGGGAGGAAGGAAGGATTTGCTGTTCCTGCTCAGTAACAAGATAAGTTTGTTTTGTTTTTCTTGGAGTTGTCTGTCTAGGCTGTTAGAGAGACGCCTGCTCCCTCCAGGTCCTGAAGGAGCAGGCTGCCTCTTTCCGCCTTTCACCATCTTAGGGATTTTAGAGAATCTTCAGCCTAGGCACGGGACACGTTAATTCCCACCTTCAGGGTCTGAACGTGGGTATAGAAGTCTAGGGAGAGCTGGTAGTGATTTGTCAGGAGGTGACCTTTAGCCCCAGTTTCTTGCCTAGACACTTGTTTGGTGGTATTCTGTTTATCTTGTATCCTGTCCAGCGTGACAGTATCCCATCAGGCCCCTGTGACTTATTTGTATAAATTTTATGCGTCTTCTGCAGGACCGCGTTAATTCCTAATGATTAATTAGGTAACCTCTTTAAGTCGAACCATCCGATTTTACGTATACAGGCAAAACAGCGGATTCACCAGATTTCCTTCTCCCACAACTAGGCGTTGATTTGTTTTATTTTACATGTATTTCTACTTGTGCATGTGAGTATAATAAAAAAATGTATGTCAAAGTGACGGACGGTTCTTCACTATTGGAGCAACTTTTAACATCCTATAGGAATTGCAATGTGAAGAGAGAAAAGAGGAGGATGTGCCTGCATTCCACCTATGCTTGTGAGTATATCAGTAAAGAGTGCACATGAGCATTATTTATAGTGCCTCACTATTGGTGCGGTTTTGATGTCTTACAGGAGCTGTTGTGGGAAAAGGAAATCTGGCAGTGTTTTGCCTGTATACGTAAAATTGGATGGTTCGACTTAAAGAGGTTACCTCATTAATCATTAGGAATTTGCGGGGTCCTTCAGAAATGCAGTCTTCACACCGTTGCTCCCTAGGGCTGTGCATTAAAAGAAGGGGGCACCCTTTCCCTTGGGCATACCCTGATTCTGGGGTTTCTGCCTAATAGTAGCTGGGGTACACTTGATGTTAGGTGTCTGGATGGGTGCAAGGCAAGCGTGAAGAGTGCAATGGCCAGCCTACGGTGTAGTAGTCATAAAAACAGGCCAGGGATAGAATAATAAATGTCACTCTTTACTGTAGTGCAAAAATGGGAGTTGTAGTACATCTAACTATAGCAAAACACAGTTCCAACTGTCTACATTGCAATTTTATCCCAGATAGCGATATATGAAATAACAGTAGGTAATAATATAAGGTATGGCCCTTTTTGTACATTATCTTGCTAAAATCTCTCTCAGTAGAATCTATGGTGGATGGCCTTGCGGTTCGCCCAGTGGATGTTTCGCGGCGAACTTCGCTAGTTCGCCGAACGGGCAAACATATGGAGATGTTTGCCCGGCACCATATTCTTTTACAGTGTGAAGAACTTTGACCCATGACACATCCATCAGGTGGTACAGGACAGCTAATTAAGACGTTTCAGCACATGGACATACCCCCTACCTTATAAATAAACCCAATCTGGCCGCCATTTTACATTCAGTCTTTTGCAAGTATAGGAAGAGATTGCTGTGTGGAGCAAGGACAGACTGTTAGAGACACAAAATGCTAGCTAATAGGGCCACAAAAGTCCTTTTAAGGACTGGTATAAGTGTGCTATCGATAGGTATGACTTACTGAGGGGTGTATTATACTTATAATATACTTTCTAACATAAAAAGTATATTCTAGTGCATTTGTATTGTGTAGCAGTTGTGTGCGGTTCTGCTGCGATACTGCAGCTATGCAGAGTGCCAAACGCCATTGGAACAAATTATTTCCACTGGTGTTATTTACCAGTTGCCCCCCCAAAAAACTGATTGAAGCAGCGGTGTTATATACCAATAATATACTTTGTATATAGTGCATTTAGGTAGTGCAGCATTTCTTTGTGGTTTTGCTGCATTATCGCAGCTACACACAGTGACAAACGCCATTGGAACAAATAATTTCTACTGGTGTGATATACCATCTGCCCCCCCAAAAAACTGATTGAAGCAGGGTTGTTATATACCAATAATGTACTTTATATATAGTGCATTTAGGTAGTGGAGTATTTGTTTGCAGTTTTGCTACGTTAACGCAGCTACACTTAGTGACAAACGCTATTGCAACAAATAATTTCTACTGCTGTGATATACCAGTTGCCCCCCCCAAAAAACTGATTGAAGCTGGGTTTGATATACCTTCTTCCACAAATACTGCTCTTCTATAGGGACTTTTGTCACAGGGTCATTTTGAAAATGACAGGCAGAGGAAGAGGCAGGTCATTCCACAGGGGTGGTAGGGGTCGAGCAGATGCACCAGGCCGGAGCCTAAGTGGGAAGTTGCAGAATGTACGTGAGATAATGTCAAAGGACGCACCAGACTTGGTTGAGTGGCTCACTCAGCCTTCCACTTCTGCACCCTCCTCATCCTCTGTATCTGCACCCTCTTCACTCTCTGCTGTGTGCACCCCCAAAGACACCACCACCACCAGCATATCCCCTCCGCTCGAGTCTGAGTAATTATTTTCCCATCTATTACAAGACCTTACTGATGAGCAGCAATTCTTGGTATTGGATCAGGACGAGGAGGTATCAACGGTTGCCACCCAGCAGTCTGACGACAGTACCCAGATCAGCCCAAGGAGGGAGATCCCCACTGTTGCTGCCTACTCCGAGATCTCTAATGTCAGTGGTGGTGAAGGGGACGATGATGACGTCTCTATGGACGTCACGTGGGTGCCCACAAGAGAGGAATGGGAGGAGAGTTTAAAGGAAGAGACAGAGCAGCAGATAGGGAGGCGAAGGAGGAGAAACATGCAGAACTTACAGTGCACAGGAGGCAAGAATCAGACTGCTAATATATCTCGAATGAGCCATCAACCATCCTGGAGCTTCCAGGATGCTGTCACATGGCTCCGCTGTATGGGCTTTTTTAAATGTGTCAGTTGCTGACAATAGTGTTGCCATCTGCAGCCTGTGCTGTCAACGCATAAGTCGCGGTAAGCACAATACTCACCTAGGGATGACCGCCTTAAGAAGGCACCTGGCCTCCCATAGCCCTGACAGAAACCACAAAGACACAATCCTGTTGCTCCACGTCCTGCTTCTTCTTGTTCTCCTTCTCCTCTCTTCTCCCAGTTGTCCTCCACTCCACCTCCACTGTGCCATTGTCGCATTCATCTGTCAAAAGGCAGGCTTCCATGGCTCAAATGTTCAGGCAAAAAAAGATTATGACGCCGGATAACCCTTTTGCCCAACGGCTGACCGCTGGCTTGTCGGAACTACTAGCTCGCCAACTGCTGCCATATGAACTGGTGGACTCAGAGGCCTTTATAAAATTTGTGGCCATTGGCACACCGGAAGGAAATATTTCTCCCAGAAGGGCATCCCAAAGCTATATGGCCACGTTTACCGGCAAGTGAATGTATATCTGGCACACAGTGTCGGTGCCAAGATACATCTGACCACAGGCACGTGGTCTAGCAAATACGGGCGACTTTGTCGTCCCAGTCATACCTGCTCTCCCTCCATTCAAAGAGATCACGGAACCGGGCATGTGTAGGGCTCCCAAACTCCAGCTCTGAAAAAGTCTCCCATAACAAGCCAGGACCATCAAACTCCTCTCCCTCTGGCTTGTCATGCACAGCTGTCCTGGGTAGGTACTGTGCCCCATACCACCAGAGCACCTGGTAGGCATCTTCCAGCCAGAGCTCCTGCCATACTAGGTGTTCCAATTTCTTTACCCATTCCTCCCGGGGCTGCTCTCCCAGGAAGGGCATCCGCAGGGCTACTCGCTTCTGCAACCGCTGGTCTTCCGAGGGGAGTCTCTCGTCCCGCAGATACTCCACAATACTATCCTGGTACCAGATGCCTTTGTGGACTGCATCTCGGTCATCCATGACACCCTCATCGTACTCCACTGCTGTTTCCATTCTGTTGCTTACAGGGTCGCTGTACTGGGACATGCGTTGACCCCAACTTGTAAATCCATGAAATTGTGTCTCCTGCAGCTGTCCCTCTGGCTGTGGGAACGATCCCGCCACTTGCCACCAATTGTAACGGCACCCCGGGTATAAAAGGGGGTAAAAGCTGTTTAAGAGATATTCCCTTTCCAGATGCAAAGGCAGCTACTAAAGACACCAATCTCCCGAACTGGAAACCATATGAATGCTGCATACAGCCGAATAGGAAAAACCATATGAAAGGTTTACATTCCTAACAGTCGAACTGGAACAGCATACAATAAATCTCCCCCCAAGAACGAGATAAGGTGTCATGTTGAGGGTCAAGCCGTGAACAACCAGAGCTGTGGGTTTATTGTTCTTATATACACATTCCTACACATTAGTACCATCAACAGGGTTTTGTAAAACAACCAGTAACCACCTACAATACACTCAGACACTCCCACACAAAACCCTCCCCTCTGCCTGTGATACAATTACATTACACAATGGGTTAATGTAATTATCACAGGCAGAAAAATACACAGTTTTACACAATATTCATAACTTTAAAAGTATGCATCACATTCACATTAAATTTACATTGACAGAATCGGCATACTCCAAATACAAACATAAGTTAATATCATACAACTTAGTCCAGTGGGTCAAAAGTTAGATCGAAGTCCTTTGTGACTAAAGGAAGCATGGCTTTCCGGCCCCAAACCAGTTTCTACAGATCTTCTGTCCTGGAGATAATTGGGAAGTAATCCAATTTATCTCCAAGGGCAGAGGTAAAACTCCATTAGCCACATGGTAGCAAAAGACAATAAGAGACATAACAATATATAACTGTGCAGCTATTGCATAAAACAGGTAAATTCATATCCCCAAATAGCTTAGATCTGAGCGCACATTATTACTGAATGGCGCTCCGATCACATACATACAGTTCAATTGCCATGGAGCCAAATTCTTTCACATAGTCTTTCATTATCCGAATGGGCTCCCCCTCTTGAAAAAAAACTAATGATAATAGTAAGTATGTGGCTGGAGGTAGATTACACGGTCATTGGATATCAATTTTACAGCAGTGTACTACAGGCCCCAAACAACAAGTAAGTATGTGGATGGAGATAGATAGATTTGGTGTTACCGCCACGGATTGCATGCAGGCCTGCCTCTTCTCCTGCTCCTACTCCATCCTTCGCCTTCTCCTCGGCTGACTCCTCCTTTTCCACTGCTAATGCCTCTTCCGCTGCGCCCCCCAAGTTCTCCAAAACCTATTAGTGGTGAGATGTTGCCATGCTGTGCTGCGGCTGTTGTGCCTAGAAAGCCAAGAGCCAAACTGATCCTGCACTCCTTTTACAGGTCGATCAGTGGCTAACCCTGCTCAATTTGACAGTTGGTAAATGGTGTGCAACGGTGCCAATCTGCTGAGCACTCTGAAACATGGCAAAATGACACACGTGCCGTGCATTGCACACTTCCTGAACTTAGTCGTGCAGTGATTCATTGCCAAATACTCAGGACCAGGACATCCTGCGGCAGGCCCGGAAAATCTCTGCCCATTTTAGAAGATCTTACACGGCTATGGTACGCTTTGCTGATGATCAACGGCGAAGCCACCTGCCCATCAGACGTCTGATTTGTGACTACCCGACGCGCTGGAACTCCACCTTGTATATGCTTGATAGGCTGCTCCTGCAGAAACGTGCAGTTGATGACTACCTGCACAAACTCTGCAGCAGGACAGGTTCTGGGAGCTTGTTTTTTTTTCACCTCGCCAGTGGCTGCTCATGTGCGAAGCATGGAGACTTCTGCGGCCATTTGATGAGATCTCCAAACTGGTCAGTCGCAGCCAGGGCGCCATCAGTGACATCGTACCTTATGCCTTCTTTCTGGAGAGTGCATTGCGTTGTGTTATTGATCAAGCCGTCGAGGAGCAAGTGCAGGAAGATGAGGAAGTCGCAATGCTGCATGAAATCCCAGGGGGGATACTCCATCTGAGACAAGTCAACAGGAGTCTGAAGAGGAGTCAGAGGAGGATGGTGCCGGGGCGGAGGAGGAGCAAAAAGAGCATGCTTTAAACTTTTCGGGGATCCCTGGTATTGTCCGTGGCTGGGGGGGAGGAGACATTAAACTGGACGTTGAGCATGAACCAGGACACTCCACCGCCTCCAGTTTAGTACAAATGGGGGCCTTCATGCTCTAGTGTTTGAAGAGGGACCCCATATAAAAAGCATAAAGGGAAAGGACAAGAGTTGAGCGGACACCTGGATGTTCGGGTTCGACGGGTCAATGGGGACCCAAACTTTTGAGCACTAAAATGGCTGTAAAAATGTCATGTAAAGGGCTAGAGGGCTGTAAATGTTGTCAAAATGTGGTTAAGAGCATGGCAAGTGCTCTGCAAACAAATGTGAATAGGGAAATGACTTTAAATAACATAAAATACGTAAAAAAAATTATAATAATAATCTTGATCTAGGACAGTGATGGTGAACCTTTAACAGACTGAGTGCCCAAACTGCAACCCAAAACCCATTATTTATCGCAAAGTGCCAACACTGCAATTTAACCTGAATACTACAGTCCAGTATAGTATCTTCCATGTACTTTATCATTTAGCTATAATACCCTGCCTGCATTCACTGCGCTGCCTGTGCTGTTCATAGTGCGCCCTGCGCTGATGAATGGCAGGAAAAGTCTAAGGCATATTGGTACACCATAGACTTTTTCCAGGGTGCGAGTGCCCACAGATAGGTCTCTGAGTGCCGCCTCTGGCACCTGTGCCATAGGTTCGCCACCACTGATCTAGGAGGACCAGGTCCATATGGAGTAGGAGGTTGAGGAGGCAGTGGATGTGGCGGTGTAGGTGGAATTGGTGGAGGAGGAGGTAGCCTACACTGCTTTTTGGCTTCAAATTTATTTTTATTTTTTTAAATTAGGGTACACCCCAAAACATTGGGAAATATAACCCTCCAGGCGTGCTAAACACACGTTCAGACAATACACCGGCTGCATGGCAGGCCAGCACCTCCAAGACGTAAAGGGCAAGCTCAGGCCATGTGCCCAATTTGGAGACCCAGAAATTGCAGGGGCTGACCCCTGTCAGTTAGTTTGTGTAGGCGTGTGCATTCTTACTGCCACACCATGTCACACGTCCCCGTGATGTTCACAATCCAATTTGATATCAGCTGTATCAACTTTTGTTGTTCTTTTATGCGCCTAGCATGGTAATCACGGGTGGCGGGGAATCAGGGTTCCAGGCCGGAGAGGGAGCGTGAGAAAAAGAGACCAAATTTAAGGGAGATAAATGTATTTTAAAAAAATTGGATCGAGCTGAAATGTGGGAAAAGCTATTGAGGCGCAAATGTGGGACAAATTACAGAAGCCCAAATGTGGGCCAAAAGAGTCAAGCGGAATTGTGGGAAAAGCTTTTGAGCTGCAAATGTTGTCCAAAAGAGTATAGTTGAAATGTGGGACAAAGTATTGAAGCTTAAATGTCGTACAACTTGTTTAACCACCTCCCGACCGCCTAACGCACGGATGCGTCCGGGAGGTGGTTGATTTACTCCTCCTGGACGCATCCGTGCGTCATCTCGCGAGACGCGAGATTTCGGTCACAGCCGGCCCGCGCATGCGCATCGCGGGCCGGCAAAAGTTCGAGGAGCATTTCGTCAGCAACCTGCCAGCCAATGATCGCGGCTGGCAGGTTTCTGATTTTTAAAAAAACCAATCAGAAGCCACATAGCAGATCATATTAGTAAATATGATCTGTTATATGGCTGCCCTGCTCCTCTGCTGGTCATTTTCGTCGGTTGGATCCAGCAGAGGAGCAGGCTACACAGTGAGTACACCAAACACCACATACTAGCCCCAGATCACCCCCCTGAACCCCAATTAACCCTTTGATCGCCCCTTTCAATCACTAGTGAAAGGAAAAAAGTGATCAGTGCAAACTGTCACTTTTTTTTTCCACTGGTATTGACTGTTAGGTTTTAGGATAGTTTAGGCCCCTTGGTTAGGTAGTTTAGGGATCAGTTAGCGCCCAGCCCACCGCACCGCAGTCCCATTTTCGCTGATTAGCGTATCGCTAATCAGCATTTGTACTTTTATAGTATCTGGAAGTGATCAAAACTGATCACGGTCAGATCTATAATTGTATTAGTGTCACTTTAGTTCGCCCTCCACCCAAAACGCAGTGTTTGCCCGATCAGGCCTGATCGGTCGCCCACACGTGCGTTCACCCACGCCCGCCCCACCGCAGTGACAATTTATTTATTTTTTTTATCACTGCACATTCACTTTACACGCACTGCGGCGATAAAAAAATCATGGGGTATTCTTGTCAAACAGGGGGTATTCTTCTGAAGAGGCCTACAGGCTCCTGACCCAGTCGGATGAGGAATGGGAACCCTCATCTGATGAATCTAGCGGGTCAGAATATGAACCTGTAGAAAGCAGTGGCTCTCTGACCCAAAGTTCGGACGAGGAGGCTGAGGTCCCTGATAGCACCAGGCGTACCCGGCCCCGTGTCGCTAGACCGCAGGTTGCGCAGGATCCGCTTCAAGAGCAGCAGAGTGGGGCTGGTGCTGTCGGATTACGTGGTGAGGCATACACCAGCAGCGCAGCCCTTCCTGGACCTAGTGTCACGACCCTTGGTCATGGTCGTGACTCCTTGGGAGCCGCATGCGGTTGCCCGCGGCTTGGTGTTGTCAACCGCAGCTGGGGGCACTTAGTTGTTTGCCTCAGGTGCGGTTGCCGCGGACAATAGGCATGTGTGCGGTTGCCCTTGGCAACGTGTGATATTGTGCACTTCCTTGTTTGTTTGTTGTGCACGAGGTGATGTTTAGTATGCACCTGGACTCCTCCCTTCACCTGCGGTTGTCCGCGGCAACGTCTGGTGATGTTTGCATGCTATGGAAGTGTCTCGGCCTGTTGGCTGTTCTGGAGGACACGGTTGCCACGCATGCCGTTGCCGTCGGAGACAGGTGAGTGAGGTTGTGTGCTTTCCCCTTTATGTGAGTTTCCCTTCTGTGGTGCTAGAAGGGTTAATTCCCTTCCCAGTGCGTGTGTGATGTCACTGGGTGTGTTCTGACCGTTGGGTGTGGCCTCTTGGCCTATAAAGCCTCAGTCCCTGGCTGGGTTCAGTAGGTTGCTCTCAGCCATGCTGGCTGGAGCAGCCTCCTGTCTCCTCCATCTGCCTGGTGGGGACCATCCTTCTGGTCATAAACCTTTGTCAGTAAATTCTATGTTTCACGGTGTTATTTAGGTGTGTATGGGATTGTGTTATTGCAGCCTATGGTCCAGGGTTCCTGTGTGATGTCTGGTGTGTGCTGTGTCCATTGTTGTCTTGTACTTACAGCACCTGCACATGGGTTCCTGGTTGTGTTGTCTGTGGCAGGTGAGTGATGAGTTGTTTCCATTTGCCTGCCACTGCCATAGCTGTTTTTGTATCCCCCTGTGTTGCTTGGCCGTTGAGACTCCTGCTCCTCCGTGTCTAGGAGGAGCAGGTCGTCTCACCCTGTCCCCTAGTTCAGGGCCGACTTGAGGGCTCGTAGGGACACTTAGGTTCCGGCGTATCAGCCCTCCTACCACCAAGGTCGGCTCATACAGATAGGAGACAGGGTCAGCGTTAGGGACGCTATAGGAGGTGACCTGCTCCCTAACTCTGTGGTCCCGGCCAAGTGGTAACCCTACCTTCTCCTGGCACCGCACGGCTGGGGGTTTTCCCCACCGCCAGCCGTGACACCTAGTACCAGCACTGCCGTACAACATGGTGAAGTAGCGAGCACCTGAAGGGCAGTTGAAGCTGGTACGGTGGCACGTGCAGTAGTGACCCCGTCGCAGCCACCGCAAAGATGTGCCCGTAGAGCCCCTAGAATCCCTGAGGTGCTGGCAAACCCTGATTGGCAGTCCCCAACTTCAGCCGCACCTATAGTTCCCCCTTTCACCGCCCAGTCTGGAGTTCGGGTTGAGACAGCTCAGATCGGTTCGGCCCTGGGATTTTTTGAGCTGTTCTTGACTGCGGAGCTCTTAGACTTAGTTGTGGCAGAAACAAATCGGTATGCCACGCAATTTATAACTGCTAACCCGGGAAGCTTTTATGCCCAGCCTTTCCGGTGGAAACCAGTCCAAGTTTCCGAAATTAAATTTTTTTGGGGCCTTCTCCTCAACATGGGTCTAACTAAAAAGCATGAATTGCGGTCATATTGGTCCACGAACCCAATTCATCACATGCCCATGTTCTCTGCTGCTATGTCCAGGACACAATTTGAGACCATCCTGCGTTTCCAGCACTTTAGCGACAACACCGCCTCCCGTCCCAGAGGCCACCCAGCTTTTGACCGGCTCCACAAAATTCGGCCCCTCATAGACCATTTCAACCAGAAATTTGCAGATTTGTATACCCCAGAGCAAAACATCTGCGTAGACGAGTCCCTAATACATTTTACCGGGCGCCTTGGCTTCAAACAATACATCCCAAGCAAGCGCTTGACCGGTATGGGGTCAAATTGTATAAGCTACACAGGCTATACCCACAAATTTCGTGTCTATGAGGGAAAAGATCAGACCCTGGAGCCGGTCGGTTGCCCTGACTACCTGGGGAGCAGTGGGAAGATAGTCTGGGACTTGGTGTCTTCCTTATTCGGCAAGGGGTACCATCTTTATGTGGACAATTACTACACAAGTGTGGCCCTCTTTAGGCATTTGTTTCTAGAACGGATTGGCGCCTGTGGCACCGCGCAAACTAGTCGCGCGGGCTTCCCCCAACGGCTCGTTAGCACCCATCTTGCAAGGGGGCAGAGGGCCGCACTGTGTAACGAAGAACTGCTCGCGGTGAAATGGAGAGACAAGCGTGACGTTTACATGCTCTCCTCCATTCACGCAGACACGACAATACAAATTGAGCGAGCAACCCATGTCATTGAAAAGCCCCTCTCAGTCCACGACTTTAACCTTCACATGGGAGGGGTGGACTTCAATGACCAGATGTTGTCTCCGTATTTAGTTTCCCGCAGAACCAGACGCTGGTATAAGAAGGTGTCTGTATATTTGATTCAATTGGCTCTGTATGATAGTTTTGTTCTCTACAGTAAGGCTGGGAGAACACGATCCTTCTTCAAATTTCAGGAAGAGATCATCGAGAGCCTCCTGTACCCAGGAGGTTCCGTGGCCCCATCCACCAGTGTAGTTAGCCGTCTACACGAGCGACATTTCCCCAATGTCGTGGCTGGTACCTAAACCCAACCGTCACCCCGAAAAAGATGTTGTGTCTGTAGCAGGAGTGGAATAAGGCGTGACACCCGCTATTTCTGTCCGGACTGTCCTGACCACCCTGCCCTATGCTTAGGGGAGTGTTTCCGGAAGTACCACACACAGGTACACCTAGCATAGGGATCACATATCACCAGGACAGGCACACAGGGCTATTAGGGCCCATTCACTCACAGCTGCTGCAAACGTCTCCTTTCACCTGGGACAAAGTGCATAACGCACTTCGCCACATCTTTGAGCGCTTTGCGCTTTGCACATTGACCCATGGGCAAGGAGAGGTTTGTTCTATAAAGGTAAAAAAAAAAAAAAACACCAGTAAGCAAAAAGGTTAATGTTTAGTTCAAAAAGTTTATATGTTCTGTTCCAAAGTTACGCAATAATAAATTATTGCGTTGCGGCCTGTTTTTTTCTTTTTTTTTTACCTTCCAGGTGGACCAACCGATTGACTAGCTGCAGCACTGATGTGCTTTCTGACAGAAGCATTGCGCTGCTGTCAGATTACACGCAAGTCGGTGTATGCGGCGCTGCAAGACGAGATTTCTACTCTGCAGTTAAAGATACGTTTGCCAAGGCATACGAGCTGAGGAGGAGGAGGCGGCGGCGTTCCTATGCTTTGGCAAACACTTTGTATATAAAAAAAATAAATAATTCCCGGCAATGATTTATTCATCCACATCGATTGATGTGAATGGAGAAATTTGGTTTGCCAGGGCATACGAGCTAAGTGGGTATGGATGTTGGGCGGAGCTCCTATGTCCTGGCAGACGCCTTTCCCCTCCTTTTTTTTTGGGCAGAGATTTTTTCATCCACATTGATCGATGCGAATGAAGAAATCTGTGCCGTTCATTTTTTTCTTTCAGCCCAGAGGCTGAACGGAAAAAAAAATCTCATTACCTGTATGCTCAATATAAGGAGAATAGCAGAAACTCCTAATGCTGGCCATACATGTAATGATTGCGGAGACCCTCAAATGCCAGGGCAGTACAAACACCCCACAACTGACCCCATTTTGAAAAGAAGACACCCCAAGGTATTCGCTGAGGAGCATATTGAGTCCATGAAAGATTTACATTTTTGTCCCAAGTTAGCGGAAAGTGAGACTTTGTGAGAAAAAAAAAATAAAATCAATTTCCGCTAACTTATGCCCAAAAAAATAATTTCAATGAACTCGCCAGGCCCCTCATTGAATACCTTGGGGTGTCTTCTTTCCAAAGTGGGGTCACATGTGGGGTATTTATACTGCCCTGGCTTTTTAGGGACCCTAAAGCGTGAGAAGAAGTCTGGGATCCAAATGTCTAAAAATGCCCTCCTAAAAGGAATTTGGGTTCCTTTGCGCATCTAGGCTGCAAAAAAGTGTCACACATGTGGTATCGCCGTACTCAGGAGAAGCTGGGGAATGTGTTTTGGCATGTCATTTTACATATACCCATGCTGGGTGAGATAAATACTTGGTCAAATGCCAACTTTGTATAAAAAAATTGGAAAAGTTGTCTTTTGCCAAGATATTTCTCTCACCCAGCATGGTTATATGTAAAATGACACCCCAAAACACATTCCCCAACTTCTCCTGAGTACGGCGATACCAAATGTGTGACACTTTTTTGCAGCCTAGGTGGGCAAAGGGACCCACATTTCAAAGTGCACCTTTCGGATTTCACCGGTCATTTTTTACAGATTTTGATTGCAAACTACTTCTCACACATTTGGGCCCCTAAATTGCCAGGGCAGTATAACTACGCCACAAGTGACCCCATTTTGGAAAGAAGACACCCCAAGGTATTCCGTGAGGGGCATAGCGAGTTCCTAGAATTTTTTATTTTTTGTCGCAAGTTAGTGGAATATGAGACTTTGTAAGGAAAAAAGAAAAAAAAAATCATAATTTTCCGCTAACTTGTGACAAAAAATAAAAAATTCTAGGAACTCGCCGTGCCCCTCACGGAATACCTTGGGGTGTCTTCTTTCCAAAATGGGGTCACTTGTGGCGTAGTTATACTGCCCTGGCAATTTAGGGGCCCAAATGTGTGAGAAGTACTTTGCAATCAAAATGTGTAAAAAAAATGGCCTGCAAAATCCGAAAGGTGCACTTTGGAATATGTGCCCCTTTGCCCACCTTGGCTGCAAAAAAGTGTCACACATCTGGTATCGCCGTACTCAGGAGAAGTTGGGGAATGTGTTTTGGGGTGTCATTTTATATATACCCATGCTGGGTGAGATAAATATCTTGGTCAAATGCCAACTTTGTATAAAAAAATTGGAAAAGTTGTCTTTTGCCAAGATATTTCTCTCACCCAGCATGGTTATATGTAAAATGACACCCCAAAACACATTCCCCAACTTCTCCTGAGTATGGCGATACCAGATGTGTGACACTTTTTTGCAGCCAAGGTGGGCAAAGGGGCACATATTCCAAAGTGCACCTTTCGGATTTCGCAGGCCATTTTTTACACATTTTGATTGCAAAGTTCTTCTCACACATTTGGGCCCCTAAATTGCCAGGGCAGTATAACTACGCCACAAGTGACCCCATTTTGGAAAGAAGACACCCCAAGGTATTCCGTGAGAGGCATGGCGAGTTCCTAGAATTTTTTGTCGCAAGTTAGTGGAATATGAGACTTTGTAAGAAAAAAAAAAATATATAAAATCTTCATTTTCCGCTAACTTGTGACAAAAAATAAAAAGTTCTATGAACTCACTATGCCCATCAGCGAATACCTTAGGGTGTCTAGTTTCCGAAATGGGGTCATTTGTGTTTTTTTTTTACTGTTTGGGCATTGTAGAACCTCAGGAAACATGACAGGTGCTCAGAAAGTCAGAGCTGCTTCAAAAAGCGGAAATTCACATTTTTGTACCATAGTTTGTAAACACTATAACTTTTACCCAAACCATTTTTTTTTTTGCCCAAACATTTTTTTTTTTATCAAAGACATGTAGAACAATAAATTTAGCGAAAAATTTATATATGGATGTCTTTTTTTTTTTGCAAAATTTTACAACTGAAAGTGAAAAATGTCATTTTTTTGCAAAAAAATCGTTACATTTTGATTAATAACAAAAAAGTAAAAATGTCAGCAGCAATGAAATACCACCAAATGAAAGCTCTATTAGTGAGAAGAAAAGGAGGTAAAATTCATTTGGGTGGTAAGTTGCATGACCGAGCGATAAACGGTGAAAGTAGTGTAGTGCAGAAGTGTAAAAAGTGGCATGGTCATTAAGGGGGTTTTAGCTAGCGGGGTTGAAGTGGTTAAAGGATAACTGTCACACTTAGACCCTAATTTCAATTTTCATATATGTAGTTACTAATAACATGATATTCCAGAATCAGTTACTATTAGACTGACTTACTCCATATTTAATAAGATTCAGCCCTTAGCAACCAGTCTTTATAAAACTGCAATTTCACTATTCAGTTAAGATGGCCGCCACTGCCCTCACCCTGAGGCTAATCCCGCCTGCCCTCACTAGCCAGTAACACTAGCCCCCCAAAATTGTCAGTAACCAGACCCCTCCCCCCTAAAGGGTTAATCTCCTGCAGCACAAAGAGGTCCTCTTACCACATGTTGCTCTCATTTATACACTGAGCAGATGGCAGATCTCCCTTCCCTGGTCTGCGCTGCTTCCTACTTCTCAAGCTTTGCTGAGTGAGGGAGCGTCTGCCAAGCGCAGGTACAGGGAGAAGTGCACACAGCCCAGGCACTGTTATCAGCTGCTGGGGAGGACCTGGCTTTAATCATTTACTTACAGTCCCTGGCTGTCTGTAATCTGACCTGGCACGCTGCGTGCTTCTGCGTCCTCCGTCCTTCAACACATAGACGGACCATGCCTAGCAACCTTATTTTAAGCACAGGTAAAAGCAGGCAGTACAGGGAACAAAACTGTGGAATTAAGGGGTAATTGAATACACAGTGAAAAGTTGAAATAGGGCCACCAAGGTTATATTAATCACCACAATCCAATACTCCCCAAAAACAAAAAAAAATATGACAGTTATACTTTGTTTTAGGCCGAATGCACACGCCTGTTGTTCACGGCTGTGAGCGGTCCGTGGAACCACGGCCTGGATTCCTGCTGAGAGCAGGAGCGCACGGCGTCATGGGTTGCTATGACGCCGTGCGCTCCCTGCTGCCGCCGCAGTAAATCATACCAGTGTATTACTGTGGCGGCAGCAGGGAGCGCACGGCGTCATAGCAACCCATGACGCCGTGCGCTCCTGCTCTCAGCCGTAATCCAGGCCGCGGATCCACGGACCGCTCACAGCCGCGAATAACGGCCGTGTGCATTCGGCCTTAGCATTGAATCAAAGGAGGTGGCGTTTCAGAAATTTTATTCCCTGTCACCTATGCAGAGCAGGGGTTTATTCACACCTAAAATTGTATAATGTCAACCCAAGAATGTAACAGAAAAATTACAGAAATTAATTAACCTGTCTACTTGGTAGAGCAGGTGTCTATGACAGAAAACAATTGTTTATTGTCACCTGAAAATGTAAAATAAAAATTATTGAAATTTATTACTGGTCTAATAGGTCTTATTTACTGGTCTAATAGGTATAGCAGTGCTACATCACACCAAACAATTGCTGAATTTCACCAGAAAATGTAACTGACAAATTATTTATTTTTGTTAACCGGCCTACTAGGCATAGCAATGGTACTATA
The DNA here is from genome assembly GCF_014858855.1 of Bufo gargarizans. Taxonomy (NCBI): domain Eukaryota; kingdom Metazoa; phylum Chordata; class Amphibia; order Anura; family Bufonidae; genus Bufo; species Bufo gargarizans. Next base: position 358,084,613 of record NC_058081.1, on the reverse strand, counting down.
CACCCAAAAATTGGTCAATTACACCCAAAAATGTAACTGACAATTTTTTTTTTTTGTTAACCGGCCTACTAGGTATAGCTGTGGTACATCACACCCAAACATTTTTGAATTTTACCATAAAATATAACAGACAATTTTATTGGTACTTCACTCCCACAAATTGTTGAATTTCAACAGAAAATGTAATTGACAAATTATTTATTCTTGTTAACCAGCCTACTAGGTATAGAAGTGGTACTATACACCCAAAAATAGGTGAATTTCACCCGAAAATGTTAATGACAATTTTTATTTATTTTTTAACCGGCCTAATAGGTATAGCAGTAGTACTTTACACCTAAAAATTGGTTCAATTCACCAGAAAATGTTAATGACAATTTTGTTTTTTTACTAACCGGCCTACTAGGTATAGCAGTAGTACTATACACCCAAAAATTGGTTAATTACACCCGAAAATGTAACTGACAATTTTTAATATTTTTTAACCGGCCTACTAGATATAGCAGTGGCACATCACACCCAAAATTTGTTGAATTTCACCATCAAATATAACAGACAATTTTTTTATTGTTTAATCTGTCTACTAGTTATAGCAGTGGAACTTCACACCCCAAAATTGTTGAATTTCAACTGAAAATGTAATTGACAAATATTTTTTTTTTTTACTGGCCTACTAGGCATAGCAGTGGTACTATACACTAAAAAATTAGTGAATTTCACCCGAAAATGTTGATGACAATTTTTATTTATTTTTTAACCGGCCTACTAGGTATACCAGTAATACTATACACCCCAAAATTGGTTCATTTCACCCCAAAATTTTAATGACAATTATTTTTTTTATTAACCGGCCTACTAGATATAGCAGTGCTACTATACACACAAAAATTGGCGAATTTCACCCAAAAATGTTAATGACAATTTTTTTTTAACCTGCCTACTAGGTATAGCAGTGGTATTATACACCCAAAAATTGGTTAATTACACCCGAAAATGTAACTGACAATTTTTTTTTTTTTTAACCGGTCTACTAGGTATAGCATTGGTACTATACACCCAAAAATTGGCGAATTTCACCCGAAAATGTTAATGACAATTTTTATTTATTTTTTAGCCAGCCTACTAGGTATAGCAGTGGTAATATACACCCAAAAATTGGTTAAATACACCCGAAAATGTAACTGACAATTTTTTATTTTTTTTAACCGGCCTACTAGGTATAGCAGTGGTAAATCGCACCCAAGAATTTTACCATAAAATGTTGTTGAATTTCAACTGAAAATGTAACTGACAAATAGGGATGAGCGAACTCGAACTGTATAGTTCGGGTTCGTACCGAATTTTGGGGTGTCCGTGACACGGACCCGAACCCGGACATTTTCGTAAAAGTCCGGGTTCGGGTTCGGTGTTCGTCGCTTTCTTCGCGCTTTTGTGACGCTTTCTTGGCGCTTTTTGAAAGGCTGCAAAGCAGCCAATCAACAAGCGTCATACTACTTGCCCCAAGAGGCCATCACAGCCATGCCTACTATTGGCATGGCTGTGATTGGCCAGAGCACCATGTGACCCAGCCTCTATTTAAGCTGGAGTCACATAGCGCCGCCCGTCACTCTGCTCTGATTAGCGTAGGGAGAGGTTGCGGCTGCGACAGTAGGGCGAGATTAGGCAGATTAACTCCTCCAAAGGACTTGATTAACTGATCGATCTGCAGCTGTGGATCATTGAGCTGCTGATCCTCAATTGCTCACTGTTTTTAGGCTGCCCAGACCGTTTGTCAGTCACATTTTTCTGGGGTGATCGGCGGCCATTTTGTGTCTTGTGGTGCGCCAGCACAAGCTGCGACCAAGTGCATTTAACCCTCAATGGTGTGGTTGTTTTTTGGCTAAAGCCTACATCAGGGTGAAGCTGTCACACCAAGTGCATTTAACCAGCAATAGTCTGTTCATTTTTTGGCCATATACAAAATCAGGGGCAAGCTGCGCCTGTCACCAAGTGCATTTAACCCTCAATGGTGTGGTTGTTTTTTGGCTAAAGCCTACATCAGGGTGAAGCTGTCACACCAAGTGCATTTAACCAGCAATAGTCTGTTCATTTTTTGGCCATATACTAAATCAGGGGCAAGCTGCGCCTGTCACCAAGTGCATTTAACCCTCAATGGTGTGGTTGTTTTTTGGCTAAAGCCTACATCAGGGTGAAGCTGTCACATCAAGTGCATTTAACCAGCAATAGTCTGTTTATTTTTTGGCCATATCCCAGTCTAATTCTGTCACTAAATCCATACCGGTCACCCAGCGCCTAAATACTAGGCCTCAAATTTATATCCCGCTAAATCTGTCCTTAGTGCTGTAGCTGGGCGAGTTATTTAGTGTCCGTTCAAGCACATTTCTTGTTCTGGGTTGAAATACAATTCCCAATTTAGCAATTTCATAATTTAGTGGTTTGTGCTATATCAGAGCTATTTGAAATCTATCCCTAAAAGGGTATATAATATTCAAGGTGCACATTGGGTCATTCAGAATAACTTCACACACACCCGCTACTGTGTATTTCCAAGTCTAATTCTGGCACTAAACCCATACCTGTCACCCAGCGCCTAAATACTAGGCCTCAAATTTATATCCCGCTAAATCTGTCCTTAGTGCTGTAGCTGGGCGAGTTATTTAGTGTCCGTTCAAGCACATTTCTTGTTCTGGGTTGAAATACAATTCCCAATTTAGCAATTTCATAATTTAGTGGTTTCTGCTATATCAGAGCTATTTGAAATCTATCCCTAAAAGGGTATATAATATTCAAGGTGCACATTGGGTCATTCAGAATAACTTCACACACACCCGCTACTGTGTATTTCCAAGTCTAATTCTGGCACTAAACCCATACCTGTCACCCAGCGCCTAAATACTAGGCCTCAAATTTATATCCCGCTAAATCTGTCCTTAGTGCTGTAGCTGGGCGAGTTATTTAGTGTCCGTTCAAGCACATTTCTTGTTCTGGGTTGAAATACAATTCCCAATTTAGCAATTTCATAATTTAGTGGTTTCTGCTATATCAGAGCTATTTGAAATCTATCCCTAAAAGGGTATATAATATTCAAGGTGCACATTGGGTCATTCAGAATAACTTCACACACACCCGCTACTGTGTATTTCCAAGTCTAATTCTGGCACTAAACCCATACCTGTCACCCAGCGCCTAAATACTAGGCCTCAAATTTATATCCCGCTAAATCTGTCCCTAGTGCTGTAGCTGGGCGAGTTATTTAGTGTCCGTTCAAGCACATTTCTTGTTCTGGGTTGAAATACAATTCCCAATTTAGCAATTTCATAATTTAGTGGTTTCTGCTATATCAGAGCTATTTGAAATCTATCCCTAAAAGGGTATATAATATTCAAGGTGCACATTGGGTCATTCAGAATAACTTCACACACACCCGCTACTGTGTATTTCCAAGTCTAATTCTGGCACTAAACCCATACCTGTCACCCAGCGCCTAAATACTAGGCCTCAAATTTATATCCCGCTAAATCTGTCCCTAGTGCTGTAGCTGGGCGAGTTATTTAGTGTCCGTTCAAGCACATTTCTTGTTCTGGGTTGAAATACAATTCCCAATTTAGCAATTTCATAATTTAGTGGTTTCTGCTATATCAGAGCTATTTGAAATCTATCCCTAAAAGGGTATATAATATTCAAGGTGCACATTGGGTCATTCAGAATAACTTCACACACACCCGCTACTGTGTATTTCCAAGTCTAATTCTGGCACTAAACCCATACCTGTCACCCAGCGCCTAAATACTAGGCCTCAAATTTATATCCCGCTAAATCTGTCCCTAGTGCTGTAGCTGGGCGAGTTATTTAGTGTCCGTTCAAGCACATTTCTTGTTCTGGGTTGAAATACAATTCCCAATTTAGCAATTTCATAATTTAGTGGTTTCTGCTATATCAGAGCTATTTGAAATCTATCCCTAAAAGGGTATATAATATTCAAGGTGCACATTGGGTCATTCAGAATAACTTCACACACACCCGCTACTGTGTATTTCCAAGTCTAATTCTGGCACTAAACCCATACCTGTCACCCAGCGCCTAAATACTAGGCCTCAAATTTATATCCCGCTAAATCTGTCCCTAGTGCTGTAGCTGGGCGAGTTATTTAGTGTCCGTTCAAGCACATTTCTTGTTCTGGGTTGAAATACAATTCCCAATTTAGCAATTTCATAATTTAGTGGTTTCTGCTATATCAGAGCTATTTGAAATCTATCCCTAAAAGGGTATATAATATTCAAGGTGCACATAGGGTCATTCAGAATAACTTCACACACCCGCTACTGTGCATTTCCAAATCTAATTCTGTCACTAAACCCATACCTGTCACCCAGCGCCTAAATACTAGGCCTCAAATTTATATCCTGCTAAATCTCTCGTTACCGCTGTCCTGTTGTGGCTGGGAAAGTTATTTAGTGTCCGTCAAAGCACATTTTTTGTTCTGGGTTGAAATACAATTCCCAATTTAGCAATTTCATAATTTAGTCGTTTCTGCTTTATCAGAGCTATTTGAAATCTATCCCTAAAAGGGTAGATCATATTGAAGGTGCACATAGGGTCATTCAGAATAACTTCACACACACACTTCTGTGCATTTCCAAGTCTAATTCTGTCACTAAATCCATACCGGTCACCCAGCGCCTAAATACTAGGCCTCAAATTTATATCCCGCTGAATTTGAATACAATACATTGGGCCAAATAATATATTTGTTGTTGTGGTGAACCATAACAATGAGAAAAACATCTAGTAAGGGACGCGGACGTGGACATGGTCGTGGTGGTGTTAGTGGACCCTCTGGTGCTGGGAGAGGACGTGGCCGTTCTGCCACATCCACACGTCCTAGTGTACCAACTACCTCAGGTCCCAGTAGCCGCCAGAATTTACAGCGATATATGGTGGGGCCCAATGCCGTTCTAAGGATGGTAAGGCCTGAGCAGGTACAGGCATTAGTCAATTGGGTGGCCGACAGTGGATCCAGCACGTTCACATTATCTCCCACCCAGTCTTCTGCAGAAAGCGCACAGATGGCGCCTGAAAACCAACCCCATCAGTCTGTCACATCACCCCCATGCATACCAGGGAAACTGTCTCAGCCTCAAGTTATGCAGCAGTCTCTTATGCTGTTTGAAGACTCCGCTGGCAGGGTTTCCCAAGGGCATCCACCTAGCCCTTCCCCAGCGGTGAAAGACATAGAATGCACTGACGCACAACCACTTATGTTTCCTGATGATGAGGACATGGGAATACCACCTCAGCATGTCTCTGATGATGACGAAACACAGGTGCCAACTGCTGCGTCTTTCTGCAGTGTGCAGACTGAACAGGAGGTCAGGGATCAAGACTGGGTGGAAGACGATGCAGGTGACGATGAGGTCCTAGACCCCACATGGAATGAAGGTCGTGCCACTGACTTTCACAGTTCGGAGGAAGAGGCAGTGGTGAGACCGAGCCAACAGCGTAGCAAAAGAGGGAGCAGTGGGCAAAAGCAGAACACCCGCCGCCAAGAGACTCCGCCTGCTACTGACCGCCGCCATCTGGGACCGAGCACCCCAAAGGCAGCTTCAAGGAGTTCCCTGGCATGGCACTTCTTCAAACAATGTGCTGACGACAAGACCCGAGTGGTTTGCACGCTGTGCCATCAGAGCCTGAAGCGAGGCATTAACGTTCTGAACCTGAGCACAACCTGCATGACCAGGCACCTGCATGCAAAGCATGAACTGCAGTGGAGTAAACACCTTAAAACCAAGGAAGTCACTCAGGCTCCCCCTGCTACCTCTTCTGCTGCTGCCGCCTCGGCCTATTCTGCTGCTGCCGCCTCGGCCTCTTCCTCCGCCTCTGGAGGAACGTTGGCACCTGCCGCCCAGCAAACAGGGGATGTACCACCAACACCACCACCACCACCTCCGTCACCAAGCGTCTCAACCATGTCACACGCCAGCGTTCAGCTCTCCATCTCACAAACATTTGATAGAAAGCGTAAATTCCCACCTAGCCACCCTCGATCCCTGGCCCTGAATGCCAGCATTTCTAAACTACTGGCCTATGAAATGCTGTCATTTAGGCTGGTGGACACAGACAGCTTCAAACAGCTCATGTCGCTTGCTGTCCCACAGTATGTTGTTCCCAGCCGGCACTACTTCTCCAAGAGAGCCGTGCCTTCCCTGCACAACCAAGTATCCGATAAAATCAAGTGTGCACTGCGCAACGCCATCTGTGGCAAGGTCCACCTAACCACAGATACGTGGACCAGTAAGCACGGCCAGGGACGCTATATCTCCCTAACTGCACACTGGGTAAATGTAGTGGCAGCTGGGCCCCAGGCGGAGAGCTGTTTGGCGCACGTCCTTCCGCCGCCAAGGATCGCAGGGCAACATTCTTTGCCTCCTGTTGCCACCTCCTCCTTCTCGGCTTCCTCCTCCTCTTCTTCCACCTGCTCATCCAGTCAGCCACACACCTTCACCACCAACTTCAGCACAGCCCGGGGTAAACGTCAGCAGGCCATTCTGAAACTCATATGTTTGGGGGACAGGCCCCACACCGCACAGGAGTTGTGGCGGGGTATAGAACAACAGACCGACGAGTGGTTGCTGCCGGTGAGCCTCAAGCCCGGCCTGGTGGTGTGTGATAATGGGCGAAATCTCGTTGCAGCTCTGGGACTAGCCAATTTGACGCACATCCCTTGCTTGGCGCATGTGCTGAATTTGGTGGTGCAGAAGTTCATTCACAACTACCCCGACATGTCAGAGCTGCTGCATAAAGTGCGGGCCGTCTGTTCGCGCTTCCGGCGTTCACATCCTGCTGCTGCTCGCCTGTCTGCGCTACAGCGTAACTTCGGCCTTCCCGCTCACCGCCTCATATGCGACGTGCCCACCAGGTGGAACTCCACCTTGCACATGCTGGACAGACTGTGCGAGCAGCAGCAGGCCATAGTGGAGTTTCAGCTGCAGCACGCACGGGTCAGTCGCACTACAGAACAGCACCACTTCACCACCAATGACTGGGCCTCCATGCGAGACCTGTGTGCCCTGTTGCGCTGTTTCGAGTACTCCACCAACATGGCCAGTGGCGATGACACCGTTATCAGCGTTACAATACCACTTCTATGTCTCCTTGAGAAAACACTTAGGGCGATGATGGAAGAGGAGGTGGCCCAGGAGGAGGAGGAGGAGGAGGAAGAGGGGTCATTTTTAGCACTTTCAGGCCAGTCTCTTCGAAGTGACTCAGAGGGAGGTTTTTGGCAACAGCAGAGGCCAGGTACAAATGTGGCCAGCCAGGGCCCACTACTGGAGGACGAGGAGGACGAGGATGAGGAGGAGGTGGAGGAGGATGAGGATGAAGCATGGTCACAGCGGGGTGGCACCCAACGCAGCTCGGGTCCATCACTGGTGCGTGGCTGGGGGGAAAGGCAGGACGATGACGATACGCCTCCCACAGAGGACAGCTTGTCCTTACCCCTGGGCAGCCTGGCACACATGAGCGACTACATGCTGTAGTGCCTGCGCAACGACAGCAGAGTTGCCCACATTTTAACCTGTGCGGACTACTGGGTTGCCACCCTGCTGGATCCACGCTACAAAGACAATGTGCCCACCTTACTTCCTGCACTGGAGCGTGATAGGAAGATGCGCGAGTACAAGCGCACGTTGGTAGACGCGCTACTGAGAGCATTCCCAAATGTCACAGGGGAACAAGTGGAAGCCCAAGGCCAAGGCAGAGGAGGAGCAAGAGGTCGCCAAGGCAGCTGTGTCACGGCCAGCTCCTCTGAGGGCAGGGTTAGCATGGCAGAGATGTGGAAAACTTTTGTCAACACGCCACAGCTAACTGCACCACCACCTGATACGCAACGTGTTAGCAGGAGGCAACATTTCACTAACATGGTGGAACAGTACGTGTGCACACCCCTCCACGTACTGACTGATGGTTCGGCCCCATTCAACTTCTGGGTCTCTAAATTGTCCACGTGGCCAGAGCTAGCCTTTTATGCCTTGGAGGTGCTGGCCTGCCCGGCAGCCAGCGTTTTGTCTGAACGTGTATTCAGCACGGCAGGGGGCGTCATTACAGACAAACGCAGCCGCCTGTCTACAGCCAATGTGGACAAGCTGACGTTCATAAAAATGAACCAGGCATGGATCCCACAGGACCTGTCCGTCCCTTGTCCAGATTAGACATTAACTACCTCCCCATAACCATATATTATTGGACTCCAGGGCACTTCCTCATTCAATCCTATTTTTATTTTCATTTTACCATTATATTGCGAGGCTACCCAAAGTTGAATGAACCTCTCCTCTGCCTGTGTGCTAGGCCTAAATATATGCCAATGGACTGTTGCAGTGGTGGGTGACGTGAAGCCTCATTCTCTGCTATGACATGCAGACTAATTCTCTGCTGACATGAAGACAGATTCTCTGTTACGGGACCTCCCTCCTCTGCCTGGGTGCTGGGCCTAAATATATGCCAATGGACTGTTGCAGTGGTGGGTGACGTGAAGCCTGATTCTCTGCTATGACATGCAGACTAATTCTCTGCTGACATGAAGACAGATTCTCTGTTACGGGACCTCTCTCCTCTGCCTGTGTGTGTGCTGGGCCTAAATATATGCCAATGGACTGTTGCAGTGGTGGCTGACGTGAAGCCTCATTCTCTGCTATGACATGCAGACTGATTCTCTGCTGACATGAAGCCAGATTGTCTGTTACGGGACCTCTCTCCTCTGCCTGTGTGCTAGGCCTAAATATATGCCAATGGACTGTTGCAGTGGTGGCTGACGTGAAGCCTCATTCTCTGCTATGACATGCAGACTGATTCTCTGCTGACATGAAGCCAGATCGTCTGTTACGGGACCTCTCTGCTCTGCCTGTGTGCTAGGCCTAAATATATGCCAATGGACTGTTGCAGTGGTGGGTGACGTGAAGCCTCATTCTCTGCTATGACATGCAGACTGATTCTCTGCTGTCATGAAGCCAGATTGTCTGTTACGGGACCTCTCTGCTCTGCCTGTGTGCTAGGCCTAAATATATGCCAATGGACTGTTGCAGTGGTGGGTGACGTGAAGCCTCATTCTCTGCTATGACATGCAGACTGATTCTCTGCTGACATGAAGCCAGATTGTCTGTTACGGGACCTCTCTCCTCTGCCTGTGTGCTAGGCCTAAATATATGCCAATGGACTGTTGCAGTGGTGGCTGACGTGAAGCCTCATTCTCTGCTATGACATGCAGACTAATTCTCTGCTGACATGAAGCCAGATTGTCTGTTACGGGACCTCTCTCCTCTGCCTGGGTGCTGGGCCTAAATTTATGACAATGGACTGTTGCAGTGGTGGCTGACGTGAAGCCTGATTCTCTGCTATGACATGCAGACTGATTCTCTGCTGACATGAAGCCAGATCCTCTGTTACGGGACCTCTCTCCTCTGCCTGTGTGTGTGCTGGGCCTAAATATATGCCAATGGACTGTTGCAGTGGTGGCTGACGTGAAGCCTCATTCTCTGCTATGACATGCAGACTGATTCTCTGCTGACATGAAGCCAGATTCTCTGTTACGGGACCTCTCTCCTCTGCCTGTGTGTGCTGGGCCTAAATATATGCCAATGGACTGTTGCAGTGGTGGCTGACGTGAAGCCTCATTCTCTGCTATGACATGCAGACTAATTCTCTGCTGACATGAAGACAGATTCTCTGTTACGGGACCTCCCTCCTCTGCCTGGGTGCTGGGCCTAAATATATGCCAATGGACTGTTGCAGTGGTGGCTGACGTGAAGCCTCATTCTCTGCTATGACATGCAGACTAATTCTCTGCTGACATGAAGACAGATTCTCTGTTACGGGACCTCTCTCCTCTGCCTGGGTGCCGGGGCCTAAATATCTGAGAATGGACTGTTCCAGTGGTGGGTGACGGGAAGCCAGATTCTCTGCTATGGAACCTCTCTCCAATTGATTTTGGTTAATTTTTATTTATTTAATTTTTATTTTAATTCATTTCCCTATCCACATTTGTTTGCAGGGGATTTACCTACATGTTGCTGCCTTTTGCAGCCCTCTAGCTCTTTCCTGGGCTGTTTTACAGCCTTTTTAGTGCCGAAAAGTTCGGGTCCCCATTGACTTCAATGGGGTTCGGGTTCGGGACGAAGTTCGGATCGGGTTCGGATCCCGAACCCGAACATTTCCGGGATGTTCGGCCGAACTTCTCGAACCCGAACATCCAGGTGTTCGCTCAACTCTACTGACAAATTAAAAAAAAAATTAACCGGCCTACTAGGTATAGCAGTGGTACTATACACTAAAATATTGGTGAATTTCACCCGAAAATGTTAATGACAATTTTTTATTTAATTTTTTAACCGGCCTACTAAGTATAGCAGTGGTACAATACACCCAAAAATTGATCAATTTCACCAGAAATAGTTAATGACAATTTTTTTTTTATTAACCGGCCTACTAGATATAGCAGTGGTACATACACCCAAAAATTGGTGAATTTCACCCGAAAATATTAATGACAATTATGTTGTTTTTTTTAACCGGCCTACTAGGGATAGCAGTGGTACTATACACCCAAAAATTGGTGAATTTCACCCGAAAATGTTAATGACAATTATTATTTCTTTTTTAACTGGCCTACTAGGTATAGCAGTGGTACTATACACCCAATAATTGGTGAATTTCACCAGAAAATGTAACAAATATTTTTATTTATTTATTTTACCGGTCTAATAGGTATAGCAGTTGTACTATACACCCAAACATTGGTTAATTTCACCAGAAAATGTTAATGACAATTTATTTTTATTTTTTTACCGGCCTACTAGATATAGCATTGGTACTATACACCCAATAATTGGTGAATTTCACCAGAAAATGTTAATTACAATTTATATTTTTTTTAACCGGCCTACTAGGTATAGCAGTGGTACTATACACCCAAAAATTGGCGAATTTCACCAGAAAATGTAAATGACAAATAAGTGAAATAAAAAAAATAAAATAAAAATTGATTGATGAGGTGGAGTTCCATATGGAGTAGGAGTTTGAGGAGACGGTGGACATAGCGGAGTAGGTGGAAGCGGCGGTGGAGGAGGACGAGATAGCAAACAGGTTTTTGGTTTTAATTTAATTTTTTAAAATTAAGGTACACTCCAAAAGAGTGTGAAATATCCACAATACAAGCATAAGCAATTGTGCTGCAGTATAACAATGGCTGGTTAGTGCAGGTCTATTCTGGACAAGGTACAGACAAGTACTGAGGGATCCATGCCTGGGTCATTTTAATGAACGTGAGCTTGTCCACATTGGCTGTGGACAGGAGGCTGCCATTGTCTGTGATGACACCCCCTGCGGTGCTAAACACACGTTCAGATAATACACTGGCTGCAGGGCAGGCCAGCACCTCCAAGGCATAAAGGGCAAGCTCAGGCCATGTACCCAATTTGGAGACCCAGAAGGTGAAGGGGGCATACCCGTCATTCAGTACGTGTACGCGCGTGCACACATACTGCTCCACCATGTTGGTGAAATGCTGCCTCCTGCTAAGACGTTCCATATCAGCTGGTGGTGCTGGTTGTTGTGGCGTGCTGACAAAGCTTTTCTACATTTCAGCCATGCTAACCCTGCCTTCTGAGTTGCTGGCGGTGCCGCAGCTGCGTTGGCGACCTCTTCTTAGTCCTCTGCCTTCGCCTTGTGCTTCCACTGTGCCCCTGATGTCAGGTGGGAATGCCACCAGAAGCATGTCTACCAGCGTGCGCTTGGACTCGCGCATCTTACGATCACGCTCCAGTGACAGAATTAAGGACGGTACGTTGTCCTTGTAACATGGGATCCAGCAGTGTGGCCACCCAGTAATCAGCACAAGTTGCAATGTGGGAAATTCGGCGGTTGTTGTGGAGACACTGCAGCATATAATAGCTCATGTGTGCCAGGCTGCCCAGAGGCAACGAAACGCTGTCCTCTGTGGGAGGTTTATCGTCTGTGTCCTCTGTATCCCCCCATTAATGCACCAGTGATGGCCATGAGCTGGTCTAGGTGCCACCCTGCTGTGAACATGGTTCCTCATCCTACATGAAATGATCCTTTTTCCTCCTCCTCCTCCTCCTCTTCCACGTCCTCTTCCATCATCGCCAGGGTGTTTTTTCAAGAATGCATAGAAGTGGGATAGTAACGCTGAGAACTGCGCTATCGGCACTGGCCATGTTGGTAGAGTACTTGAAACAGCGCAACAAGGAACACAGGTCTCGCATGGAGGCCCAGTCATTAATGGTGAAGTGGTGCTGTTCCGCCGAGCGACTCACCCGTGAGTGCTGCAGCTGAAAATCCACTATCGCCTGCTGCTGCTCGCACAGTCTGGCCAGCATGTGCAAGGTGGAATTCAACCTTGTGGGCATGTCGCATATGAGGCGGTGAGCGGGAAGGCCGAAGTTATGCTGCAGCGCTGGAAGTCGAGCAGCAACAGGGTGAGAATGCCAAAAGCGTGCACAAACCGCCCCCACTTTATTCAGCAGCTCTGACATATCGCTGTAATTTTTAAGGAATCTCTGTACCACCAAATTCAGCTCATGCGCCAGGCAAGGGATGTGCGTCAAACCGGCTAGTCCCAGAGCTGCTACAAGATTTCGCTCATTATCGCACACCACCAGGCCGGGCTTGAGGCTGACTGGCACAAACCACTCATCTGTCTGTTTTTCAAGGCCCGTCGAAAGCTCCTGCGTGGTGTGGGGTTTGTCCCCCAAACAGATAAGTTTTAAAAACTGCCTGCTGTCGTTTATCCCTGGCTGTGCTGAAGTTGGTGGTGAAGGTGTTACGCTGACCAGATGAGGAGCTGGTAGAGGATGAGGAAGCAGAGTAGAAGGAGGAAGCAACAGGAGGCAAACTGAAGAGCCCTGCAATCCTCGGTGGTAAGAGGACATGAGCCAAACTGCTATCCACCTCAGGCCCAGCCATCACTGCATTTACCCAGTGTGCTGTTATGGAGATATAACTGCCCTGACCATGCTTACTGGTCCACGTATCCGTAGTCAGGTGCACCTTGCTACAGATGGCGTTGCGCAGTGCACACATGATTTTGTCCCCTACTTGGTTGTGCAGGGAAGGGATGGCTCGACTTGAAAAGTAGTGGCGGCTGGGCACGACGTACTGTGGGACAGCCACCGCCATAAGGCCTTTAAAACTTTCCGTCTCCACCAGACGGAATGACAGCATTTCAAAGGCCAGTAATTTAGAAATGCTGGCATTCAGGGCTAGGGATCGCGGGTGGTTAGGGGGGTACTTCCTCTTCCTCTCCAGCATTTGGGAGATGGAGAGCTGAAAGCTTCTGTGGGACATTGTGGAGATGCTTGGTGACCCAGATGTTGGTGTTGCTGGCAGATCTTCTGTTTGCGGGGTGGCAGGTGGCACTGTCACTCCAGAGGTGGATAAAGAGGGCGCGACTGCAGCAGAAGAAGCAGGAGGAGCCAGAGACCTTTCTTGGTTTTTGAGGCATCTACTCCATTGCAGCTCGTGCTTTGCACTTAAATGCCTGGTCATGTAGGTTGTGCTCAGGTTGAGAACGTTTATGCCTTGCTTCAGGCTCTGATTGCACAGCGTGCAAACCACTCTTGTCTTGTCGTCAGCACATTGTCTGAAGAACTGCCATGCCCTGCTCCCTCTTCTGCTGTGCTGGTGGCTCTGTGCGACCACCGCCTCTTCCTCCAAACTACATAGGTCACTCGCATGACCTTGATTCCATGTGGGGTCGAGGACCTCATCGTCCTCCACATCATCTTCCACCCAGTGTTCACCCCTGCCTTCCTTGTCGGTTTGCACACTTTTGAAAGCCCCAGCAGTTGGCACCTGTGTTTCGTCATCATCCGAGACATGCTGCGATGGTCCTGCCATGTACTGATCTTGAAACATAAGTGGTTAAGCATCGGTGCACTCAATCTTTTCCACTTCTGGGGCAGGGCTAGGTGGATGTGTAACATCCCACAGTTATGTTACTAAACTCTTTTTCCCCGCTACTATTTGTTGGTAACATGTGCCTTGTCATCTAATGTGATTTTATTTAATATTCCTCACAAATGTGCATATTCTAAGCCTGTTACATGTAATTTGCTGTAATTTTGATGTACACCAGCAGGTGGCAGCAATGTGTTACCAGGAATTTAGACAGTTTAGCATATCTAGACTGGAATAGTACATTCCGGTTTAGCTCCCCCCTCTCTGAGGAGGTGTGGAATGTTCCCACATCCTGCCTCATGGGGAGGAGAAGGAAGTTAGAGTATGTGTGCCAGCCACCCCGGCTAGGGGAAGGCTGTGCAAGTAGGAGCTCGCAGAAATAGGGATCCCAAACCAGGATCTTTGTCTCGGTTGAGACCAAAGATCTTCATTCCCAGTCTGAGCCCTTCAGCCTCAACTGGTGACAAGCAAGCAGCCATCTCCAGAACTCCAGGATGAACCATTCCCTGTGAGAATAACTGCGAGTAACTATCCAGAGACCAGGAGAAGCCAAATTCCTCCTCAGCTAGTCAGTCCCAACACAGCTGAAAATAGACAGAGCAGAAGATATAGATTCCTGCCATATTCTCCAGGCACATGATAGGAGCAGAAGAGATATTGATCCCTGCCATACATTGCCAATACCTGCTGGGACCCAAGACTATTGCTGTAAATCATATGGATTAAAGCTGCAACCAGTAAAGACAAGTTGAATTATATTCCCAGTCTGGATCTCATTCATTACTACCAAGTTCCTCAATTACTCCTACTAGCAACACGCGCAATTAATGCAAGTGAGCCAGGATCCAGGAGTCCAGCTGTACTAAGGTAAGAGACACCGTTGACACTATACCTACTAACACACAGAGACATTAAACCACTCTGGCATTCCTCACCTGGTACGTGAGTTGCAAAACCTTTAAGGGCCCTGAGACTGTGACCTGCGCACGCTGCAATTGGTGTCACAAACAAAAACTTTTAACTATATCAATATCCGGAACCACTGCATACTTTGGCGTCTGCCTAACCGTACCACGGTCCGGCTCATTGCAGATGGCCCTGGGAAACCCTGCTAACAGAGTCATCAAAAAGCAGAAGAGACTGCTGCATGACTTTGGGCTCAGACTGCTTGGCTGATTTGCAAGGGGGTGGGGTGAAAGACTGATGGACATCGGCTGCAGGTGCCAACTGTGGTCTTTCAGCAGGAGACTGGGTGGGAGACAATGTGAAGGAACTGGATCCACTGTTAGCAACTAGAGTTGAGCGAACACCTGGATGTTCGGATTAGAGAAGTTCGGCCGAACTTCCCGGAAATGTTCGGGATCGGCATCCGAACCCGACGCAAACTTCGTCCCGAACCCCATTGAAGTCAATGGGGACCCGAACTTTTCGGCACTAAAAAGGCTGTAAAACAGCCCAGGAAAGAGCTAGAGGGCTGCAAAAGGCAGCAACATGTAGGTAAATCCCCTGCAAACAAATGTGGATAGGGAAATGAATAAAAATAAAAATAAAATAAATAAAAATTAACCAATATCAATTGGAGAGAGGTCCCATAGCAGAGAATCTGGCTTCACGTCACCCACCACTGTAACAGTCCATTGTCATATATTTAGGCCCAGGCGCCCAGGCACCCAGGCAGAGGAGAGAGGTCCCGTCACAGAGAATCTGGCTTCATGTCAGCAGAGAATAAGTCTGCATATCATAGCAGAGAATCAGGCTTCACGTCACCCACCACTGTAACAGTCCATTGTCATATATTTAGGCCCAGGCACCCAGGCAGAGGAGAGAGGTCCCGTAACAGAGAATCTGGCTTCATGTCAGCAGAGAATCAGTTTGCATGTCATAGCAGAGAATCAGGCTTCACGTCAGCCACCACTGTAACAGTCCATTGTCATATATTTAGGCCCAGGCACCCAGGCAGAGGAGAGAGGTCCCGTAACAGAGAATCTGTCTTCATGTCAGCAGAGAATCAGTCTGCATGTCATAGCAGAGAATCAGGCTTCACGTCACCCAACATTGGAACAGTCCATTGGCATATATTTAGGCCCCGGCACCCAGACAGAGGAGAGGTTCATTCAACTTTGGGTTGCCTCGCAATATAATGGTAAAATGAAAATAAAAATAGGATTGAATGAGGAAGTGCCCTGGAGTACAATAATATATGGTTAAGGGGAGGTAGTTAATGTCTAATCTGCACAAGGGATGGACAGGTCCTGTGGGATCCATGCCTGGTTCATTTTTATGAACGTCAGCTTGTCCACATTGGCTGTAGACAGGCGGCTGTGTTTGTCTGTAATGACGCCCCCTGCCGTGCTGAATAAACGTTCAGACAAAACGCTGGCCGCCGGGCAGGCCAGCACCTCCAAAGCATAAAAAGCTAGCTCTGGCCACGTGGACAATTTAGAGACCCAGAAGTTGAATGGGGCCGAACCATCAGTCAGTACGTGGATGGGTGTGCACACGTACTGTTCCACGATGTTAGTGAAATGTTGCCTCCTGCTAACACGTTGCGTATCAGGTGGTGGTGCAGTTAACTGTGGCGTGTTGACAAAACTTTTCCACATCTCTGCCATGCTAACCCTGCCCTCAGAGGAGCTGGCCGTGACACAGCTGCCTTGGCGACCTCTTGCTCCTCCTCTGCCTTGGCCTTGGGCTTCCACTTGTTCCCCTGTGACATTTGGGAATGCTCTCAGTAGCGCGTCTACCAACGTGCGCTTGTACTCGCGCATCTTCCTATCACGCTCCAGTGCAGGAAGTAAGGTGGGCACATTGTCTTTGTAGCGTGGATCCTGCAGGGTGGCAACCCAGTAGTCCGCACACGTTTAAAATGTGGGCAACTCTGCTGTCGTTGCGCAGGCACTGCAGCATGTAGTCGCTCATGTGTGCCAGGCTGCCCAGGGGTAAGGACAAGCTGTCCTCTGTGGGAGGCGTATCGTCATCATCCTGCCTTTTCCCCCAGCCACGCACCAGTGATGGGCCCGAGCTGCGTTGGGTGCCACCCCGCTGTGACCATGCTTCATCCTCATCCTCCTCCACCTCCTCCTCATCCTCGTCCTCCTCGTCCTCCAGTAGTGGGCCCTGGCTGGCCACATTTGTACCTGGCCTCTGCTGTTGCAAAAAACCTCCCTCAGAGTCACTTCGAAGAGACTGACCTGAAAGTGCTAAAAATGACCCCTCTTCCTCCTCCTCCTCCTGGGCCACCTCCTCTTCCATCATCGCCCTAAGTGTTTTCTCAAGGAGACATAGAAGTGGTATTGTAACGCTGATAATGGCGTCATCGCCACTGGCCATGTTGGTGGAGTACTCGAAACAGCGCAACAGGGCAACAAGGTCTCGCATGGAGGCCCAGTCATTGGTGGTGAAGTGGTGCTGTTCCGCAGTGCGACTGACCTGTGCGTGCTGCAGCTGAAACTCCACTATGGCCTGCTGCTGCTCGCACAGTCTGTCCAGCATGTGCAAGGTGGAGTTCCACCTGGTGGACACGTCGCATATGAGGCGGTGAGCGGGAAGGCGGAAGTTACGCTGTAGCGCAGATAGGCGAGCAGCGGCAGGATGTGAACGCCGGAAGCGCAAACAGACGGCCCGCAGTTTATGCAGCAGCTCTGACATGTCGGGGTAGTTGTGAATGAACTTCTGCACCACCAAATTCAGCACATGCGCCAAGAAAGGGATGTGCGTCAAACCGGCTAGTCCCAGAGCTGAAACGAGATTTCGCCCATTATCGCACACCACCAGGCCGGGCTTGAGGCTCACCGGCAGCAACCACTCGTCGGTCTGTTGTTCTATACCCCGCCACAACTCCTGTGCGGTGTGGGGCCTGTCCCCCAAACATATGAGTTTCAGAATGGCCTGCTGACGTTTACCCCGGGCTGTGCTGAAGTTGGTGGTGAAGGTGTGTGGCTGACTGGATGAGCAGGTGGAAGAAGAGGAGGAGGAAGCCGAGAAGGAGGAGGTGGCAACAGGAGGAAAATAATGTTGCCCTGCGATCCTTGGCGGCGGAAGGACGTGCGCCAAACAGCTCTCCGCCTGGGGCCCAGCTGCCACTACATTTACCCAGTGTGCAGTTAGGGAGATATAGCGTCCCTGCACCCAGGCAGAGGAGAGAGGTCCCGTAACAGACAATCTGGCTTCATGTCAGCAGAGAATCAATCTTTATGTCATAGCAGAGAATCAGGCTTCACGTCACCCACCACTGTAACAGTCCATTTTCATAAATTTAGGCCCAGCACCCAGGCAGAGGAGAGAGGTCCCGTAACAGAGAATCTGTCTTCATGTCAGCAGAGAATCAGTCTGCATGTCATAGCAGAGAATCAGGCTTCACGTCAGCTACCACTGCAACAGTCCATTTTCATAAATTTAGGCCAAGCACCCAGGCAGAGGAGAGAGGTATCGTAACACAGAATCTGGCTTCATGTCAGCAGAGAATCAGTCTTCACGTCAGCCACCACTGCATCAGTCCATTTTCATAAATTTAGACCCAGCACCCAGGCAGAGGAGAGAGGTCCCGTAACAGACAATCTGGCTTCATGTCAGCAGAGAATCAGTCTTAATGTCATAGCAGAGAATCAGGCTTCACGTCACCCACCACTGCAACAGTCCATTTTCATAAATTTAGGCCCAGCACCCAGGCAGAGGAGAGAGGTCCCGTAACAGAGGATCTGGCTTCATGTCAGCAGAGAATCAGTCTGCATGTCCTAGCAGAGAATCAGGCTTCACGTCAGCCACCACTGCAACAGTCCATTGTCAGATATTTAGGCCCAGCACCCAGGCAGAGGAGAGAGGTCCCGTAACAGACAATCTGTCTTCATGTCAGCAGAGAATCAGTCTGCATGTCATAGCAGGAGAATCAGGCTTCACGTCAGCCACCACTGCAACAGTCCATTTTCATAAATTTAGGCCAAGCACCCAGGCAGAGGAGAGAGGTTCCGTAACACAGAATCTGGCTTCATGTCAGCAGAGAATCAGTCTTCATATCATAGCAGAGAATCAGGCTTCACGTCACCCACCACAGCATCAGTCCATTTTCATAAATTTAGGCCCAGCACCCAGGCAGAGGAGAGAGGTCCCGTAACAGACAATCTGGCTTCATGTCAGCAGAGAATCAGTCTTCATGTCATAGCAGAGAATCAGGCTTCACGTCACCCACCACTGTAACAGTCCTTTTTCATAATTTAGGCCCAGCACCCAGGCAGAGGAGAGAGATCCCGTAACAGACAATCTGGCTTCATGTCAGCAGAGAATCAGTCTTCATGTCATAGCAGAGAATCAGGCTTCACGTCACCCACCACTGTAACAGTCCATTTTCATAATTTAGGCCCAGCACCCAGGCAGAGGAGAGAGGTCCCGTAACAGACAATCTGGCTTCATGTCAGCAGAGAATCAGTCTTCATGTCATAGCAGAGAATCAGGCTTCACGTCACCCACCACTGTAACAGTCCATTTTCATAAATTTAGGCCCAGCAACCAGGCAGAGGAGAGAGGTCCCGTAACAGACAATCTGGCTTCATGTCAGCAGAGAATCAGTCTTCATATCATTGGAAGCGCCCGACTGTATAGGGAGGGTGATTAGGGACTGATGGTCACCCATCGCCCCTTTTTCCCTCAGGGCATTCAGTGAGCTGGCCCCGCATGTTAATAGTTAAATAAGGGGAAGATCAGGGGGCAATTAAGGGTTAATTCTCTGGGGGATCCTCCTTAGACAGGATGGGGCGGTGCAGGAATCCTGTTAGGTTACATATACCCCTCCCCTGTTCCGGCACTTCCTCTTGCACGTGGAAGCAAAACTGGTGAGGTATGCTCCCTCTTTGCTCTGTCCACTCCAAGCTTCCGCGGGAGTGCGGCCTCATGGTCTCCTGGCGAGTTGGCATGTGGAGGGTGAGGGTTGGCCGGCTCATTTGTGAGTGTTACCGGCTTTCTCTGGCACCCTCCCCCCCCCCCCCGCTCCTATTCACGGTACTGGCCGGGAGCTGCCGCATCATGCGAGCAGCCTCGGCTCTTAGGCAATGGTGTCGGCGGTAACTCCCCCCCTCCCCGTCCCGCTCCGCTCCATTTGTCAGGCATGGCCAGGCACCGCCGCACCATGCGAGCAGCCTCACCGCCTCAGAGAGGGACCTGCGATCCCCACGGCAGCCCCTCCCTCCCCCTCTTCGTTACAGCCCTTGTATTACCTGCGCCCTCTGTTGAATGACCCGCAAGGACGCGCAGCGCCGCTCTGTGGCCCTGCTCCTTCCCCTTATAGCCCCTACACAGCGCCTGTGTGGTTGGCCATTATGCTCGGCAGTGGGGGCATGTGGTAGTTTTCGCCCCAATGACGGAGCTTCCCCTACCGCCCCCCCCTTTTTTCCCTCCTACCAGCGGTACTCGTGGGGTTCCGTGTTCTTGCTGCTTTTATGTGCCCCTTCCCCCCCCCCCCTCAGGCACCAGGGACCGACTCCGGCTCCACTGTGGCCCTAGCTCCGCCCTCTTATTGTAGCCATATGGGTTTTTTACTGGAGTTTCTCTCTTCACTTTTTTCCTGCGCACTGCATGATTAGCCTCTGCTGCCACCTACTGTGCCACACATATCTTTTTGCCTGCTCAGCTGATTACTGGTGCCCTGTTAATTAATCCGTGCCCTCCTAACCATGGGGCACTGTGGGTCTCAGTTGCTTATTTGCATCTCCCCCACACCCCCCCCCCCCACCCCCAATTTAGGAGCAGGGGTTGCTTTGTGTTTTTTCCTTCTTCTCGCAGGTGCCAGACGGCAGGGCCAGAGTGGGTCCCGCAAGTGCCGGGCCCGTCGCCACTTCTGGTGGAAGTAGGCGCCCCAGTTCCTCCAGGCGGCGCTCACCATCGTCTTTTCATGGTATGTCGGGTGCGTCTGAGGAGTCTGGTCTGATGTTGTGATCATAATCCGTTAGAGGCAGGTGCCGACCATCCATTCAACCTGGTCACTGTAGTGGCCCTTTGGGTTGCAGTTCCTGTATCTGCTACTTTGGTAGCGCCGTCCTTGATTGCATTACGCCTGGTGAGTACCGATGCGCCGGGACCGGGGAAATGGGTGGTTCTTGTTTAGGAACATCGTTCTTGCTATGGCACTCTTGGATGTGTGCACCCTTAAAAAAAAATAAAAAAAAAAATCTGAAGTTTTGGGTTTCTAACCGTTACATTTCTTTTAGCTTGCTGCTTTATTGAGGGTGGATGCCTTGCCTCTCATGTGAAAGGTGGTGAGTTTGGATCTCTGGAGAAACTTTCAATGCAGTATAAAAAATAAAAAATAAAAATAAATAAATAAATAAAAAAAAAAAAAAAAAAATTGTTAAATAAATTAATAATTAATAAAAAAATTTGACTGCATATAGTTGAAAGTTGTTCATTGTCAAGGCAGCTGGTGTGGGCTTGTGGTTTAATGCTCTTAAGGGCGGGGTTGTGGGTTCATATCCCTGTTGGAACTTTAGTGCTTTACCCGTTTGTGTATCTCGTACGCTATATGCTAATTCTACGCTATCTAGCTCTTTGGCTGTGTGGATATATGCTTTAGGCAAGCTGGTAGCTTGAACGTCCAGGCTTTCTGAGTTTAAAACCCCTTTTAGCCTACTTAAAGAAAAAATAAATAAATAAATAAATAAAAATATTTATATATGAATAAGTAAAAAATAAAAAAAAAATTAAAATAAAAAGTACTAAATAAATAAATAAATGATAATACAAAATGGAATTATGTAGGGATGAAGATAAAATGTTCACTTGTTGTCACGGGGGTTCACCAGCCTTTTTACTTGTTATATATGGTGAGTTGTTCTATACTGTAGTGTTTCAGGGTATTTGTTGGGCTCAACATCCATTGGGTTTTATTTGAGTGTGGCTCCCTTTGTTTCATTCCTTGTAATAGGGTTAAAAAAAAATAAAAAATAAAAATAAAAAGGAAAAAGAGAAGTGAAAATAATGTGTGTATATATATGTATTTATGTTTATATGTATACATTATGAGTAAATGTAAAATGGAGTATGGTATAGATATACAAGTAATGACATAATGTGCGGTGGTTATTTCTCATATTCTGTAGTAATATAATAGACTTAGTATAGCATGGGTAGTGGTATCTTCGGGTTCTTTCCTGTGTAACGTGGTACTTCCTGTTGGGTCCTACCTTTGGCACTAGGCTGTGTGTATTTGGTCGTAATGATAAAAAAAAAAAAAAAAAAAATGTTTGTAATCGTTTGCTTTGTTCTATTTGTGCTTTCATTACTGTCATATCTGGCGGGTCTTTATTCATCATACGGGGCCGGACATATAAAAAAAAAAAATTAAAAAAAAATAATAAAAAATAAAAAAATGAATAAATAAATATAATAAAAAATATGGAACGTGTACAGATATCCCTCTTGTGCAGTGGTTGCCGTACTTGCTTTTGGTATACAAGGTTGGGGTTTGAATCCTGGTGGGAACATTCGGTAATAGAGATATCTTTTTGTATTTAATTTTTCTGGGCCCTGGGCTATGTTTCGGCGGCTGTGAGTTTGGACTCCCTCATTAATTTTTCTCGTTTGTATTTCAATTGCCTCGTGTCCAGTATTACAGGAGTTGCAGTTCGGTGGGTTTCAGTGGGGACTAATTCGGGGTATTTCCGCGATGTGTGCGGTACAAGAGGCCGTATTCTAATTCAGCTGGGTTGTTTGGCTCGGCGGTATTGGGCGCAGGGTTTGTACGTGGCTCCGCTTCCTCTAGTTAGGTATATATTGCAGGATCCGTGTCTCAGGTGTTCCGGAAGTTGAGACGTAAGCGGATATCCGGGTCCGTTCGTTTGTCGCCCAGGGTAGTGCTTTAGCTAGATGCCAGCACATTTCATGTAATTTCACTTTAACCTGCAGCCTTTCAACCCCCTTTTCTTATCGATTTGGAGCGGATCAAACGCACCGTTTGGTCCTCTTAGGGGCTTCAAGAAGGCCGTCGTTCTGTCCCTCCAAAATATGATTTTTATGCATCGTTCCATTGTACGGTTGGCGATGCGGTTGTAATGAGTGAATATTTCCTTTGGTGAGTCATGTTTCGTCCCCTCAGCCTTCTGTTTTGGCTTATTGATATTTCGTCCAAGGTGTTTGCCTCTTCATTCTCGGCCGCACTGTGTTTGGGTTTTATCCCTGGTTTTTATGGGGCTATAGTTTTATTGGGCGTGGGCCCATCTATACTTTTCGAACCAGTGAATTTGGTGGTGTGTACCTCCTCCTCCGCCCGGTTTTCTTTCCGGCGGTTAGTTGGTTATTCGGTTATGACTTTACTATGGGGGGCTTCAGTTCCTTTTCCTCCGCGTGGTTTTCCTCTGTGGTTTTACATGTCAATAAATTAAAAAATTAAAAAATATTGGAATAAAATAACTAGATATTTAAGGAGATATTTAACTAGTTCATACATAATAAGTGAAGGATACGAGTGGTGCAAAAAGCATTTGTGTGGAATAGAGGTATTCTGTGGTTAGTTATATGATCGATCCTCTGAGCGGTGGCTGCTCTGGCTAATTGTTTTTTCTTTCAGGTCGTGGCGTTCTGCGGTTTGCCGGTTGGCCTTTTGGATATCTTCCGTGGGTTCGGAGAGAGGAACACGGCCCGGTGGGCGTTTTTGGTTGTCGTGAGGTGGAAGTTTTTGGAACATGATCCGGGATTCCAGGTGGTTGGTATAGAGTTCTGCCAGGGGTGCGGTGATGCTGGAGACCCAGCTGAGATAATTCCCTGGCCTATTCCGTTGCTTTGGGCCTCATGGTTTTTACATATGTTTATATCGGTCATTTTTAGGAGGTTGGTGATAATCTCCCAGGTGGGTTGTTTCTGGGCTATATTTGTGGATGAGTCAGGGATACACTACAAAGGTATAGATTAGGGGTGGTAGTTTTTCACCGTTATCGGATGTTGCAGCTGTATAGTGTAGTGCTTACAGCTGGATCAACGACCTCTCTAACCTTCTTACTCCGGACGTAGGGGATTTCCTCTTTTCGTGGCTCAGTCCTGTGGGTAGATTTATGGGAGTTGTGTTGCTTTCTTCTGAACCCTCTCCAGCTCCGGTATGTCTGTTTGTTTACGGGACACCAGGACTGTACACCGTCCTTCATGGTGGTTTTTATCCCCCGTTTTCATCAACCGGTTTTCTTATTGGCATTGGTTTTTAATGGTACATGTTGGTGTTTTGTATGTTAGTCGGTAGTTCCTTTTCCGGCCTGTCGAAGGTTTTAAACAGTCCCCGTTCTGCTGGGTGGTGGTCGGAGCCCCGTTTGGTCAACGGGTCTCCTCCGTGGCGGCATTTGAGTACAGCGGAGATATGGTGGGAGCACATGGCGTACTTGCCCGCTGGGAGTCCAGCTGGGGGCATACTGCTCTGATGATTACGGTTTAACTTGCCCGCTGGGAGTCCAGCTGTGGGCATACTGCTCTGATGATTACGGTTTAACTTGCCCGCTGGGAGTCCAGCTGTGGGCATACTGCTCTTATGATTACGGTTTAACTTGCCCGCTGGGAGTCCAGCTGGGAGCATACTGCTCTTATGATTACGGTTTAACTTGCCCGCTGGGAGTCCAGCGGTGGGCATACCGTTCTGATGATTACGGTTTAACTTGCCCGCTGGGAGCCAGCGTTTGGCATACTGCTCCGATATTATGGTTTATTATGGTTTGCCGCTTTAATAAATAAGCTGTGGCCGATCACCATCCAGCAATAAATGTGACACATTTGTCGGTGTTGTTTGTTATGGGTCAAGGTGGGTAAAGGGGCCAGGGGTTAGTATAGGTGTTGCCCCTTCCCAGGTTTCCCTGAATACCAGCAGTCTTGGAAGCGCCCGACTGTATAGGGAGGGTGATTAGGGACTGATGGTCACCCCATCGCCCCTTTTTCCCTCAGGGCATTCAGTGAGCTGGCCCCGCATGTTAATAGTTAAATAAGGGGAAGATCAGGGGGCAATTAAGGGTTAATTCTCTGGGGGATCCTCCTTAGACAGGATGGGGCGGTGCAGGAATCCTGTTAGGTTACATATACCCCTCCCCTGTTCCGGCACTTCCTCTTGCACGTGGAAGAAAAACTGGCCCTCCCGCCCTCCCTTTGCGGTTATCTCTGAGAGGCGGGCGAGGTGCGCGGTTGTGATCAGTTATGGATACTTGGTTATTCTGTTTTGTTTTTTCTATTTTCAGAGCCCCCGCTGGGAGTCCAGCAGTTTGGATATCGCTCCGTGGATTTTGGCTTTGGAGAGTCGCAAGTTCTGGTTGAGTCTATGAAGTCACAGCTGGCGGCATTTGAGTGCAGCGGAGATATGGTGGGAGCACATGGCGTACTTGCCCGCTGGGAGTCCAGCTGGGGGCATACTGCTCTGATGATTACGGTTTAACTTGCCCGCTGGGAGTCCAGCTGTGGGCATACTGCTCTTATGATTACGGTTTAACTTGCCCGCTGGGAGTCCAGCTGGGGGCATACTGCTCTTATGATTACGGTTTAACTTGCCCCCTGGGAGTCCAGCGGTGGGCATACCGTTCTGATGATTACGGTTTAACTTGCCCGCTGGGAGCCAGCGTTTGGCATACTGCTCCGATATTACGGTTTATTATGGTTTGCCGCTTTAATAAATAAGCTGTGGCCGATCACCATCCAGCAATAAATGTGACACATTTGTCGGTGTTGTTTGTTATGGGTCAAGGTGGGTAAAGGGGCCAGGGGTTAGTATAGGTGTTGCCCCTTCCCAGGTCTTCCTGAATACCAGCAGTCTAGCAGAGAATCAGGCTTCACGTCAGCCACCACTGCAACAGTCCATTGTCAGATATTTAGGCCCAGCACCCAGGCAGAGGAGAGAGGTCCCGTAACAGAGGATCTGGCTTCATGTCAGCAGAGAATCAGTCTGCATGTCATAGCAGAGAATCAGGCTTCACGTCAGCCACCACTGCAACAGTCCATTGGCATATATTTAGGCCCAGCACCCAGGCAGAGGAGAGAGGTCCCGTAACAGAGAATCTGTCTTCATGTCAGCAGAGAATCAGTCTGCATGTCATAGCAGAGAATCAGGCTTCACGTCAGCCACCAGTGCAACAGTCCATTGGCATATATTTAGGCCCAGCACCCAGGCAGAGGAGAGAGGTCCCATAACAGAGAATCTGGCTTCATGTCAGCAGAGAATCAGTCTGCATGTCATAGCAGAGAATCAGGCTACACGTCAGCCACCACTGCAACAGTCCATTGTTAGATATTTAGGCCCAGCACCCAGGAAGAGGAGAGAGGTACCGTAACAGAGAATCTGGCTTCATGTCAGCAGAGAATTAGTCTGCATGTCATAGCAGAGAATCAGGCTTCACGTCAGCCACCAGTGCAACAGTCCATTGGCATATATTTAGGCCCAGCACGCAGGCAGAGGAGAGAGGTCCCGTAACAGAGGATCTGTCTTCATGCCAGCAGAGAATTAGTCTGCATGTCATAGCAGAAAATCAGGCTTCACGTCAGCCACCACTGCGACAGTCCATTGTCAGATATTTAGGCCCAGCACCCAGGCAGAGGAGAGAGGTCCCGTAACAGAGGATCTGGCTTCATGTCAGCAGAGAATTAGTCTGCATGTCATAGCAGAGAATCAGGCTTCACGTCAGCCACCACTGCAACAGTCCATTGTCAGATATTTAGGCCCAGCACCCAGGCAGAGGAGAGAGGTCCCGTAACAGAGGATCTGGCTTCATGTCAGCAGAGAATCAGTCTGCATGTCATAGCAGAGAATCAGGCTTCACGTCAGCCACCACTGCAACAGTCCATTGGCATATATTTAGGCCCAGCACCCAGGCAGAGGAGAGAGGTCCTGTAACAGAGAATCTGGCTTCATGTCAGCAGAGAATTAGTCTGCATGTCATAGCAGAGAATCAGGCTTCACGTCACCCAACATTGGAACAGCCCATTGGCATATATTTAGGCCCAGAGGAAGTGCCCTGGAGTACAATAATATATGGTTAAGGGGAGGTAGTTAATGTCTAATCTGGACAAGGGACGGACAGGTCCTGTGGGATCCATGCCTGGTTCATTTTTATGAACGTCAGCTTGTCCACATTGGCTGTAGACAGGCGGCTGCGTTTGTCTGTAATGACGCCCCCTGCCGTGCTGAATACACGTTCAGACAAAACGCTGGCCGCCGGGCAGGCTAGCACCTCCAAGGCATAAAAGGCTAGCTCTGGCCACGTGGACAATTTAGAGACCCAGAAGTTGAATGGGGCCGAACCATCAGTCAGTACGTGGAGGGGTGTGCACACGTACTGTTCCACCATGTTAGTGAAATGTTGCCTCCTGCTAACACGTTGCGTATCAGGTGGTGGTGCAGTTAGCTGTGGCGTGTTGACAAAACTTTTCCACATCTCTGCCATGCTAACCCTGCCCTCAGAGGAGCTGGCCGTGACACAGCTGCCTTGGCGACCTCTTGCTCCTCCTCTGCCTTGGCCTTGGGCTTCCACTTGTTCCCCTGTGACATTTGGGAATGCTCTCAGTAGCGCGTCTACCAACGTGCGCTTGTACTCGCGCATCTTCCTATAACGCTCCAGTGCACGAAGTAAGGTGGGCACATTGTCTTTGTAGCGTGGATCCAGCAGGGTGGCAACCCAGTAGTCCGCACACGTTAAAATGTGGGCAACTCTGCTGTCGTTGCGCAGGCACTGCAGCATGTAGTAGCTCATGTGTGCCAGGCTGCCCAGGGGTAAGGACAAGCTGTCCTCTGTGGGAGGCGTATCGTCATCGTCCTGCCTTTCACCCCAGCCACGCACCAGTGATGGGCCCGAGCTGGAAGCGCGAACAGACGGCCCGCACTTTATGCAGCAGCTCTGACATGTCGGGGTAGTTGTGAATGTACTTCTGCACCACCAAATTCAACACATGCGCCAGGCAAGGGATGTGCGTCAAACCGGCTAGTCCCAGAGCTGCAACGAGATTTCGCCCATTATCGCTCACCACCAGGCCGGGCTTGAGGCTCACCGGCAGCAACCACTCGTCAGTCTGTTGTTCTATACCCCGCCACAACTCCTGTGCGGTGTGGGGCCTGTCCCCCAAACATATGAGTTTCAGAATGGCCTGCTGACGTTTACCCCGGGCTGTGCTGAAGTTGGTGGTGAAGGTGTGTGGCTGACTAGATGAGCAGGTGGAAGAAGAGGAGGAGGAAGCCGAGAAGGAGGAGGTGGCAACAGGAGGCAAAGAATGTTGCCCTGCGATCCTTGGCGGCGGAAGGACGTGCGCCAAACAGCTCTCCGCCTGGGGCCTAGCTGCCACTACATTTACCCAGTGTGCAGTTAGGGAGATATAGCGTCCCTGGCCGTGCTTACTGGTCCACGTATCTGTGGTTAGGTGGACCTTGCTACAGATGGCGTTGCGCAGTGCACACTTGATTTTATCGGATACTTGGTTGTGCAGGGAAGGCACGGCTCTCTTGGAGAAGTAGTGGCGGCTGGGAACAACATACTGTGGGACAGCAAGCGACATGAGCTGTTTGAAGCTGTCTGTGTCCACCAGCCTAAATGACAGCATTTCATAGGCCAGTAGTTTAGAAATGCTGGCATTCAGGGCCAAAATCGAGGGTGGCTAGGTGGGAATTTACGCTTTCTCTCAAATATTTGCGAGATGGAGAGCTGAACGCTGCCGTGTGACATGGTTGAGACGCTTGGTGACGGAGGTGGTGGTGGTGTTGGTGGTACATCCCCTGTTTGCTGGGCGGCAGGTGCCAACGTTCCTCCAGTGGCGGAGGAAGAGGCCGAGGCGGCAGCAGCAGAAGAGGCCGAGGCGGCAGCAGCAGAAGAGGCCGAGGCGGCAGCAGCAGAAGAGGTAGCAGGGGGAGCCTGAGCGACTTCCTTGTTTTTAAGGTGTTTACTCCACTGCAGTTCATGCTTTGCATGCAGGTGCCTGGTCATGCAGGTTGTGCTCAGGTTCAGAACGTTAATGCCTGGCTTCAGGCTCTGATGGCACAGCGTGCAAACCACTCGGGTCTTGTCGTCAGCACATTGTTTGAAGAAGTGCCATGCCAGGGAACTCCTTGAAGCTGCCTTTGGGGTGCTCGGTCCCAGATGGCGGCGGTCAGTAGCAGGCGGAGTCTCTTGGCGGCGGGTGTTCTGCTTTTGCCCACTGCTCCCTCTTTTGCTACGCTGTTGGCTCGGTCTCACCACTGCCTCTTCCTCCGAACTGTGAAAGTCAGTGGCACGACCTTCATTCCATGTGGGGTCTAGGACCTCATCGTCCCCTGCATCGTCTTCCACCCAGTCTTCCTCCCTGACGTCCTGTTCAGTCTGCACACTGCAGAAAGATGCAGCAGTTGGCACCTGTGTTTCGTCATTATCAGAGACATGCTGAGGTGGTATTCCCATGTCCTCATCATCAGGAAACATAAGTGGTTGTGCGTCAGTGCAGTCTATGTCTTCCACCGCTGGGGAAGGGCTAGGTGGATGCCCTTGGGAAACCCTGCCAGCAGAGTCTTCAAACAGCATAAGAGACTGCTGCATAACTTGAGGCTCAGACAGTTTCCCTGATATGCATGGGGGTGATGTGACAGACTGATGGGGTTGGTTTTCAGGCGCCATCTGTGCGCTTTCTGCAGAAGACTGGGTGGGAGATAATGTGAACGTGCTGGATCCACTGTCGGCCACCCAATTGACTAATGCCTGTACCTGCTCAGGCCTTACCATCCTTAGAACGGCATTGGGCCCCACCATATATCGCTGTAAATTCTGGCGGCTACTGGGACCTGAGGTAGTTGGGACACTAGGACGTGTGGATGTGGCAGAACGGCCACGTCCTCTCCCAGCACCAGAGGGTCCACTAACACCACCACGACCATGTCCACGTCCGCGTCCCTTACTAGATGTTTTCCTCATTGTTATCGTTCACCACAACAACAAAAATATTATTTGGCCCAATGTATTGTATTCAAATTCAGCTGAATATAAATTTGAGGCCTAGTATTTAGGAGCTGGGTGACAGGTATAGATTTACTGATGGAATTAGACTTGGAAATGCACAGTAGCGTGTGTGTGAAGTTATTCTGAATGACCCTATGTGCACCTTGAATATTATATACCCTTTTAGGGATAGATTTAAAGTAGGCCTGATACAGCAGAAACCACTAAATTAGGAAATTGCTAAATTGGGAATTGTATTTCAACCCAGAACAAAAAATGTGCTTTGATGGACACTAAATAACTTGCCCAGGCAGAACAGTACACCAGTAACGACAGATTTAGCAGAATATAAATTTGAGGCCTAGTATTTAGGCGCTGGGTGACAGGTATAGATTTACTGACGGAATTAGACTTGGAAATGCACAGTAGCGTGTGTGTGAAGTTATTCTGAATGACCCTATGTGCACCTTGAATATTATATACCCTTTTAGGGATAGATTTCAAATAGCTCTGATACAGCAGAAACCACTAAATTAGGAAATTGCTAAATTGGGAATTGTATTTCAACCCAGAACAAAAAATGTGCTTTGACGGACACTAAAGGTATAGATTTACTGACAGAATTAGACTGGGATATGGCCAAAAAATAACCACACTATTGCTGGTTAAATGCACTTGGTGTGACAGCTTGACCAACCACACTACTGAGGGTTAAATGCACTTGGTGACAGGCGCAGCTTGCCCCTGATGTAGTATATGGCCAAAAAATAAACAGACTATTGCTGGTTAAATGCACTTGGTCTGACAGCTTCACCCTGATGTAGGCTTTAGCCAAAAAACAACCACACCATTGAGGGTTAAATGCACTTGGTGACAGGCGCAGCTTACCCCTGATGTAGTATATGGCCAAAAAATAAACAGACTATTGCTGGTTAAATGCACTTGGTGTGACAGCTTCACCCTGATGTAGGCTTTAGCCAAAAAACAACCACACCATTGAGGGTTAAATGCACTTGGTCGCAGCTTGTGCTTGGCGCACCACAAGACACAAAATGGCCGCCGATCACTCCAGAAAAAAGTGACTGACAAACGGTCTGGGCAGCCTAAAAACAGTGAGCAATTGAGTATCAGCAGCTCAATGACCCACAGCTGCAGATCGATCAATAATCAAGTCCTTTGGAGGAGTTAATCTGCCTAATCTCGCCCTACTGTCGCAGCCGCAACCTCTCCCTACGCTAATCAGAGCAGAGTGACGGGCGGCGCTATGTGACTCCAGCTTACATAGAGGCTGTGTCACATGGTGCTCTGGCCAATCACAGCCATGCCAATAGTAGGCATGGCTGTGACGGCCTCTTGGGGCAAGTAGTATGACGCTTGTTGATTGGCTGCTTTGCAGCCTTTCAAAAAGCGCCAAGAAAGCGTCACAAAAGCGCCAAGAAAGCGACGAACACCGAACCCGGACTTTTACGAAAATGTCCGGGTTCGGGTCCGTGTCACGGACACCCCAAAATTCGGTACGAACCCGAACTATACAGTTCGAGTACGCTCATCCCTAGCGCTGGGTAACAGGTATACGTTTACAGTCAGAATTAGACTGGGATATGGCCAAAAAATAACCACACTATTGATGGTTAAATGCACTTGGTGTGACAGCTTGGCCCTGATGTAGGATATAGCCAAAAAACAACCACACTATTGAGGGTTAAATGCACTTGGTGACAGCTTGCCCCTGATGTAGTATATGGCCAAAAAATAACCACACTATTGATGGTTAAATGCACTTGGTGTGACAGCTTGACCCTGATGTAGGATATAGCCAAAAAACAACCACACTATTGAGGGTTAAATGCACTTGGTGACAGCTTGTCCCTGATGTAGTATATGGCCAAAAAATAACCACACTATTGATGGTTAAATGCACTTGGTGTGACAGCTTCACCCTGATGTAGGATATAGCCAAAAAACAACCACACTATTGAGGGTTAAATGCACTTGGTGGCAGCTTGTGCTGGCACACCACAATACACAAAATGGCCGCCGATCACCCCAGAAAAAAGTGACTGAAAAACGCTCTGGGCAGCCTAAAAAACAGTGAGCAATTCAATAGCAGCAGTTCAATCATCCACAGCTGCAGATCGATCTCTGAATGAAGTCTTTTGGAGGAGTTAATCACTGCCTAATCTCGCCCTAACGTCGCAGCTGCAACCTCTCCCTATACTGATCAGAGCAGAGTGACGTGCGGCGCTACGTGACTCCAGCTTAAATAGAGGCTGGGTCACATGCTGCACTGGCAAATCACAGCTATGCCAATAGTAGGCATGGCTGTGACGGCCTCTTGGGGCAATTAGTATGACGCTTGCTGATTGGCTGCTTTGCAGCCTTTCAAAAAGCGCCAAGAAAGCGTCACAAAAGCGCCAAGAAAGCAACGAACACCGAACCCGGACTTTTACGAAAATGTCCGGGTTCGGGTCCGTATCACGGACACCCCAAAATTCGGTACGAACCCGAACTATACAGTTCGGGTTCGCTCATCCCTATTGGCAACCCAATCTACTATAGACTGTACTTGTTCAGGCCTCACCATTCGTAGAGCAGCTATAGGCCCTACCAAATACCGCTGTAGGTTTTGTCGCCTACTCGCACCTGAGGAAGGGGTTTCACTTGTGTGTGTAGCTGGCACAGATCGACCACGTCATCTCCCTGCAACAGGAGCTCAACCAGCAGCACCACAACCTCCCTTATTTGACGCTCTCCTCATAGTTTTCGAATTTAAGATCTTGCCCTAAATGGGTGTTTAATTAATAGTAGAATAGAAGACAGTATGTAAAGGGTGTATCTCACACGGCTTGAACCATACTAGGCCTCAATTAAAGATTTTTTTGCACAAAATGGCTGTATTTCAAATGCCTGAATCAAACCCCTGTATGCAAAGGGTGTATCTCACATGGACTCAACCAGTGTAGGCCTGAATTAAAGATTTCTTTCCCCAAAATAGCTGTTTTTCAAATGTATGTATTTCAAATGGCTGTATTTCAAATACCTAAATCAAACCCTTGTATGTAGAGGGGGTATCTCACAGGGCCTGAACCAGTGTAGGACTAAATTAAATATTTATTTGCACAAAATGGAAGTATTTCAAATAGCTGTATTTTAAATGCCTGAATCAAACCCCTGTATGTAGAGGGGGAATCTCACAGGGCCTGAACCAGTTTAGGACTAAATTAAATATTTCTTTGCACCAAATGGCTGTATTTCAAATGCATGAATCAAACTCCAGTATGTAAAAGGGGCATCTCAAAGGGCCTGAACCAGTGTAGTCCTAAATTAAATATATATTTGCCCAAAATGGCTGTATTTCAAATGCCTGAATCAAACCCCTGTATGTAGACGGGGTATCTCACAGGGCATGAACCAGTCTAGGCCTAAATTAAATATTTCTTTGCACAAAATGGCTGTATTTCAAATGGCTGTATTTTAAATGCCTGAATTAAACCCCTGTATGTAGAGGGGGTATCTCACAGGGCCTGAACTAGTGTAGGCCTAAATTAAATATTTTGTTGCACAAAATGGATGTATTTCAAATGGCTGTATTTAAAATGCCTGAATTCAAACCCCTGTATGTAGAAGGGGTATCTCACGGGGCCTGAACCAGTGTAGGCCTAAATTAAATATTTATTTGCTCAAAATGGCTGTATTTCAAATGGCTGTATTTAAAATGCCTGAATTCAAACCCCTGTATGTAGAGGGGGTATCTCACACGGCCTGAACCAGTGTAGGCCTAAATTAAATATTTATTTGCCCAAAATGGCTGTATTTCAAATTACTGTATTTCAAATGCCTGAATCAAACCCCTGTATGTAGAGGGGGTATCTCATGGGGCCTGAACCAGTATAGGCCAGAATTCAATATTTGTGCACTAAATGGCGGTATTTCAAATGCCTGACTCAAACCCCTGTATGTAGAGGGTGTATCAGGGGAGTAGCTAGAAATGCATGGGCCCCATAGCAAAAAAAAATTATGCCCCCCCCCCCCCCAGCCCCCACATATCTATCGGGGCATCCTACCACCCCTTCCAGAGCTCCTTACCACGCATCTTCAGTTAGATGTGAGAGAAAAGTCTGAGTGCACTCAGACTTTTCTCTCTCATCTAACTTTTACAAGTCAGTCCCATCAGACTCCCAGTCCAGACTAGCCTGGTGCCTGCCAGAGTAGTGCCTCTGTCACCACCAGCCCTGAGCCCACCCACAGTGGAACCATCTACTGCGAGTACAGCAACTTTCAGTAAGGAGCAGAACTTAGGGTAGTTTCACACTTCCGGCAGGACGGATCAGACAGGCTGTTCAGCCTGTTGGATCCGTCCTGCCGCTATTTCACCTTGCCGCCACTCCATCCCCATTGACTATAATGGGATTAGGGACGGAGCTCCGGTGCTGCACGGCAGTGTGCGGTGAAAGGCTGGCAGCCGAAAAGTACTGCAAGTCCGACTTTTTCGTCTGGTGGGATCTCACTGCACAGTGCTGTGCTGCGCCGGAGCTCGGCCCCCATCCCTATTATAGTCAATGGGGATGGAGCAGCGGTCCAGCAAAATAGCGGCAGGACGGATCCGACAGGCTGAACAGCCTGCCGGATCCGTCCTGCCGCAAGTGTAAAAGTACCCTTAGTCTGTAAGGGGGGAAGAAACCCCAGAACTAGGCGTGTGCCCCCCAAAAGAAGGAAGGGGCACCCTCCTTATCACTGCTGGCATTTCTTTTTAACTTCAGATCATCAGACTCTCACTTACTAATCACAGCACACACCCTTGTAGTGTCCACCATCAGACAG
The DNA here is from genome assembly GCF_014858855.1 of Bufo gargarizans. Classification (NCBI taxonomy): domain Eukaryota; kingdom Metazoa; phylum Chordata; class Amphibia; order Anura; family Bufonidae; genus Bufo; species Bufo gargarizans. The sequence goes on along the minus strand of NC_058081.1, from coordinate 358,049,934 downwards.
GGTAGGAAAGAAAAGAAACCCCAGAAACAGAGTGTCAGTGTGCCCGCATGTTGGGGGGCACACTCTAGTTCTGGGGTTTATTCCCTCCCCTGTCTGATGGTGGACACTAAAGGCCAGGGTGTGAGTGCTGTAAATTTGTAATTAGTGAGAGTCTGATGATCTTAATTCTGAAGTTAAAAAGAGCTGCCTGCAGACATGCAATGATAAGGAGGGCGCCCCTTGCTTCTCTTGGGAGCCCCACTCTGCAGGCAGCTCTTTTTAACTTCCAAATTCAGATCAAGTATCTCATAATTATCATAAGTTCTCACTTTCTTTCACTTACTTTTATTTAGAGCACACTAGTCACAGCAGGCAGTAGGCACGGACTGGAGACTGGAGTGGAGACCAGTTGAGAAAGAGGCAGGATCACCGAGCAGAGAGAAGAGGACCGGTCCAGTACAGCGCAGGCAGGCACAGGCTGGCAGCAGTAGCAGTGCGAGACTGAGACTGTGACACACTCACTCAGTCAGTCTCAGTCAGAGACTGCTGAGCTGCTCAGACTGGTTTCCGGTGTAACGTTACATTACCCTACTTCGTGAGATTTTCCTACCTCCTAACTTCCTGTCGCACCGGAAATGACGTGTGGAGGCGTTCCTTAGTTTTGACGATCTGCACATGCGCAAAAGGACAGTTTAGGGAAAACTCACTGCGGAGTTCAGCAGCACCGAGACACTGCGCATGCGCCGGGCAGCTGAAGTAGGGAAATATTACGGCCCATTGCGCAAGCGCGGATAACTCCTGAAAATCCATCCGATCTCCGCGCCTGTGCAGTGTGGGGGGAGGGAAAAATTACATCCAAGCGGAGGGTAGTATAAATATCCATTTCACAAGCACTGCTAACCCTTTGCTGGAACTATATGAGAATAGCTCCAGCAAAGGGTTAGCAGCGCTTGCGAAATGAATATTTATACTACCCTCGGCACTTGCACACTTGGACGTAATTTTTCCCTACCCCCACACTGCGCAGGCGCTGAGATCGGATGGATTTTCAGCAGTTAACCGCACTTGCGCAATGGTCCGTAATATTTCCCTACTTCGGCTGTCCGGTGTAACGTTACATTACCCTACTTTGTGAGATTTCCCTACCTCCTAATTTCCTGTCGCACCGGAAATTACATCTGGAGGTGTTCCTTAATTTTGATGGTCTGCGCATGCGCAAACAGACAGTTTAGGGAAAATCTCACAGCGGAGTTCAGCTGCACACCGGGACACTGCGCATGCGCCGGAGAGCCTCAGTAGGGAAATATTACGGCCCAGTGCGCAAGCGCAGCGAACTCCAGAAGATCCATCCGATCTCAGTGCCCGCGCAGTGTGGGGATAGGGAGATCTCATGGCCATATTTTCTATTAAATATATATATTTATAAATCCATAATTATTTATCTATAAATGTATCCACACTTTGCCTAGGGAGATCTCATGGCCATATTTTCTGTTAAATAAATATTTATTTAACCAAAAATATGGCCATGAGATCTCCCTACCCCCACACTGCGCAAGCACGGAGATCGGATGGATCTTCTGGAATTAGCCGCGCTTGCACACTAGGCCGTAATATTTCCCTACTTTGGCTCTCTGGCGAATGCGCAGTGTCCCGATGTGCAGCTGAACTCTGCTAAAATTTTCCCTAAACTGTCCGTTTGCGCATGCGCAGATCGTCAAAACTCAGGAACGCCTCCTCATGTCATTAGTAGGGATGAGCGAACCCGAACTGTATAGTTCGGGTTCGTACCGAATTTTGGGGTGTCCGTGACACAGACCCGAACCCGGACATTTTCGTAAAAGTCCGGGTTCGGGTTCGGTGTTCGTCGCTTTCTTGGCGCTTTTTGAAAGGCTGCAAAGCAGCCAATCAACAAGTGTCATACTACTTGCCCCAAGAGGCCGTCACAGCCATGCCTACTATTGGCATGGCTGTGATTGGCCAGAGCACCATGTGACCCAGCCTCTATTTAAGCTGGAGTCACATAGCGCCGCCCGTCACTCTGCTCTGATTAGCGTAGGGAGAGGTTGCAGCTGCGACAGTAGGGCGAGATTAGGCTGATTAACTCCTCCAAAAGACTCCATCCATTGATCGATCTGCAGCTGTGGATGATTGAACTGCTGCTATTGAATTGCTCACTGTTTTTAGGCTGCCCAGAGCGTTTTTCAGTCACTTTTTTCTGGGGTGATCGGCGACCATTTTGTGTCTTGTGTTGCGCCAGCACAAGCTGCCACCAAGTGCATTTAACCCTCAATGGTGTGGTTGTTTTTTGGCTAAAGCCTACATCAGGGTGAAGCTGTCACACCAAGTGCATTTAACCAGCAATAGTCTGTTTATTTTTTGGCCATATACTACATCAGGGGCAAGCTGCGCCTGTCACCAAGTGCATTTAACCCTCAATGGTGTGGTTGTTTTTTGGCTAAAGCCTACATCAGGGTGAAGCTGTCACACCAAGTGCATTTAACCAGCAATAGTCTGTTTATTTTTTGGCCATATACTACATCAGGGGCAAGCTGCGCCTGTCACCAAGTGCATTTAACCCTCAATGGTGTGGTTGTTTTTTGGCTAAAGCCTACATCAGGGTGAAGCTGTCACACCAAGTGCATTTAACCAGCAATAGTCTGTTTATTTTTTGGCCATATACTACATCAGGGGCAAGCTGCGCCTGTCACCAAGTGCATTTAACCCTCAATGGTGTGGTTGTTTTTTGGCTAAAGCCTACATCAGGGTGAAGCTGTCACACCAAGTGCATTTAACCAGCAATAGTCTGTTTATTTTTTGGCCATATACTACATCAGGGGCAAGCTGCGCCTGTCACCAAGTGCATTTAACCCTCAATGGTGTGGTTGTTTTTCGGCTAAAGCCTACATTAGGGTGAAGCTGTCACACCAAGTGCATTTAACCAGCAATAGTCTGTTTATTTTTTGGCTATATACTACATCAGGGGCAAGCTGCGCCTATCACCAAGTGCATTTAACCCTCAATGGTGTGGTTGTTTTTTGGCTAAAGCCTACATCAGGGTGAAGCTGTCACACCAAGTGCATTTAACCAGCAATAGTCTGTTTATTTTTTGGCCATATACTACATCAGGGGCAAGCTGTCACCAAGTGCATTTAACCCTCAATGGTGTGGTTGTTTTTTGGCTAAATCCTACATCAGGGTGAAGCTGTCACACCAAGTCCAATTAACCAACAATAGTCTGTTTATTTTTTGGCCAAAAACTACATCAGGGGCAAGCTGCGCCTGTCACCAAGTGCATTTAACCCTCAGTAGTGTGGTTGGTCAAGCTGTCACACCAAGTGCATTTAACCAGCAATAATCTGTTTATTTTTTGGCCATATACTACATCAGGGGCAAGCTGCGCCTGTCACCAAGTGCATTTAACACTCAGTAGTGTGGTTGGTCAAGCTGGCACACCAAGTGCATTTAACCATCAATAGTGTGGTTATTTTTTGGCCATATCCCAGTGTAATTCTGTCAGTAAACGTATACCTGTCACCCAGCGCCTAAATACTAGGCCTCAAGTTTATATCCAGCTAAATCTGTCGTTACTGCTGTACTGTTGTGTCTGGGCAAGTTATTTAGTGTCCGTCAAAGCACATTTTTTGTTCTGGGTTGAAATACAATTCCCAATTTAGCAATTTCCTAATTTAGTGGTTTCTGCTGTATCAGGCCTACTTTAAATACATCCCTAAAAGGGTATATCAGAATCATGGTGCTGATAGGGTCATTCTGAATAACTTCACACACACGCTACTGTGCATATCCCAGTCTAATTCTGTCCGTAAAATATATACCTGTCTCCCAGCGCCTAAATACTAGGCCTCAAATTTATATCCTGCTAAATCTATCGTTACTGCTGTACTGTTGTGGCTGGGCAAGTTATTTAGTGTCTGTCAAAGCACAGTTTTTGTTCTGGGTTGAAATACAATTCCCAATTTAGCAATTTCCTAATTTAGTGGTTTCTGCTGTATCAGGCCTACTTTAAATACATCCCTAAAAGGGTATATAATATTCAAGGTGCACATAGGGTCATTCTGAATAACTTCACACACACGCTACAGTGCATTTCCAAGTCTAATTCTGTCAGTAAAGCTATACCTGTCACCCAGCGCCTAAATACTAGGCCTCAAATTTATATCCTGCTAAATCTGTCGTTACTGCTGTACTGTTGTGGCTGGGCAAGTTATTTAGTGTCCGTCAAAGCACAGTTTTTGTTCTGGGTTGAAATACAATTCCCAATTTAGCAATTTCCTAATTTAGTGGTTTCTGCTGTATCAGAGCTATTTGAAATCTATCCCTAAAAGGGTATATAATATTCAAAGTGCACATAGGGTCATTCTGAATAACTTCACACACACGCTACAGTGTATTTCCAAGTCTAATTCTGTCAGTAAACGTATACCTGTCACCCAGCGCCTAAATACTAGGCCTCAAATTTATATCCTGCTAAATCTGTCGTTACTGCTGTACTGTTGTGGCTGGGAAAGTTATTTAGTGTCCGTCAAAGCACAGTTTTTGTTCTGGGTTGAAATACTATTCCCAATTTAGCAATTTCCTAATTTAGTGGTTTCTGCTGTATCGGGCCTACTTTAAATACATCCCTAAAAGGGTATATAATATTCAAGGTGCTGATAGGGTCATTCTGAATAACTTCACACACACGCTACTGTGCATATCCCAGTCTAAGTCTGTCCATAAAACGTATACCTGTCACCCAGCGCCTAAATATTAGGCCTCAAATTTATATCCTGCTAAATCTGTCATTACTGCTGTACTGTTGTGGCTGGGCAAGTTATTTAGTTTCCGTCAAAGCACAGTTTTTGTTCTGGATTGAAATACAATTCCCAATTTAGCAATTTCCTAATTTAGTGGTTTCTGCTGTATCAGAGCTATTTGAAATCTATCCCTAAAAGGGTATATAATATTCAAGGTGCACATAGGGTCATTCAGAATAACTTCACACACACGCTACAGTGCATTTCCAAGTCTAATTCTGTCAGTAAGCCTATACCTGTCACCCAGCGCCTAAATACTAGGCCTCAAATTCATAGTCAGCTAAATCTGTGTTTACTGCTGTGCCTGTATTAGTGTAATACGGTACCTAAATAGATAGCCAGATAGTGTTAGGTGTCTGTAAAAAAAGGCCTGAATTTGAATTCAATACATTGGGCCAAATAATATTTTTGTTGTTGTGGTGAACGATAACAATGAGGAAAACATCTAGTAAGGGACGCGGACGTGGACATGGTCGTGGTGGTGTTAGTGGACCCTCTGGTGCTGGGAGAGGACGTGGCCATTCTGCCACATCCACACGTCCTAGTGTACCAACTACCTCAGGTCCCAGTAGCCGCCAGAATTTACAGCGATATATGGTGGGGCCCAATGCCGTTCTAAGGATGGTAAGGCCTGAGCAGGTACAGGCATTAGTCAATTGGGTGGCCGACAGTGGATCCAGCACGTTCACATTATCTCCCACCCAGTCTTCTGCAGAAAGCGCACAGATGGCGCCTGAAAACCAACCCCATCAGTCTGTCACATCACCCCCATGCATATCAGGGAAACTGTCTGAGCCTCAAGTTATGCAGCAATCTCTTATGCTGTTTGAAGACTCTGCTGGCAGGGTTTCCCAAGGGCATCCACCTAGCCCTTCCCCAGCGGTGGAAGACATAGAATGCACTGACGCACAACCACTTATGTTTCCTGATGATGAGGACATGGGAATGCCACCTCAGCAAGTCTCTGATGATGACGAAACACAGTTGCCAACTGCTGCGTCTTTCTGCAGTGTGCAGACTGAACAGGAGGTCAGGGATCAAGACTGGGTGGAAGACGATGCAGGGGACGATGAGGTCCTAGACCCCACATGGAATGAAGGTCGTGCCACTGACTTTCACAGTTCGGAGGAAGAGGCAGTGGTGAGACCAAGCCAACAGTGTAGCAAAAGAGGGAGCAGTGGGCAAAAGCAGAACACCCGCCGCCAAGAGACTCCGCCTGCTACTGACCGCCGCCATCTGGGACCGAGCACCCCAAAGGCAGCTTCAAGGAGTTTCCTGGCATGGCACTTCTTCAAACAATGTGCTGACGACAAGACCCGAGTGGTTTGCACGCTGTGCCATCAGAGCCTGAAGCCAGGCATTAACGTTCTGAACCTCAGCACAACCTGCATGACCAGGCACCTGCATGCAAAGCATGAACTGCAGTGGAGTAAACACCTTAAAAACAAGGAAGTCACTCAGGCTCCCCCTGCTACCTCTTCTGCTGCTGCCGCCTCGGCCTCTTCTGCTGCTGCCGCCTCGGCCTCTTCTGCTGCTGCCGCCTCGGCCTCTTCCTCCGCCTCTGGAGGAACGTTGGCACCTGCCGCCCAGCAAACAGGGGATGTACCACCAACACCACCACCACCTCCGTCACCAAGCATCTGAACCATGTCACACGGCAGCGTTCAGCTCTCCATCTCACAAACATTTGAGAGAAAGCGTAAATTCCCACCTAGCCACCCTCGATCCCTGGCCCTGAATGCCAGCATTTCTAAACTACTGGCCTATGAAATGCTGTCATTTAGGCTGGTGGACACAGACAGCTGCAAACAGCTCATGTAGCTTGCTGTCTCCCAGTATGTTGTTCCCAGCCGCCACTACTTCTCCAAGAGAGCCGTGCCTTCCCTGCACAACCAAGTATCCGATAAAATCAAGTGTGCACTGCGCAACGCCATCTGTAGCAAGGTCCCCCTAACCACAGATACGTGGACCAGTAAGCACGGCCAGGGACGCTATATCTCCCTAACTGCACACTGGGTAAATGTAGTGGCAGCTGGGCCCCAGGCGGAGAGCTGTTTGGCGCACGTCCTTCCGCCGCCAAGGATCGCAGGGCAACATTCTTTGCCTCCTGTTGCCACCTCCTCCTTCTCGGCTTCCTCCTCCTCTTCTTCCACCTGCTCATCCAGTCAGCCACACACCTTCACCACCAACTTCAGCACAGCCCGGGGTAAATGTCAGCAGGCCATTCTGAAACTCCTATGTTTGGGGGACAGGCCCCACACCGCACAGGAGGTGTGATGTGGTATAGAACAACAGACCGACGAGTGGTTGCTGCCGGTGAGCCTCAAACCCGGCCTGTTGGTGTGCGATAATGGGCGAAATCTCGTTGCAGCTCTGGGACTAGCCGGTTTGACGCACATCCCTTGCCTGGCGCATGTGCTGAATTTGGTGGTGCAGAAGTTCATTCACAACTACCCCGACATGTCAGAGCTGCTGCATAAACTGCGGGCCGTCTGTTCGCGCTTCCGGCGTTCACATCCTGCCGCTGCTCGCCTGTCTGCGCTACAGCGTAACTTCGGCCTTCCCGCTCACCGCCTCATATGCGACGTGCCCACCAGGTGGAACTCCACCTTGCACATGCTGGACAGACTGTGCGAGCAGCAGCAGGCCATAGGGGAGTTTCTGCTGCAGCACGCACGGGTCAGTCGCACTGCGGAACAGCACCACTTCACCACTAATGACTGGGCCTCCATGCGAGACCTGTGTGCCCTGCTGCGCTGTTTCGAGTACTCCACCAACATGGCCAGTGGCGATGACGCCGTTATCAGCGTTACAATACCACTTCTATGTCTCCTTGAGAAAACACTTAGGGCGATGATGGAAGAGGAGGTGGCCCAGGAGGAGGAGGAGGAGGAGGAGGAAGAGGGGTCATTTTTAGCACTTTCAGGTCAGTCTCTTCGAAGTGACTCTGAGGGAGGTTTTTTGCAACAGCAGAGGCCAGGTACAAATGTGGCCAGCCAGGGCCCACTACTGGAGGACGAGGATGAGTAGGAGGTGGAGGAGGATGAGGATGAAGCATGGTCACAGCGGGGTGGCACCCAACGCAGCTCGGGCCCATCACTAGTGCGTGGCTGGGGGGAAAGGCAGGATGATGATGATACGCCTCCCACAGAGGACAGCTTGTCCTTACCCCTGGGCAGCCTGGCACACATGAGCGACTACATGCTGCAGTGCCTGCGCAACGACAGCAGAGTTGCCCACATTTTAGCGTGTGCGGACTACTGGGTTGCCACCCTGCTGGATCCACGCTACAAAGACAATGTGCCCACCTTACTTCCTGAACTGGAGCGTGATAGGAAGATGCGCGAGTACAAGCGCACGTTGGTAGACGCGCTACTGAGAGCATTCCCAAATGTCACAGGGGAACAAGTGGAAGCCCAAGGCCAAGGCAGAGGAGGAGCAAGAGGTCGCCAAGGCAGCTGTGTCACGGCCAGCTCCTCTGAGGGCAGGGTTAGCATGGCAGAGATGTGGAAAAGTTTTGTCAACACGCCACAGCTAACTGCACCACCACCTGATACGCAACGTGTTAGCAGGAGGCAACATTTCACTAACATGGTGGAACAGTACGTGTGCACACCCCTCCACGTACTGACTGATGGTTCGGCCCCATTCAACTTCTGGGTCTCTAAATTGTCCGCGTGGACAGAGCTAGCCTTTTATGCCTTGGAGGTGCTGGCCTGCCCGGCGGCCAGCGTTTTGTCTGAACGTGTATTCAGCACGGCAGGGGGCGTCATTACAGACAAACGCAGCCGCCTGTCTACAGCCAATGTGGACAAGCTGACGTTCATAAAAATGAACCAGGCATGGATCCCACAGGACCTGTCCGTCCCTTGTGCAGATTAGACATTACCTACCTCCCCTTAACCATATATTATTGTACTCCAGGGCACTTCCTCATTCAATCCTATTTTTATTTTCATTTTACCATTATATTGCGAGGCTACCCAAAGTTGAATGAACCTCTCCTCTGTCTGGGTGCTGGGGCCTAAATATATGCCAATGGACTGTTCCAATGTTGGGTGACGTGAAGCCTGATTCTCTGCTATGACTTGCAGACTAATTCTCTGCTGACATGAAGCCAGATTCTCTGTTACGGGACCTCTCTCCTCTGCCTGGGTGCTGGGCGTAAATATATGCCAATGGACTGTTGCAGTGGTGGCTGACATGAAGCCTGATTCTCTGCTATGACATGCAGACTGATTCTCTGCTGACATGAAGCCAGATCCTCTGTTACGGGACCTCTCTCCTCTGCCTGGGTGTTGGGCCTAAAAATCTGACAATGGACTGTTGCAGTGGTGGCTGACATGAAGCCTGATTCTCTGCTATGACATGCAGACTGATTCTCTGCTGACATGAAGCCAGATCCTCTGTTACGGGACCTCTCTCCTCTGCCTGGGTGCTGGGCCTAAATATATGCCAGAGGACTATTGCAGTGGTGGCTGACATGAAGCCTGATTCTCTGCTATGACATGCAGACTGATTCTCTGCTGACATGAAGCCAGATTCTCTGTTACGGGACCTCTCTCCTCTGGCTGGGTGCCTGGGCCTAAATATATGACAATGGACTGTTGCAGTGGTGGCTGACGTGAAGCTTGATTCTCTGCTATGACATGCAGACTGATTCTCTGCTGACATGAAGACAGATTCTCTGTTACGGGACCTCTCTCCTCTGCCTGTGTGCTGGGCCTAAATATATGCCAGAGGACTATTGCAGTGGTGGCTGACGTGAAGCCTGATTCTCTGCTATGACATGCAGACTGATTCTCTGCTGAGATGAAGCCAGATCCTCTGTTACGGGACCTCTCTCCTCTGCCTGGGTGCTGGGCCTAAATATATGCCAATGGACTGTTGCAGTGGTGGCTGACGTGAAGCCTGATTCTCTGCTATGACATGCAGACTTATTCTCTGCTGACATGAAGCCAGATTCTCTGTTACGGGACCTCTCTCCTCTGGCTGGGTGCCTGGGCCTAAATATATGACAATGGACTGTTGCAGTGGTGGCTGACGTGAAGCCTGATTCTCTGCTATGACATGCAGACTGATTCTCTGCTGACATGAAGTCAGATTCTCTGTTACTGGACCTCTCTCCTCTGCCTGTGTGCTGGGCCTAAATATATGCCAGAGTACTATTGCAGTGGTGGCTGAGGTGAAGCCTGATTGTCTGCAATGACATGCAGACTGATTCTCTGCTGAGATGAAGCCAGATCCTCTGTTATGGGACCTCTCTCCTCTGCCTCGGTGCTGGGCCTAAATATATGCCAATGGACTGTTGCAGTGGTGGCTGACGTGAAGCTTGATTCTCTGCTATGACATGCAGACTGATTCTCTGCTGACATGAAGCCAGATTCTCTGTTACGGGACCTCTCTCCTCTGGCTGGGTGCCTGAGCCTAAATATATGACAATGGACTGTTGCAGTGGTGGCTGACGTGAAGCCTGATTCTCTGCTATGACATGCAGACTAATTCTCTGCTGACATGAAGACAGATTCTCTGTTACGGGACCTCTCTCCTCTGGCTGGGTGCCTGAGCCTAAATATATGACAATGGACTGTTACAGTGGTGGCTGACGTGAAGCCTGATTCTCTGCTATGACGTGCAGACTGATTCTCTGCTGACATGAAGCCAGATTCTCTGTTACGGGACCTCTCTCCTCTGCCTGGGTGCTGGGCCTAAATATGACAATGGACTGATGCAGTGGTGGGTGACGTGAAGCCTGATTCTCTGCTATGACATGCAGACTAATTCTTTGCTGACATGAAGACAGATTCTCTGTTATGGGACCTCTCTCCTCTGCCTGTGTGTTGGGCCTAAATATATGACAATGGACTGTTACAGTGGTGGCTGACGTGAAGCCTGATTCTCTGCTATGACATGCAGACTGATTCTCTGCTGACATGAAGCCAGATTCTCTCTTACGGGACCTCTCTCCTCTGCCTGGGTGCTGGGCCTAAATATATGACAATGGACTGTTGCAGTGGTGGCTGACATGAAGCCTGATTCTCTGCTATGACATGCAGACTAATTCTCTGCTGACATGAAGACAGATTCTCTGTTACGGGACCTCTCTCCTCTGGCTGGGTGCCTGAGCCTAAATATATGACAATGGACTGTTACAGTGGTGGCTGACATGAAGCCTGATTCTCTGCTATGACATGCAGACTGATTCTCTGCTGACATGAAGCCAGATCCTCTGTTACGGGACCTCTCTCCTCTGCCTGGGTGCTGGGCCTAAATATCTGACAATGGACTGTTGCAGTGGTGGCTGACGTGAAGCCTGATTCTCTGCTATGACATGCGGACTAATTCTCTGCTGACATGAAGCCAGATCCTCTGTTACGGGACCTCTCTCCTCTGCCTGGGTGCTGGGCCTAAATATATGCCAAAGGACTGTTGCAGTGGTGGCTGACATGAAGCCTGATTCTCTGCTATGACATGCAGACTGATTCTCTGCTGACATGAAGCCAGATCCTCTGTTACGGGACCTCTCTCCTCTGCCTGGGTGCTGGGCCTAAATATATGCCAGAGGACTATTGCAGTGGTGGCTGACGTGAAGCCTGATTCTCTGCTATGACATGCAGACTGATTCTCTGCTGACATGAAGCCAGATTCTCTGTTACGGGACCTCTCTCCTCTGGCTGGGTGCCTGGGCCTAAATATATGACAATGGACTGTTGCAGTGGTGGCTGACGTGAAGCCTGATTCTCTGCTATGACATGCAGACTGATTCTCTGCTGACATGAAGACAGATTCTCTGTTACGGGACCTCTCTCCTCTGCCTGTGTGCTGGGCCTAAATATATGCCAGAGGACTATTGCAGTGGTGGCTGACGTGAAGCCTTATTCTCTGCTATGACATGCAGACTGATTCTCTGCTGAGATGAAACCAGATCCTCTGTTACGGGACCTCTCTCCTCTGCCTGGGTGCTGGGCCTAAATATATGCCAATGGACTGTTGCAGTGGTGGCTGACGTGAAGCCTGATTCTCTGCTATGACATGCAGACTTATTCTCTGCTGACATGAAGCCAGATTCTCTGTTACGGGACCTCTCTCCTCTGGCTGGGTGCCTGGGCCTAAATATATGACAATGGACTGTTGCAGTGGTGGCTGACGTGAAGCCTGATTCTCTGCTATGACATGCAGACTGATTCTCTGCTGACATGAAGTCAGATTCTCTGTTACTGGACCTCTCTCCTCTGCCTGTGTGCTGGGCCTAAATATATGCCAGAGTACTATTGCAGTGGTGGCTGACGTGAAGCCTGATTCTCTGCTATGACATGCAGACTGATTCTCTGCTGAGATGAAGCCAGATCCTCTGTTACGGGACCTCTCTCCTCTGTCTGGGTGCTGGGCCTAAATATGACAATGGACTGTTGCAGTGGTGGGTGACGTGAAGCCTGATTCTCTGCTATGACATGCAGACTAATTCTCTGCTGACATGAAGACAGATTCTCTGTTATGGGACCTCTCTCCTCTGCCTGTGTGCTGGGCCTAAATATATGACAATGGACTGTTACAGTGGTGGCTGACATGAAGCCTGATTCTCTGCTATGACATGCAGACTGATTTTCTGCTGACATGAAGCCAGATTCTCTGTTACGGGACCTCTCTCCTCTGCCTGGGTGCTAGGCCTAAATATATGACAATGGACTGTTGCAGTGGTGGCTGACGTGAAGCCTGATTCTCTGCTATGACATGCAGACTAATTCTCTGCTGACATGAAGACAGATTCTCTGTTACGGGACCTCTCTCCTCTGCCTGTGTGCTGGGCCTAAATATATGACAATGGACTGTTACAGTGGTGGCTGACGTGAAGCCTGATTCTCTGCTATGACATGCAGACTGATTCTCAGCTGACATTAAGCCAGATTCTCTGTTACGGGACCTCTCTCCTCTGCCTGGGTGCTGGGCCTAAATATCTGACAATGGACTGTTGCAGTGGTGGCTGACGTGAAGCCTGATTCTCTGCTATGACATGCAGACTGATTCTCTGCTGACATGAAGACAGATTCTCTGTTACGGGACCTCTCTCCTCTGCCTGGGTGCTGGGCCTAAATATATGCCAATGGACTGTTGCAGTGGTGGCAGACGTGAAGCCTGATTCTCTGCTATGACATGCAGACTGATTCTCTGCTGACATGAAGCCAGATCCTCTGTTACGGGACCTCTCTCCTCTGGCTGGGTGCCTGGGCCTAAATATATGACAATGGACTGTTGCAGTGGTGGCTGACGTGAAGCCTGATTCTCTGCTATGACATGCAGACTGATTCTCTGCTGACATGAAGTCAGATTCTCTGTTACTGGACCTCTCTCCTCTGCCTGTGTGCTGGGCCTAAATATATGCCAGAGTACTATTGCAGTGGTGGCTGACGTGAAGCCTGATTCTCTGCTATGACATGCAGACTGATTCTCTGCTGAGATGAAGCCAGATCCTCTGTTACGGGACCTCTCTCCTCTGTCTGGGTGCTGGGCCTAAATATGACAATGGACTGTTGCAGTGGTGGGTGACGTGAAGCCTGATTCTCTGCTATGACATGCAGACTAATTCTCTGCTGACATGAAGACAGATTCTCTGTTATGGGACCTCTCTCCTCTGCCTGTGTGCTGGGCCTAAATATATGACAATGGACTGTTACAGTGGTGGCTGACATGAAGCCTGATTCTCTGCTATGACATGCAGACTGATTTTCTGCTGACATGAAGCCAGATTCTCTGTTACGGGACCTCTCTCCTCTGCCTGGGTGCTAGGCCTAAATATATGACAATGGACTGTTGCAGTGGTGGCTGACGTGAAGCCTGATTCTCTGCTATGACATGCAGACTAATTCTCTGCTGACATGAAGACAGATTCTCTGTTACGGGACCTCTCTCCTCTGCCTGTGTGCTGGGCCTAAATATATGACAATGGACTGTTACAGTGGTGGCTGACGTGAAGCCTGATTCTCTGCTATGACATGCAGACTGATTCTCAGCTGACATTAAGCCAGATTCTCTGTTACGGGACCTCTCTCCTCTGCCTGGGTGCTGGGCCTAAATATCTGACAATGGACTGTTGCAGTGGTGGCTGACGTGAAGCCTGATTCTCTGCTATGACATGCAGACTGATTCTCTGCTGACATGAAGACAGATTCTCTGTTACGGGACCTCTCTCCTCTGCCTGGGTGCTGGGCCTAAATATATGCCAATGGACTGTTGCAGTGGTGGCAGACGTGAAGCCTGATTCTCTGCTATGACATGCAGACTGATTCTCTGCTGACATGAAGCCAGATCCTCTGTTACGGGACCTCTCTCCTCTGCCTGGGTGCTGGGCCTAAATATCTGACAATGGACTGTTGCAGTGGTGGCTGACGTGAAGCCTGATTCTCTGCTATGACATGCAGACTGATTCTCTGCTGACATGAAGCCAGATTCTCTGTTATGGGACCTCTCTCCTCTGCCTGTGTGCTGGGCCTAAATATATTACAATGGACTGTTGCAGTGGTGGCTGACATGAAGCCTGATTCTCTGCTATGACATGCAGACTGATTCTCTGCTGACATGAAGCCAGATCCTCTGTTACGGGACCTCTCTCCTCTGCCTGGGTGCTGGGCCTAAATATATGCCAATGGACTGTTGCAGTGGTGGCTGACGTGAAGCCTGATTCTCTGCTATGACATGCAGACTAATTCTCTGCTGACATGAAGACAGATTCTCTGTTACGGGACCTCTCTCCTCTGCCTGTGTGCTGGGCCTAAATATATTACAATGGACTGTTGCAGTGGTGGCTGACATGAAGCCTGATTCTCTGCTATGACATGCAGACTGATTCTCTGCTGACATGAAGACAGATTCTCTGTTATGGGACCTCTCTCCTCTGCCTGTGTGCTGGGCCTAAATATATTACAATGGACTGTTGCAGTGGTGGCTGACATGAAGCCTGATTCTCTGCTATGACATGCAGACTGATTCTCTGCTGACATGAAGCCAGATCCTCTGTTACGGGACCTCTCTCCTCTGCCTGGGTGCTGGGCCTAAATATATTACAATGGACTGTTGCAGTGGTGGCTGACGTGAAGCCTGATTCTCTGCTATGACATGCAGACTGATTCTCTGCTGACATGAAGACAGATTCTCTGTTATGGGACCTCTCTCCTCTGCCTGTGTGCTGGGCCTAAATATATTACAATGGACTGTTGCAGTGGTGGCTGACATGAAGCCTGATTCTCTGCTATGACATGCAGACTGATTCTCTGCTGACATGAAGCCAGATCCTCTGTTACGGGACCTCTCTCCTCTGCCTGGGTGCTGGGCCTAAATATATGCCAATGGACTGTTGCAGTGGTGGCTGACGTGAAGCCTGATTCTCTGCTATGACATGCAGACTAATTCTCTGCTGACATGAAGACAGATTCTCTGTTACGGGACCTCTCTCCTCTGCCTGGGTGCTGGGCCTAAATATATTACAATGGACTGTTGCAGTGGTGGCTGACGTGAAGCCTGATTCTCTGCTATGACATGCAGACTGATTCTCTGCTGACATGAAGACAGATTCTCTGTTATGGGACCTCTCTCCTCTGCCTGTGTGCTGGGCCTAAATATATTACAATGGACTGTTGCAGTGGTGGCTGACATGAAGCCTGATTCTCTGCTATGACATGCAGACTGATTCTCTGCTGACATGAAGCCAGATCCTCTGTTACGGGACCTCTCTCCTCTGCCTGGGTGCTGGGCCTAAATATCTGACAATGGACTGTTGCAGTGGTGGCTGACGTGAAGCCTGATTCTCTGCTATGACATGCGGACTAATTCTCTGCTGACATGAAGCCAGATCCTCTGTTACGGGACCTCTCTCCTCTGCCTGGGTGCTGGGCCTAAATATATGCCAAAGGACTGTTGCAGTGGTGGCTGACATGAAGCCTGATTCTCTGCTATGACATGCAGACTGATTCTCTGCTGACATGAAGCCAGATCCTCTGTTACGGGACCTCTCTCCTCTGCCTGGGTGCTGGGCCTAAATATATGCCAGAGGACTATTGCAGTGGTGGCTGACGTGAAGCCTGATTCTCTGCTATGACATGCAGACTGATTCTCTGCTGACATGAAGCCAGATTCTCTGTTACGGGACCTCTCTCCTCTGGCTGGGTGCCTGGGCCTAAATATATGACAATGGACTGTTGCAGTGGTGGCTGACGTGAAGCCTGATTCTCTGCTATGACATGCAGACTGATTCTCTGCTGACATGAAGACAGATTCTCTGTTACGGGACCTCTCTCCTCTGCCTGTGTGCTGGGCCTAAATATATGCCAGAGGACTATTGCAGTGGTGGCTGACGTGAAGCCTTATTCTCTGCTATGACATGCAGACTGATTCTCTGCTGAGATGAAACCAGATCCTCTGTTACGGGACCTCTCTCCTCTGCCTGGGTGCTGGGCCTAAATATATGCCAATGGACTGTTGCAGTGGTGGCTGACGTGAAGCCTGATTCTCTGCTATGACATGCAGACTTATTCTCTGCTGACATGAAGCCAGATTCTCTGTTACGGGACCTCTCTCCTCTGGCTGGGTGCCTGGGCCTAAATATATGACAATGGACTGTTGCAGTGGTGGCTGACGTGAAGCCTGATTCTCTGCTATGACATGCAGACTGATTCTCTGCTGACATGAAGTCAGATTCTCTGTTACTGGACCTCTCTCCTCTGCCTGTGTGCTGGGCCTAAATATATGCCAGAGTACTATTGCAGTGGTGGCTGACGTGAAGCCTGATTCTCTGCTATGACATGCAGACTGATTCTCTGCTGAGATGAAGCCAGATCCTCTGTTACGGGACCTCTCTCCTCTGTCTGGGTGCTGGGCCTAAATATGACAATGGACTGTTGCAGTGGTGGGTGACGTGAAGCCTGATTCTCTGCTATGACATGCAGACTAATTCTCTGCTGACATGAAGACAGATTCTCTGTTATGGGACCTCTCTCCTCTGCCTGTGTGCTGGGCCTAAATATATGACAATGGACTGTTACAGTGGTGGCTGACATGAAGCCTGATTCTCTGCTATGACATGCAGACTGATTTTCTGCTGACATGAAGCCAGATTCTCTGTTACGGGACCTCTCTCCTCTGCCTGGGTGCTAGGCCTAAATATATGACAATGGACTGTTGCAGTGGTGGCTGACGTGAAGCCTGATTCTCTGCTATGACATGCAGACTAATTCTCTGCTGACATGAAGACAGATTCTCTGTTACGGGACCTCTCTCCTCTGCCTGTGTGCTGGGCCTAAATATATGACAATGGACTGTTACAGTGGTGGCTGACGTGAAGCCTGATTCTCTGCTATGACATGCAGACTGATTCTCAGCTGACATTAAGCCAGATTCTCTGTTACGGGACCTCTCTCCTCTGCCTGGGTGCTGGGCCTAAATATCTGACAATGGACTGTTGCAGTGGTGGCTGACGTGAAGCCTGATTCTCTGCTATGACATGCAGACTGATTCTCTGCTGACATGAAGACAGATTCTCTGTTACGGGACCTCTCTCCTCTGCCTGGGTGCTGGGCCTAAATATATGCCAATGGACTGTTGCAGTGGTGGCAGACGTGAAGCCTGATTCTCTGCTATGACATGCAGACTGATTCTCTGCTGACATGAAGCCAGATCCTCTGTTACGGGACCTCTCTCCTCTGGCTGGGTGCCTGGGCCTAAATATATGACAATGGACTGTTGCAGTGGTGGCTGACGTGAAGCCTGATTCTCTGCTATGACATGCAGACTGATTCTCTGCTGACATGAAGTCAGATTCTCTGTTACTGGACCTCTCTCCTCTGCCTGTGTGCTGGGCCTAAATATATGCCAGAGTACTATTGCAGTGGTGGCTGACGTGAAGCCTGATTCTCTGCTATGACATGCAGACTGATTCTCTGCTGAGATGAAGCCAGATCCTCTGTTACGGGACCTCTCTCCTCTGTCTGGGTGCTGGGCCTAAATATGACAATGGACTGTTGCAGTGGTGGGTGACGTGAAGCCTGATTCTCTGCTATGACATGCAGACTAATTCTCTGCTGACATGAAGACAGATTCTCTGTTATGGGACCTCTCTCCTCTGCCTGTGTGCTGGGCCTAAATATATGACAATGGACTGTTACAGTGGTGGCTGACATGAAGCCTGATTCTCTGCTATGACATGCAGACTGATTTTCTGCTGACATGAAGCCAGATTCTCTGTTACGGGACCTCTCTCCTCTGCCTGGGTGCTAGGCCTAAATATATGACAATGGACTGTTGCAGTGGTGGCTGACGTGAAGCCTGATTCTCTGCTATGACATGCAGACTAATTCTCTGCTGACATGAAGACAGATTCTCTGTTACGGGACCTCTCTCCTCTGCCTGTGTGCTGGGCCTAAATATATGACAATGGACTGTTACAGTGGTGGCTGACGTGAAGCCTGATTCTCTGCTATGACATGCAGACTGATTCTCAGCTGACATTAAGCCAGATTCTCTGTTACGGGACCTCTCTCCTCTGCCTGGGTGCTGGGCCTAAATATCTGACAATGGACTGTTGCAGTGGTGGCTGACGTGAAGCCTGATTCTCTGCTATGACATGCAGACTGATTCTCTGCTGACATGAAGACAGATTCTCTGTTACGGGACCTCTCTCCTCTGCCTGGGTGCTGGGCCTAAATATATGCCAATGGACTGTTGCAGTGGTGGCAGACGTGAAGCCTGATTCTCTGCTATGACATGCAGACTGATTCTCTGCTGACATGAAGCCAGATCCTCTGTTACGGGACCTCTCTCCTCTGCCTGGGTGCTGGGCCTAAATATCTGACAATGGACTGTTGCAGTGGTGGCTGACGTGAAGCCTGATTCTCTGCTATGACATGCAGACTGATTCTCTGCTGACATGAAGCCAGATTCTCTGTTATGGGACCTCTCTCCTCTGCCTGTGTGCTGGGCCTAAATATATTACAATGGACTGTTGCAGTGGTGGCTGACATGAAGCCTGATTCTCTGCTATGACATGCAGACTGATTCTCTGCTGACATGAAGCCAGATCCTCTGTTACGGGACCTCTCTCCTCTGCCTGGTGCTGGGCCTAAATATATGCCAATGGACTGTTGCAGTGGTGGCTGACGTGAAGCCTGATTCTCTGCTATGACATGCAGACTAATTCTCTGCTGACATGAAGACAGATTCTCTGTTACGGGACCTCTCTCCTCTGCCTGTGTGCTGGGCCTAAATATATGACAATGGACTGTTGCAGTGGTGGCTGACATGAAGCCTGATTCTCTGCTATGACATGCAGACTGATTCTCTGCTGACATGAAGACAGATTCTCTGTTATGGGACCTCTCTCCTCTGCCTGTGTGCTGGGCCTAAATATATTACAATGGACTGTTGCAGTGGTGGCTGACATGAAGCCTGATTCTCTGCTATGACATGCAGACTGATTCTCTGCTGACATGAAGCCAGATCCTCTGTTACGGGACCTCTCTCCTCTGCCTGGGTGCTGGGCCTAAATATATTACAATGGACTGTTGCAGTGGTGGCTGACGTGAAGCCTGATTCTCTGCTATGACATGCAGACTGATTCTCTGCTGACATGAAGACAGATTCTCTGTTATGGGACCTCTCTCCTCTGCCTGTGTGCTGGGCCTAAATATATTACAATGGACTGTTGCAGTGGTGGCTGACATGAAGCCTGATTCTCTGCTATGACATGCAGACTGATTCTCTGCTGACATGAAGCCAGATCCTCTGTTACGGGACCTCTCTCCTCTGCCTGGGTGCTGGGCCTAAATATATGACAATGGACTGTTGCAGTGGTGGCTGACGTGAAGCCTGATTCTCTGCTATGACATGCAGACTAATTCTCTGCTGACATGAAGACAGATTCTCTGTTACGGGACCTCTCTCCTCTGCCTGGGTGCTGGGCCTAAATATATTACAATGGACTGTTGCAGTGGTGGCTGACGTGAAGCCTGATTCTCTGCTATGACATGCAGACTGATTCTCTGCTGACATGAAGACAGATTCTCTGTTATGGGACCTCTCTCCTCTGCCTGGGTGCTGGGCCTAAATATATGACAATGGACTGTTGCAGTGGTGGCTGACGTGAAGCCTGATTCTCTGCTATGACATGCAGACTGATTCTCTGCTGACATGAAGCCAGATTCTCTGTTACGGGACCTCTCTCCTCTGCCTGGGTGCTGGGCCTAAATATATGACAATGGACTGTTGCAGTGGTGGCTGACGTGAAGCCTGATTCTCTGCTATGACATGCAGACTGATTCTCTGCTGACATGAAGACAGATTCTCTGTTACGGGACCTCTCTCCTCTGCCTGGGTGCTGGGCCTAAATATATGACAATGGACTGTTGCAGTGGTGGCTGACGTGAAGCCTGATTCTCTGCTATGACATGCAGACTGATTCTCTGCTGACATGAAGCCAGATTCTCTGTTACGGGACCTCTCTCCTCTGCCTGGGTGCTGGGCCTAAATATATGACAATGGACTGTTCAGTGGTGGGTGACGTGAAGCCTGATTCTCTGCTATGACATGCAGACTGATTCTCTGCTGACATGAAGCCAGATTCTCTGTTACGGGACCTCTCTCCTCTGCCTGGGTGCTGGGCCTAAATATATGACAATGGACTGTTGCAGTGGTGGCTGACGTGAAGCCTGATTCTCTGCTATGACATGCAGACTGATTCTCTGCTGACATGAAGACAGATTCTCTGTTACGGGACCTCTCTCCTCTGCCTGTGTGCTGGGCCTAAATATATGACAATGGACTGTTGCAGTGGTGGCTGACGTGAAGCCTGATTCTCTGCTATGACATGCAGACTGATTCTCTGCTGACATGAAGCCAGATCCTCTGTTACGGGACCTCTCTCCTCTGCCTGGGTGCTGGGCCTAAATATATGACAATGGACTGTTGCAGTGGTGGCTGACGTGAAGCCTGATTCTCTGCTATGACATGCAGACTGATTCTCTGCTGACATGAAGCCAGATTCTCTGTTACGGGACCTCTCTCCTCTGCCTGGGTGCTGGGCCTAAATATATGACAATGGACTGTTGCAGTGGTGGCTGACGTGAAGCCTGATTCTCTGCTATGACATGCAGACTGATTCTCTGCTGACATGAAGCCAGATTCTCTGTTACGGGACCTCTCTCCTCTGCCTGGGTGCTGGGCCTAAATATATGACAATGGACTGTTGCAGTGGTGGCTGACGTGAAGCCTGATTCTCTGCTATGACATGCAGACTGATTCTCTGCTGACATGAAGACAGATTCTCTGTTACGGGACCTCTCTCCTCTGCCTGGGTGCTGGGCCTAAATATATGACAATGGACTGTTGCAGTGGTGGCTGACGTGAAGCCTGATTCTCTGCTATGACATGCAGACTGATTCTCTGCTGACATGAAGACAGATTCTCTGTTACGGGACCTCTCTCCTCTGCCTGGGTGCTGGGCCTAAATATATGACAATGGACTGTTGCAGTGGTGGCTGACGTGAAGCCTGATTCTCTGCTATGACATGCAGACTGATTCTCTGCTGACATGAAGCCAGATTCTCTGTTACGGGACCTCTCTCCTCTGCCTGTGTGCTGGGCCTAAATATATGACAATGGACTGTTACAGTGGTGGCTGACGTGAAGCCTGATTCTCTGCTATGACATGCAGACTGATTCTCTGCTGACATGAAGCCAGATTCTCTGTTACGGGACCTCTCTCCTCTGCCTGGGTGCTGGGCCTAAATATATGACAATGGACTGTTGCAGTGGTGGCTGACGTGAAGCCTGATTCTCTGCTATGACATGCAGACTGATTCTCTGCTGACATGAAGACAGATTCTCTGTTACGGGACCTCTCTCCTCTGCCTGGGTGCTGGGCCTAAATATATGACAATGGACTGTTGCAGTGGTGGCTGACGTGAAGCCTGATTCTCTGCTATGACATGCAGACTGATTCTCTGCTGACATGAAGCCAGATCCTCTGTTACGGGACCTCTCTCCTCTGCCTGGGTGCTGGGCCTAAATATATGACAATGGACTGTTGCAGTGGTGGCTGACGTGAAGCCTGATTCTCTGCTATGACATGCAGACTGATTCTCTGCTGACATGAAGACAGATTCTCTGTTACGGGACCTCTCTCCTCTGCCTGGGTGCTGGGCCTAAATATATGACAATGGACTGTTGCAGTGGTGGCTGACGTTAAGCCTGATTCTCTGCTATGACATGCAGACTGATTCTCTGCTGACATGAAGCCAGATCCTCTGTTACGGGACCTCTCTCCTCTGCCTAGGTCCTGGGCCTAAATATATGCCAATGGACTGTTGCAGTGGTGGCTGACGTGAAGCCTGATTCTCTGCTATGACATGCAGACTGATTCTCTGCTGACATGAAGACAGATTCTCTGTTATGGGACCTCTCTCCTCTGCCTGTGTGCTGGGCCTAAATATATTACAATGGACTGTTGCAGTGGTGGCTGACATGAAGCCTGATTCTCTGCTATGACATGCAGACTGATTCTCTGCTGACATGAAGCCAGATTCTCTGTTACGGGACCTCTCTCCTCTGCCTGGGTGCTGGGCCTAAATATATGACAATGGACTGTTGCAGTGGTGGCTGACGTGAAGCCTGATTCTCTGCTATGACATGCAGACTGATTCTCTGCTGACATGAAGCCAGATTCTCTGTTACGGGACCTCTCTCCTCTGCCTGGGTGCTGGGCCTAAATATATGACAATGGACTGTTGCAGTGGTGGCTGACGTGAAGCCTGATTCTCTGCTATGACATGCAGACTGATTCTCTGCTGACATGAAGACAGATTCTCTGTTACGGGACCTCTCTCCTCTGCCTGGGTGCTGGGCCTAAATATATGACAATGGACTGTTGCAGTGGTGGCTGACGTGAAGCCTGATTCTCTGCTATGACATGCAGACTGATTCTCTGCTGACATGAAGACAGATTCTCTGTTACGGGACCTCTCTCCTCTGCCTGTGTGCTGGGCCTAAATATATGACAATGGACTATTGCAGTGGTGGCTGACGTGAAGCCTGATTCTCTGCTATGACATGCAGACTGATTCTCTGCTGACATGAAGCCAGATTCTCTGTTACGGGACCTCTCTCCTCTGCCTGGGTGCTGGGCCTAAATATATGACAATGGACTGTTGCAGTGGTGGCTGACGTGAAGCCTGATTCTCTGCTATGACATGCAGACTGATTCTCTGCTGACATGAAGACAGATTCTCTGTTACGGGACCTCTCTCCTCTGGCCTGGGTGCTGGGCCTAAATATATGACAATGGACTATTGCAGTGGTGGCTGACGTGAAGCCTGATTCTCTGCTATGACATGCAGACTGATTCTCTGCTGAGATGAAGCCAGATCCTCTGTTACGGGACCTCTCTCCTCTGCCTGGTGCTGGGCCTAAATATATGCCAATGGACTGTTGCAGTGGTGGCTGACGTGAAGCCTGATTCTCTGCTATGACATGCGACTTATTCTCTGCTGACATGAAGCCAGATTCTCTGTTACGGGACCTCCTCTCCTCTGGCTGGGTGCCTGGCCTAAATATATGACAATGGACTGTTGCAGTGGTGGCTGACGTGAAGCCTGATTCTCTGCTATGACATGCAGACTGATTCTCTGCTGACATGAAGTCAGATTCTCTGTTACTGGACCTCTCTCCTCTGCCTGTGTGCTGGGCCTAAATATATGCCAGAGTACTATTGCAGTGGTGGCTGACGTGAAGCCTGATTCTCTGCTATGACATGCAGACTGATTCTCTGCTGAGATGAAGCCAGATCCTCTGTTACGGGACCTCTCTCCTCTGCCTGCGGTGCTGGGCCTAATATATGCCAATGGACTGTTGCAGTGGTGGCTGACGTGAAGCCTGATTCTCTGCTATGACATGCAGACTAATTCTCTGCTGACATGAAGACAGATTCTCTGTTACGGGACCTCTCTCCTCTGCCTGGGTGCTGGGGCCTAAATATATGACAATGGACTGTTACAGTGGTGGGTGACGTGAAGCCTGATTCTCTGCTATGACATGCAGACTGATTCTCTGCTGACAT